>NC_134311.1:15198420-15501451 GCF_949628215.1 Phalacrocorax aristotelis | reverse complement strand
TCCTAAGGCAAGTGATCTAAGTTTCAGTCAAGTGTGGATTTCAATTATTGACTAGAAGGAGGAACTGAGAGATGGACCTTGGAATTTTCCAAACCCTTTCACAGATAAATGTATACAAAATCAGAATATGATCCTCCTTTATGCAACCTATATAAGTGACATCTGGCTTAAGGGTGTGAAGCTGATGAATACTGAAGTATATAAATATTGATGGAACACCTTACCAGGCAATATTCCTTCGCGCCCACCAATGGAACGGGGTGGGAAGCTCACTAGTGCCCTCTAAAGATTGTATTTGTCAACTGTCTGTTGCAAATATTTGGCATTAGCTCCAGGAGGAGGCTATCACAAAGTACAGTGGACAGGAATAAACTAACTGAGTAAAAAGAACAGTGTGCCCCTTCTCTTCCATTATCATTCTTATGTGAAATATGTGAGCTCTTGGCCTACAGTGGCTGGGACACTAAATTTATTCACAGGTGCCATCATAAAGATACAAGTTTTTTTAAACATATCTTCCAGTGCTTTGCTGGCAGGCCCAGCTGTGGCAGCAGTCAGCAGCATAAACCTGCCTGTCACGTCTGTTCTGGCTCATACGCAGCTCTCTTTGTTGCTGCTTTCAGTCTCCTTATGAACCAGCCGTGGGCACAGGACAAGTCAGGTGATGTACAGATTGATAGAAACCAGATTATTTTACAGTTAGCTGCGCTCTATTAAAAACTGCCTACACTTCTCTACCTCCACGTAAAGTTTATTCGGTGCAGTGCACATGCTGAGCACCTGAAGGTGGTGTAAATGCACGTTCCCAATAATTGAACTTACTCATTCATACACCTTTCTGACTTTGCAGTGCACACATTGCACCAGCAAGATTTCTGTTGCGCTCTAGTAAACAAGCTGAGTGCAAACCAAGGTAACCTGAAGATAAACCCTTTACAAGGTATCTATGAATCTGTCACCTTTGTTCATATCAGCACAGATTTTTTTAACACAGAAGCTGTTTTATTAATTTTACAGCTGAGCACACAAAATTGATACATTATCACTGTTTTCCCTGTCTCTGTTTCATAACTTTGGGTGGCAGCACCATAACAAAGACCTTCGCTGTACGTGATCGCACAGATACACGATGGCAAAATCAGTGTCAGATGTAGCTGAAACTACAGAAGGCTCTAAAATGTGTAGCTTTGCATGATGTTGTGCAGCCACAAGCCACACTAACTGCAATATTTCTTTGGCTGTTAAGCAGCTTTTCTTTCAGCATTGTGTGGGGACATTGCTGTTGCTTTTGTGATTCCTTTTTTTTCCGTGCAGAGGTCACCTTAGCTAGCCTTGAACATGCAGGAGGTATATTCCTTCCAGCCTATTCACCACTCTTCAGTGAAGTGCATGCTGATCTTTCTTCCTGATCCCAGTGGAAGAGCACTGAGCCATCTTTTCTTATTATCTCACAGCAGTTCTTTACTCTGTGGGCCGCAGTGCTATAGCACGGGATTTTGAATCCCTCTGTACTCCAGATCATACTTGGCATGGGAAATGATAGGGTATGATTAGTTCAGGTCTGTTCAGTAAAGTGTTTCCATGTTCTCGAATACAAGCATATATATGTACAGAATTAATACTATGAAAAAAATAAAGCTTTATCTATTACTTCTATGCTTTGGATTTTCTCTTTTTCACAAAACTTTCCACATCTACAAGGAGTATATGGGCATGTTTCGAGATTCTTAAGGAAGCGGACCTGTAGCCTGACTCACAGTTCAAATGTGACCGAGCCCACTACTGCAGATGGGAGAGACTCGTGGATGGGACCTACAAAGGACAGGCTGTTGGGTTCCCAGTCTGCTCCAGCACTGTTTGCAAAGCCAGAGCACCACGACTAGTTCAGCCTAGACAAGAGGGTGCCTGGGGGCACCTAACAGCAGCTGCAGTGCGTACGAGGGGCTGTTGGGGAGCCAGGCTCCTCTCAGCAGGGCATGACATGAGGGCAACGGACAGGAGAGGCTGAGACTGGCCGTAAGGAAACCTCTCCCCAGGAGGACAGGCGAGCAGCGGCCCAGGGGCTGTGCAGGCTCCCTCCCTCCCTGAGCAGCCTGGTCTGACCCCACAGCCTACCCTGCTGGGAGCAACGTCTTGTACCAGGCACCTCTCGATACCCTCCTCACCTGGATTATCCTACGGCACTGTGGTCCTTTGAACTTAATCCTTGCTTGCTCTCAGTGATGGTGAGCCTTTCCTTGATATTATCAGAAAAATATTTAACCTTGCATTTTTATACTACAAGCACTTTCAATGTAAACTGTCTTGAAAGTCCTTAGGAAGTCATTCTAGAACGTGTTTGATGAAGCAGATCCCTAAGAGGCACTTCTTTCTTTCTCTCTCCTGCTTGCTGCAGCTGCTGACTCCTTTTTCCATGTGAGAGCTGGTAAAAACAGTTTTCTACACTTGTTCCACTTCACGTTTACTTCACTGCTACATGTTCCTCTTCGGCATCTCCCACTAAAGATAAAGAAAAGGGGAAATGGCAGCTTTTTCCTGAAAGATTGTAATAAAAACTTATGTTTCATAAGGTTATGAGCAGCTTCTTCAGCAACAATAGCCCTTTGAGCCTACCACATGCTGCTTGCTGTGCATGAAAATATCATCTTGAGGCTTTAGCATCCCGGAAACCCAGCCATTTTACTTTTCTTTGCATTTTTATGATGTTTTTAATTAATTGGGGTCAATTATACATTTTTGCTGTCTTAGTTAAAGAAAGATTTCTGGCTGCTATTTCATGTTAATTAACAGCTCTCCTGGGGACTGTCTATGTTTTAAGGCACTGTTCTGAAGTTCAGCAGAGCCAAGCTTGGATCGTTTGTCAAAGGCTAAACTTTGGAAAATCTGTTTGCTCTTTTATCACACTTTCCAGGAAACAGTTCAGTGCATAATATCTGGTATTTTATGTTTCTCTTTTAACACTTTAATCATCCACTACTTGTTTAAAATCCTGAACACTTGCAATAAACTATTGGTAGACACATCAATTTTAATATTTTGTATTTGACAAATATAGATTATGGTGTGCTGTGATATGATTTGTTGTCAGAGTCTCTGATAATGTAATTTCAGCCTAATGACACAGCATTATAACATCAGCTTTGCTAGAATGTACTTACTTTAGAGTTTGGCTTCTGCATGTCCAGAACGGAATCCATCCACTTAATTCATTAATTTAAATTAAACACTTAAATTAATCCAGTTTAAAAATTAGTATAATTTTTACAGGTTTTGTACTTCTTACATTTTTTTCTCTCTCTACAGGCTTTTCTTTTAGAATTTGTTACACCATATGACCTCTGCATATTTTACTGAATCCTGCTATAATACTTGTGCTGATGTCATTTTATTACAGTAAGTAATAAGTCATCAATTATATGTATCTCTGAATTGAGCTGGTAATAAGGGGCTCAGCGCGTACTTCCCTGGCTGCCTTACTGGGATGACCTTAATGAGTTTCTGCAATGTCTCATCTTTTGCTGTGACTGCTGCAAATTTCTTCCTCATTATTTCCGAGACTGGATAATCTAAGAAAATAATTTAGGTTATAAAAGCCTGTCATTTTCAAATACAATTGTCAAATACTTTTGAAAGCATCATCTCATCAGATGCTTCATTAATCTTTATTTCCCAGTTTACACCCTATTATTGAATCATCGAGTAAAAACCCCCAGTCATTGAATTTCAGGAGGCACGCCTGTTTATTTCTCCTTTCCTACGGATTTTCTGATTTGCTTCTACCACAAAGAGTATCTCAAAGAAATGTCACGTATTTGATTACCCCCCAAGCACCACAGTCAGAATCTGTCATCCCCTTTTCTTACATACCGTAACTAATAGGATCCTCTGTTCTTACTAATTACTTCTAGTGTAAAAGGGTGTTTACACTGTGCATGGAGTGTCTTTCTCATGACTAGGGGGGTGCTTCTGGGATGACGAATCCCTGGATGGTTACTTCGTATGCCACAGGGTCCACAGCCAGTTTTGTTCTGCTACTAAATATACATTGATAAAGATATACTATTTCCTCTGCTTCTTTTTCTCTTGACAACAAATTCTTGCAAAATGTTTACATCTTTTGGCAGCTGACACAGGATTTTTCAGGTGCTGGACATCATTAGCAGCTGTGCATATTCCTTGTTCCTGCTCTAGACTTTCTTCTGAAAAGTATTCCAGCTTTCCAAGCTCTTCTTTTGGAGGACAGTCTACTTACTGTAGTTGTATCTTTTCTCTCTAACATTTTATTTCTAGCCAATTTCTTTATTTCACCTAGCACACCTAGAGAGCTTGATAAAGGTTAGTCTGTATCTTCTACCAGTGTTTTCCACACTTTGTATTTTTGATTTCAATTTCTGCATATCATGTAGTATAATTAAGATAATTGTGAAGAATATGATGAATTGTGTCTGAATCATTAGTTAAAGTTCAGTCAAAAAATTCTTTAGAGTTCTGCTCCCTTCTGCAGTCTGATGTGAAAACGGCATTTTTTTCAAAAGTAGCTTTTCCTAGGTATGCAGTTATCCTTCAGCTTACTGTTTACAAAATCTCGTTATTTGCCTTCTTATCCTGATCTGTTAAAAACTCCAGCAATGTTCAAGAAAATCAGTAATTTCTATGAGTTTCCTTTCTCCTTGGATCCAGCTTGTTGAAAGTCTTTTCACCTTTTCGCCAGGATTCACAACACTGTGAGTAAGTTTTAAGGCTTCTATTTTATATTTTTTTAAATCCTAAAAGTTCTCTTGGAGGATCCCACTCTTACTGAACAGTGGTTGGGATTCCCCAGAGGTGGAGGGCTGAACTGGGACGTAGATTGGGAAAGGTTTAACGGCATTCTATCCAAATAGGAGGGTGGTGCATGTGGGCCACTGCCAGCCTTCCCAACATCTACACAGGGGGCAGAGCCTATGACAGTTCTGTGACAGCCTCTTCCTTACATATGCACTTCTCATAGTGGTTTTAAGCTAGTTTGAGATAGTGGCTTTTCAGACTATGCCAAATGACTAGTTCAGGGCAAAATCAGGTCTTGGTCTTGGAAAGAAAATTTTGCCGGTAGGCTCTTTGGGGTTCGCTGCTCCCACTGATTTCAAAACTGGCTCCAATTCTCCTCAGAACACACTCGTTACTGGAGTGTCTGCCCAACACCATGAGTGACCGTTCTCCTTCTTACCAGATAATACTATGAAATGCAAATACACACCTTAAATTCACAGCCAGGGTGTTCCTTAAGCAGGGACCTACCTTATAATAACCACATATCCCCCTGCCGCCTGTGTCCTCGTGCTATTGTTAATGATTTTGCTACCCTGGCATCTACAGTGCTCTATACAATAGCTTTTCCTTCTTTCTCTGACTTCCCCACCCCTCCTATGCAGCCTCATGACTAAAATAATCTACATTATGTGCCTGAAGGAACATATTTGGTGCCCTCACAGGCACCCTGTTTAGGGGTGTAAGCATACCCCATCACTCCATTTAACCTCCTCACAGCTTGCTGTCCTTGCAGAGGCAATGTCAGGGAGAATTAGTCCCAGCATCCTTCTAAGAAAATCCCTGTCATGACTTGTTGCAAGGCCAGAGGGGTTTTGTAGACTGCCAGAAGTCAGGATGTTGAAAGGATGAGGTTGCAGATGAAGGATAATATAGATGCCATGTCCTTGTCTGGGAACTGACCTAGGAAGTGTATTGCAGGGCCATTATGTCTATTGCATCAAGATTTCTACTGACATAATTATTTTAGGCATTGAACTTGCCTACTACATTATCTATCAAGCAGATGGTAAAGCTGCAGCAATACAAAATTATCTGTACTACCACAATTATTTACTGTGCAAGACCACTCCATGGAGTTCCGTATTTAGCTTATTTAGCTTTGTTCAAAGTCTTCCATAAAAGTTAAAACTTCTTGGGAAAAGAGATTCAGTCCAGTCTAAGGAAAAGGATTTGGTATGGCAAAGCATTCAAAATAGGCTAGTAGAAAGGAAACTGATTGCTCAGCAGAATAGAAAGATTTCTAAAATAAATAACACAGTTTATTTTTACTGCCTCTGATTTGGTAACTGCTGGAAGAAAAAGCATGGTTTGCCTTACAGTATTTTTTATCATATAAGCAACGCTTTATAGTGGAAACAAATCCATGAACTTCAACTTAACTTCCTAAGTGCCTGATATCATTAATTATATTGTCAGGATGAAATATTAGCAAGTATATTGCCAGAGTAAGCAAAACGACCAGGAGCAAAGCAAAACCAGAATCACAAACCCCAAGATGTTTCAGCAGAGGTCCCTAAGGGGGCATTATTACATCATGCATCACAGCTAACATTTTATCTGAAAATTACTTTAGTTGTTCATATGCATCCATTTAACAATTCAGGCTTAATCATAAGAAGAAATATAAACTAAAGTTATGGCTGTGATAGATACAGTCTGCCTCACCATGGAAAACAGGGACAAGGAACAGTACCTAAGAGCAGCAGATTTGGGACACTTACACAGTTAGATACAGAGTGAGAGGCCTGATTTGCCCTGTGACAGTGAGCAGGAAGCAACCAAGAAAGGTCCCGTCCAGGAGCAGCTGGCACCTGAATCATTCCTCTTAATACACTTGCTGGGACTTGCTAGCACAGAGGAGAAAATGATCTGCTGTGCTGAATGCTTTGCTGTCCAAGGCATAGTTCTGTTCAAAGTTCCTTCTGCTGGAGATAAGTGTCTCATAAACACACCATTCTTTACATGGCACATACTATTTTCTCCTCTCCTGCTACACAGGGTGAACTTCTGGCTCCATATTTGCCCCCTCACACTTTACTGTGGTCTGTATTCAAACCACAGTCTAGTCCTACAGTAGGGTGGCAGATATCCAGATATGCTATTTAGTAGTACTTCAGGGCTCGGTCTATAAATCCAGGACAGTTGTTCTGCATGAATACTGCTTTAGAAGAGGAGAGCTTTTCTGGCTTCCTGTATGCTTTTGCATCTGTCAATAATTTTCTTAAGTAGTCTAGAGATGAAATGGTGAGATGCTCAGATTTTACAGACTGAGACTTTTATTTTCTTGTCCTCTACAAGAAATTTCAGCTGAATCTCCAGTGCTATTGTTGTAACGAGGCTTTTGATCCATTTGATGTAGACTTCTCTAGGAGACTGTGTTTACAGAACCAGAAAAACAGATCCTATGGAATGTATTGTGCATCTGTTCTGTGAAACTGCCCAAAGTAAGCAATGGCAAGATGTTGCTAAGCACATGGGCATGAGTAAAGTTGCCCTGACATTTCCCCTCTGCATTGTCATGTTTTCCAAATGACCAAAACCTCTTGGGTTTAAAGAGAGAGGTACTTCTCCTTTTTGGAGGTGCATTCTTGTAGCCAAGAATAAATCACACTGGTCATCTCTGTTGGTTGCATATAGCAAGGAAAGGCGAACAAGCCAAATATTACATTGCAAGGCAGGTACAGTTTGGACTTTTTCATCCTTAAAGCTTTTTGCTTGTTTGTTAAGACCAAAATAATGCAGCTACACTTACTGTGGGAGGTGAGCTAAAGAAGAGGGAGTAGCTTCCATGTGTGGAACCTGCCTCCTTTGACTACTGAGGGTATGGCATATCATTACTGACACTGGAGCATGAAACACTAAATAAATACTGTAATTATGATGTTTGACCACATTTCCAACATGGGTTTGTGAAACATACTCAGATGATACTTTTGTTATGACTTTGGATGACTTGCTGATCTCAAAGCTTCTAAAGTGAGTGGAAAAAGGGCTTCTGACATCCCAGAGTGCCCCGTAAAAGTACAGCTGAACAGAACACTAACTTCCAGAGGCCTTTAATAAAAGCTCACAGTTAAAGATTTCAGTCAGTATTCCTTAACCAGTGCACCTGCAATCTCTTCTCTCCCTGTGAGACCTTTTATGCCACCTCTGCATCAGCAGTACAAGCTGATACAAGTGAATTCTCCGTACATGCTTGCCAGCTTCCAAGAGACATGTGACGTACAGGAGTCTCTACTGGGTAGTCCTGAAAAGAGAAACTGTCTAGTGTAGCTCTAAAGCTACAAAGCTGTGGAGCACATATTGACGTTTACTTACAGTATTTTAGCAGCTACCACTTCAAAGGCTATCTGTCTGCTGCTTATTTTAATCTCTCCATCACTGAATTTCACCTGTTTTAATTTGCACCTTTTCTTTGTATTTTCAACTGCATTTTACAGATAGCAAATTACATACACAGCATACAAAGATTATATGACCAACTATACTTGTATTTATACAGTGCATAGATTTTGATTTTTGAATCTGATTTTTTGGCAAGGATTTTCAAATTCGCATGAAGTTCTCAATTACCTATTACTGTAATGTGCTCCAGGTCATCAGAGTTGCAATCACAGGCTGCAGTTATGGGTTTAGTGATTATAATTACCTCTGTTACAAGCTCAGTATCATGAGTGAGGCCATGACGCAATCAGGAGCCTTGTTACCAAACTTTCACATCAGTGCTGAAATGGCTGTGTTTGAAAACGTGTTTACATTTTACAAACGTTCACTTTTTTTCTTTTATAAAAGAAGTGAATGAAAGTGAGTGATCTGCCACATGATGAATGTCATTTACCTCGGATGCTCAGTCTAAGCTGTTCCAAAAAGGGGGATGGCACTCGTATGTGACCTAACAAAATACCATTATGAAATTCCATGTGAGTTTCTTATGCAAAATGTGAGATCTGCTTGCAATAGATAAAACCAAAAGCAACTGAGAAGGCAGTTAGTTTCTACAAACATAAAAACAACCAGACCTGTGAGCCGACTTTGCCAACCAAAATAGTACTTTAATGTATTTTTCCAGATTATGATCTCTTCTGCATCTTTTGCAACTAACTGCTAACAGCAAAACAAAGAATTGAGTACATGGAGATTTGCTAAATCATGGAAACACAGCACTGTGCAATGTAGCATGCTGGCAGGGAGCACAGCTCAAGCGGCAGGCTGGGGTGTTGCTTCACAGCACACCGTGGCACGGACAAGATGAATGCTGCAGCAGCAGCAGAGTAACAGGAAAAGAAAAGTTGCGGCTCACAAAAGGAAAAGTGACAGAAAAAAAACCCAAACAAGTGAAGCTGCCACAAAGGCTTATTTTTAGCTGACAATACTCAGATATATTGCCATTTGCCCTTCCAGCAGATTATGACTGTACCCTGCACAGGGCTGGCCCACACCAAGACAGCGACTGGGGACTGAGGCCAGCTGCTGTGGGCAGCAGCACACGCCTGGAAAGGTATTAATTTTTTCCCAGCGTTTCAATTTCTACTTCTTTTTTTTTTTTTTTACTTTTTTACTGACAGTAGAGATCTGAATGGAAAGATGGATTTTTTCCCATCCTCATTCTTCCTTCCAGCATACTTAAACAAGCACTAGTGCCTGACTAGCCACAGGGTAAACTGAGCTGGTCTATCTGAGAATAAATACGAGAAAGAAACTTGCAGGGTGGTTGTGTGGGCACAAGGCGACTTGTGTGAGCACCAGGGGAGATGGGAAGGGTGGGAAGAAAGGCAAGGTCATCACCTTCAGCAGCAGTGACAATTTATGTATACCTTTGAATTATCTGTCGCATTTAGAAGTATGCTGTGACTTTTAAAGTTTGCTAAATATATGTTATATATGTATGTATTGAACAACACGCTCATTTGAGCTTCATGGAAATTGGCTGGAGGCAGCCTGCAGCAAGATTGTCTAATGTCTGCTACGCTGCCAGCACTCACCAGTTTCTGAGCCAGAACAAGCAAATGTTATTTTATGAGAACTCAATATGCGCATGTTTGTTGACAGCTCTGGTTGGGAGAAGGGATCACTAATCCAGGCACAAATGCATTCAGAGCCACTGGCATCTGCCCACCAAATGCCGTATGCTGAACTCCAAGCACAGGTAGACTGCTAGGCAAGCCATGCAAGCACTGCAGTATTTATCAAATTAATTTGGAGTAGCAATCTTTCTGTCTAATTAGTAACATTTTATAGTAACAAATGCAACCAAAATGCTCAAAAGCTGCCTCTCAATAATATCTGCTGGCATAATTGAGAGGCTGTGGGTTCTGCTAGTATACCTGTATTAGGTAAAACTTATTTGCAAGGGATGAATGATGTCTGCAGAAGTATGTAGTTGCAGACCAATCTTCAGCCTCCTAAGCGATTCTCTCTTCAAAATGGGACTAAACTATCTAAACCACTTAGTCTAACTGGGGTGATATGTCAAAAGCAAAGCTGCAGTCTGTATCAATATTTATCCTGCCCCAGTAGTTTCCAGCTTCTTGGAAGAAAAATACTACAGTGTAAGTACCTTTATATAACTTAGTTGAAATTAGTTCCAATGCAGATTCCCAAAAAGGTTTCAGTTTTTTAAGTCTGAGTAAAGAAATATTATTCTGAATATGATACATATTCATAATATGTATCATTGTCTACACTATTGCTTTTTCAAAATGGCAGGTAATTATCCCTAAGTGAAAGGGAGAAAAAGGAAAAAGAACACTGCCTGATATTCACAGTATGTGAAAACATGCACACCAACAGTTTTGTGATGTGGTAGTTACCTTGCAAAGTCACACACTCATTATTTCATGGTAACTCATTTGTGCAGTTATAAGCCAAAATAAAAGCATATATATGGGAGACAGCATGAGGCAGCTGGGATGGAATAGTTATTTTGAGCTATTTCCTCACATGGAAAGCGTTCTCAACAGCGCTTCCTTACAGGGTATCTCCAGGCTGTGGAGGAAAAAAAAAAAGTTTTAATGGATGAACATTATTATCCCACAAACCCTGTGATTCTGAGAAGGAAACAATGTTATGGAAAGTATCTCTCCTTCCGCAAACACTGTCGAAGAGAGATGCTGAAGAAGAACAGTCAGCTTTGCAGAATAATTTTAATCAGGCAGAATAAAAGCAGACATGATTGCATAAATCTTCGTTCTCATGTCAATAGAAAAATATGCAGATGCAGATTAAGCAACAAACAGGATGTTTATGTCGCTGCTGCTCTTTCTCTATTTTAGTTAGAAGACATTTCCAACCATCCAGAAGTGACTAAAATGTCTGAAATTATTTCTGTGTATTTCAAGTCACTTGCTGTCAGTTTTTACAAAGCAGTGAGTTATCATCAATGACAGGCAAATCCAAAGACTTTAAATAGAATAGGCAATGTCTGAAGCCCACAGGTTCAACAGATTAGGAAACAACATTATGCACTGTACATCATTACACTGCTCTTACCATGCAATCAATTTTTTCTGTACTGGGTGGCTAAATCTGGTTTTTGGGTGGTTTTTTTTCTTTCTTTTTTTTTTTTTATGTGCAATTCTTAGCTGCCCAGGCAAACAAGATAGGATGTTTTCCTCCCAGCTTTTGTGCTGTAGATCAGCTATAGTATATGGCACTTTCTAAAACAGAGACAGTCACAGGCAGCTTCTGTGCTTCAGCGTCACAGCATCTCTGCATGTGGAAAAATACAACACCTCCAGCCATAGTCACCATCTTCTTGCGCGAGGCTGGAGTTGTATTATTCTGGCCAGCTACCTTGTCTCACTAAACCATTCTTTTTGCTTCAAAAAGGTCTGCCTCGGGAAACAAGTGGGCTGGCAAACTAGGTCAGTGCATGCTTGCGTCAAACAGACAGCAAATTCTTCCCCAAAGCTCACCAGTTCCTGGTTTTGAGTTCAGACACCCCCAAACTTGTCCTGCAGAGAGCTCTACTGCCACCCCTAGTGGTATTTACCAACTCATGCTCATGAACCCCCATATCTAATATACTGGCTTATGTATGTGCAGGAAGGTGTCTCTTCACACATGTTGCCAGCTTAGAAGGTGCATTGTTAATACCATTCTTCCATACAAATCACAAGGTCTCTGTCTGCCTTCTGTTTTGAGGAATTGAGGCAGAAATTTTGCAGAACAAACAAAAGCATTACCTCCTCTTTTCCACTGCAGCCTTTTCATGAACATCTCCCAGATCACCTGTCTCCAACCCTATTTCCCCTTGGCTCACAGTCCTCGGTGCCAGTTCTCCAGGCTCACTTGTGGTGTGCTGAGGCAGCAGCTTAGTCCATCACACTTCCAAGCTCCCAGCTCCAACTCCACTTACACAGCCTACGCCTCGTGCTGACACCAGTGACTGTGCAGTGAGCCTGTTCAGGCAGTTCATCCAGCTTAACCACTGGCTTTTGGATCAATCCGCTGAATACATGGCCAAGGATGGGGGTGGACAGGAAAGAAGAATCACAGCTGGCCCGAATTCAACATTTGTGAGCTGCCATGAAAGCACGCTCTGTATGAGGATATAGTTTTGCAAAAAAGACCATAAATCCAGCAGGATTTCAAATCCCTTATGTTGATATTTGAAACCATGAGTTGAGCCAAGGAGCAGAAACATGGCACTTCAAATTAAACTGGCTAAAGCTGCCGGGGAACTAAACCTGCCATTTAAACTGCCATTTCGACACCTTCTTCACATCTCTTGAAACAACTAGATATTAAATTTGAGCTTCTCGGAGGGGTGTGTATGTGTGTGAGCCTTTTCTGGGTAAAGCATTTGTAACAGCAAGAAATGTGACTTGTTCTTACTTAATAAAGGCTAATCCTGGAATAAAAAAGAAACAGTTTATGTAAGGATGCAGAAAAGATTGGATGTGCAAAGCAATGGTACTTTCCATAATATTTAATGGACTTCCCATATGACAGTGAGACTACAGCTAGTCACTAAACATGTGATCATTCACAATCCCAAAAAGGGAACAGTGCGGTACATCAAAGAGCATGAAATGCAAATAAGAAGCTCGCAGTCACGCTATCATTTAGGTCTGTACGTTTCAAAATTGCAAACACTGGTCCAAGGATGCTTTGAGTTCCTCAGGTTTCTAATATGATGATGGAGGTATTAATCTAGATTTAAGTATGCACATCAAATACTCAAGGTAGTCATGTATTAAATAGGTAGTGTGGTCATACTTACCTATTAACTTACACAAGACTGATTATCAAGATTTGCCATAAAAGCCTATTTTACTTTTTGCCTCGATCTTCAATATTCAGGCATTTCTACTCCTACAGCTGTTCTGTTGTTTAAGACTTTTTGGCCTAGAAATCATGCTTCCAATTTTTTAAAAATTAGGTTTTAGTGTCAGATTTGTAGTTTGCTAACTGGTAGAGAGAGAAGTTGCTGGTCTTTTAAACTCTGGAACAACATGCATACAGCGAACACTAGCTCTGTTCCAAAAAACGCTAGGGTTGCGTTGGCTTTTAATCCCTCTGCTTTTGTTGGTAGTCCAGAACAGCAATGTTCTGATAACAGGAACCCTCTATATTCAAGCCTACTTTTTAGCCATGGGCAGTTTATACCCAACCTGGCCTTGTGCTGTTTTCTTTCAGTTTCAACTGCTCACTTTGCTCTTCAGATATATATATACAGAAAAAAAACTAGAGCACTCTCTCTTCCTCTTTAGCCTCTAGCTATTCCTTGCAACATTTGCTTATTCCCTTGACAAAAAAATTACTTTGTGTCACATTATTATTACATGTATTTCGGGCATCTATCTGCAGATCAGTTGTGTTGTTCTGTGTAGTCAGAAGAGTTTACAATGGTTTACTTTTAAACTTATGACTGAAGCCAATTATTCTTACCAGACCAAATAAAACCTCACTGTTTGAGGACTCTCGTGGGAAGCTGTGAAGGAATATCTAGATTCCTGTCAGTTGCACTGCATAGGGACTCTCTTCAGTAAAGTGGAAGCAGGGAGATGACTGTGGACTAAGTAATCAATACTCCTTCTCCTGTCCACTAAGACTGCGTTACTTCTAATAATCAGCCTAAATAAGCTCTTTGGAGTTTATACCAACTTGTCTTGTCACAAGACTTTCAGCTTAATAAAAAAGTTCCCTCCCCCTCATTGGTCCCCCTGTCCTAAATTAGGTGACACATAACACTAGCAATAAATAACTTAATAATTTAAAATTTGCATAGCAGTATTTTCCTTTCCCTTACCTCTTCTTTTGAATTCACAATATGTAGTTCTACAGCCAGCTTCAGAATAACTGGTCTCTGATTTTTTTTTTTTTAATCTTGCAAGTAAAATGCATTCTAGCAGCTATACAAGAAAATTAATTCATTTGTAGCTTAAGCTACAAATATAAAACTATCAAAACTACAACACCTAAAAGCAAAGCAGTTTTAATATTGTGCCTGTATCTAATACCAGCAGGCCTAAATTACATCAAGTGGCTCTGAAGATTGTAAATGTGTAAACACAATAGATTTTATTTTGGATGCGTAACAGAAAACAGGAAATAACACAACCCGCCAGCTCATCTGCCGTTGCTAGTTTCAGTGGAGGCTCTCCTGCTCAGAGATTCACTAGTTACTGCATGCCAGCTGATTTCTAAGGTAAACTGCAGCACCCCTGGAGTCGAATTTGATTTAACTGTATAACACACTCCGACCTATTCTGTTCACGATCACATCTGACTTAATGAGTGGAGTATAACTTGCATCTAAGTCCTCGTCTATACCTAGAGTTTCTGTTATTTCTTAAAAGCAGACTGGAAGAGGTTGGAAGAGAGCCAGACCGTGTCCGTGCCTTCACCGCCCTCCTACTGGCATCGATGGGTGCTGCGGCCCCTCGGGGGGTTGTGTGAGCTCGGGGGTAGGGGGCGCCTGTAGGGGTGGGAGCGCCCAGGCACCGGCTCTGAAGCACCTCAAATGATAAAATGGTCACATATGACCAGCGGCAATTTTTTTTTTTAAACAGTACCAACGACCGCCTCTGACACCGCCGCCACCGGCGCGCGCGGCCCACGCCCGCCCGCGACGAGCCCCGCCGGGAGGCGCCACGCCCGCCCCCGCCGCGCCGCTGAAGGGCTCCCCGCGCCCCGATTGGGCGAGCAGGCCCCCTCTCCGCGGCTCCTCGCGCCATGATTGGGCGAGCAGGCCCCCTCCCCGCGTTCCGATTGGGCGAGCAAGCCCCCTCCCCGCGGCCCCCCGCGGCCCGATTGGAAGAAAGCTCGCGAAGGGGTGGCTCCTCACGAAAAGGCGTGTGGCGCTTCACGTGAGGGGGACGGCGGCCTTTCCCGCCCGCCTGCGCCCCCTGGCGGCGGGTGGCGCCTCCCGCCGTGCCGGCATGGAGCGGGGCGGCGCGGTGGCACCGGCCCCGGCCCCGGCCCCGGCCCCGGCCCCAGAGCGGGGCCAGCAGGGCGAGGAGGAGGGCTACGCGGGCCTGTGGGAGCTGCCGGTGGAGCGCTGCGAGAGGCGGCCGGAGTGCGGGCGGTGCGGGTACGGGCGCCGCGCCGGGCAGAGCAGGACGGGACCGGGAGGCGGTGGGGCCGTCCGGGCCTTGCCCCGCCCCAGTGCGCGGGAGGCTGCGCCGTGGCCTCGGGGCGGTGCGGGGGGCGGTGGGGCACGGGTGGCGCCGAGCTCGGGGTGGGGGCGTCTGGGGGAGCGATAGAGGCTGCCCCGGAGCTGGGGCACAGCTTTGGTTTCTTTTTCTGTTGTTTCGGGTGGTTTTTTTTTTGTGTGTTTTTTTTTTTTTTTTTTTAAAGAAGTGTCTGGTTCGCACCAGGCGTGTAAATTTGGCTGTGGAGGGTTGGAGCCGGAGCCTCCCCTCCCAGGCGCAGCTGCCTCTGCGACACCGGGCTAGGGGGAAGATGTTCCCCGGAGCGTGGGGGAGGGGGGAGGGTGGGCTGTCCCCTAGGACCCGTGCAGTACCTCAGGCGGTATTTCACCCGCGGAAATACCCGCGCAGGTACAGTACTGCTGCTCAGTCCGTGGTGCTTTGCCAAAAGAAAACAAGAAACTAACCTTACCTAACAACTTCACAGCTGGTGGTGAACGCGTTCAAGCACTGGGGAATGGAGGGGTCAATACAACTTGGGGTCAACGCGGGTATCTTCTTAAAGCAGCCACTGGCTTTTGATGCTATAGAAATATCTTGCAACCTGATTATATGTCTTATGTACATATGTCCTTTTAATGGAGTGAGTTGGCAGCGTGTCAGTTGTACCTGAACTGAGGGATGGTGCAAACTGTTCCTGTGCAAAACTGGCGAGGAAAAAAATTTCCAGGACCTACATTGTTTTAATCTGTTTCTGTTGATCGGTAAATCAAATAGAAAGGCATGTAATTTTACTAAGAGTGTAGTTATAGTCCCTTTAAAACATCAGAGGTCAGGAGCTGATCTTTGGTGATGTTCCTGTATATAAGTAATCGTAAAAATATGTATCATGTAAGTCATAACATTTGTGAATGTTAACTATTAAAATAAAAAATAGTAATAGGCAATAGTTGATGCCCAAAGAGGAAAACCAAGCACGACACTGCCCTTTTGCTGCTCTCTTTTTCTCCAGTAAGTTTTAGCTCAGGGAACTTAATACGCCAGATGTGTTTTTGTATTTGTTTAATATGCCACAGTAGATATTTTTTTCTTCTGTGAATTTCTGCAGTCCCCCTTGAACCAATGTAAAGTTCTGGTACGCTGGCAAGAAGGCACCTCAGGCCTACAAACTGTGTGAAATGAATTACCTTATTGTTTATTTTCATAGAATCATAGAGTGGTTTAGGTTAGAAGGAACCTTCAGAGGTCACCTACTCCACCCCCCCTGCAGTGGGCAGGGACATCTTCAACTAGATCGGGTTGCTCAGAGCTCCGTCCAGCCTGACCTTGGATGTTTCCAGGGATGGGGCTTCCACAACCTCTCTGGGCAACCTGGGCCAACGTTTCACCACCCTCATTGTAAAAAATGTCATCCCTATATCTAGTCTAAATCTACCCTCCTGTAGTTTAAAACCATTACCCCTTGTCCTGTCACAAGAGGCCTTGCTAAAGGGGTTGTCCCCATCCTTCCTATAGTCCCCATTTAAGCACTGAAAGGCTGCAGTAAGGTCTCCCTGCAGCCTTCTCTTCTCCAGGCTGAACAACCCCAGCTCTCCCAGCTTGTCCTCATAGGAGAGATGCTCCAGCCCTTGGATCATTTTTGTGGCCTCCTCTGGACCTGCTCCAACAGCTCCATGTCCTTCCTGTGCTGAGGGCTCCAGAGCTGGACGCAGCATCCCAGGTGGGGTCTCACCAGAGCAGAGCAGAGGGGCAGGAGTACCTCCCTTGACCTGCTGGCCACGCTGCTTTTGATGCAGCCCAGGATACAGTTGGCCTTCTGGGCTGCAGGTGCTCATTGTTGGCTCATGTGCAGCTTTTCGTTCACCAGTACCCCAAGTCCTTCTCTACAGGGCTGCTCTCAATCCCTTCATCCCACAGCCTGTATTGATACTGGGGGTTGCCCCAACCCATGTGCAGGGCCTTGCACTTGGCCCTGTTGAACCTCATGATGTTCTCACAGGCCTAACTCTCCAGCTTGTCCAGGTCTCTCTGGATGACATCCCATCCTTCTGGCGGGACAACTGCACCACTTAGCTTGATGTCATCTGCAAACTTGCTGAGGGTAGACACGATCCTGCTGTCTAAGTCATTGATGAAAATATTAAATAGCACTCGTCCCAGTACAAACCTCTGAGGGACACCACTTGTCACCACTCGCCATCTGGACATCGAGCTGTTGACCGCTACCCTCTGGATTTGACCATACAGCCGGTTCCTATTCCACTGAACAGTCCACCCATCAAATCCATATCTCCCCAATTTACAGAGAAGGATGCTGTGGGGGACTGTGTCAAAGGCCTTACAGAAGTCCAGACATGACATTTTGGTTGTGGCTTCTACCTTGCTCTTTTGCATGTTGTATTCAAGGTGTGAGCAAGCTAGGGATTTATATGTTGGGTGATATGCTTCTGCTTATTGTTATAAGGACCCTTCCTCACACTCTGGCTGCTTAGTTTCCTAGTGATCTTTCAGTAAGGGACTTCTTTTAAACGTCTTTTGGAAAGCCAAAGTTGATTTATGAAAACTGCAGCACCCTCACCCCCATATTTGTCAAATTTTTCAGAGATCTTAAGTAGTTTTGAAAAGCAGGATTTCCTTTTGCAAAAGCCATACCAATTCTTCTCATGTAAATCATATATTTTTCGAAGTGTTCACTAACCATATGTTTAGTTATAGTTTCTGCTTACAGTAACAGTTTTCTTTGTTGTGGATTTTTATTTTTTTAAAGTTGTTTCACGTTTGCCATTTCTAGTCCTGAGGTGCCAAGGAACTGCTGAATGAGAGTTAACCCTCTGTCATTCCTTATTCAGCTATTTAACCTTGAGTTCTTTAAAAATGCCTATAGGATGCTGCTGATTATTGTTGCTTATTTTATCAGTGTATTTAATAAGCTCTGCTCTAGTTCCTTCAGTTTTGGACATTCTTTGATGAGTCACCTACAAAAATGGTTTCCAGAATAGGCACCTCCCTGTTTTCTTTCATAGTAAAACTTGATGGAAAGTATTTACTCAGAACCTCATCACCATGTAGTACTAAAAGTTTTGATTGAGATTATGATACAAGACTGGATTGTGCACTCAGTCTGTTTTTGCAGTGTATCCTCTCCATCCTCTTCCTCGGGAACATAACTATGCTTGTCATTGAGCACAGCATTCTGCGGCATGACTTGGAGTAAAAGTGAAAAGCTCAGTGACTTAGGGTACATCATAGGAAGGAATATTATGAATCTTGATTATTAACCACATATTATCATGATGGTGATGGTTGGGGGCAGGTATCTTTAACTGAATCCCTCAATTTTCTGAAGTACGTATTTTTACTGTAAAGCACCTTAATCAATGTGATTTAAGAGTATTTGGAATCAATGTTTATAGCAGTGCTGGTCTGAATTCAGTACAAGAGCATGGAAGAATGGGTTCTTTAGCATCATCTGGTGATTCCTTATGGGAACTGACTTAAAGTGTTGCCTTTTTCTTTTTTTAATATGGCAAGACATCTAGCTGATTGACAGCTTTCTAACAAGTGCTCAATCAGTCAAGAAGTGAAACAGAATTGTGGGAGTAAGGTAGATAAGTTTTAGTTTTGGATAATATGAATGACTTGGGTGTCCTGAAGCAACAGAATTGTTTCTAAGTATTATGTGTTTGAAACTTTCTGTTGCTTATGGTGGTTGTGGAGAAAATGCTAGCATTTGCAATAGCTTATGGTGGAGAATTTGAATGAAATACTGTAATGAAATTTTACATTGTGAAGGTTTTTGTGTATGTGTGTAAGTGCTAGGTTAAAAAAAAGGATTGTGGAAAATGATCCTACGTATAGTTGGTGTTTGAGGTGGTGATGGCTGATGCAGATGAAGTATGTGCAGTTGACTTTATGCTGTTTTATTTCTGAGGCTACAGTTTAATAACTATTCTGTTTGCCGGCCAAAACCAGAAGAGGTCAGTGGGGATAAACTTTGAATCACTGATTGTTATTTGATCACTTCTTAAGGCTTTCTCAGCTGACTTAAATGTTCAACTTGCTTTCAGAAGTTAAAGCCCCACATTTAAATTGGAGAATAAGCTCAATATAGTTTCCAAGTTGCTGTTAGTGTGGAAAACAAAATGAGGAGGCCCCACAACTGAAGCCATATAGGACAACAATCTGCTTTTGTTGTGTGACAGTCTGAGAGCAATACAACATTTTGGATTTGTGCTCTTGTGTGGGTCAGAGGTCGCTCTTCTCTAAGTGCTTGGTGTGCCTTATGGTAGTACAAAAGCAATAAATGCGGAATGACTTGTTACCAAAGGCCTCGACTCTGCATGTGCCAAATTTTACTGTAGTAGGAGAACTTCTAAGGATTGTTTTCAGGAAAATGATACTAGGAGTATCATTTATGATCTATGGGCATTGCTAGGTCTCTCATGGGCCATCACAAATCCCCACAGGAAACAGTCCTCTATGTTTGCAGGACTAATTTATGTTGTAAAGTTAGAATAACAACCACTAGTATTTCTCAGGTTCTGCTATGATATATTCTGTTATACAGTATTTGTATTTCAAGGGGGGCGGGGGGAAGAGAAGGAATAACGTTAACCCTTTAATACAAATGCTTCCTTTGCCTATATCTAAAATATTACAGATACTATACTTAATCTGGGTACTGTGTGAGTGCTCTTGATAGCACTGATAGACTGATAACAACATGTGGTGGCATAGTGCTGCTTCATATTTTGAGGGAAAATATAATGTTCTTACATAAGTGTCCCATATTTGTTATAATCCTGTTAAGTCATGTAAAGGCTGAGTCTGAAGAAGCAATGTGGTTGTTCTTCAACGCAATAATATATGCAGTTGCTTTATAGCACATTCTAGCACATTGGTATGGTATTTAAGTGTAAATGTGAATTTTAGAGATTAATTAACTATCAGAGAAAGTAAAATAAGCATGCATTCATTCTTTTAGCAATGCCTGCTGCCAGAAAATAGTTTCATAGCCTTTGATTTCTTTGATGTTCTTAAAAAATGCCTAGAGTTCATTTTTTTCATTGCTCTAAGTTTATTGCAATTTTTCACTCCCAGAAAGTATTGACTCCTTATCATGGTTTAAATTAATTTCTTATGTAACTGAAACGGTATATTTCCCCATGGTTCATGACTTGTAAGAGGCAACTTACTGTTCTGTAGGATATTTTTAAAAAAAGCTTCATGTATTTTCTATTATGTTTGCATTGAAAAAAAAGAAAAAAGTACACATGGTTAGGTGACAGGCATCACCTGAGTGAATTTTATTATTCCAGGTTCTTAAGTGGTGTATCAAAGGCAAATTTTTTAAAACGCTATTAGCACGTTCAGAGACTCCTGAATCAGAGCAATATTTTTGCTGAATTTACTCATTTTAAGTATAGTTAAATGAATAAAGTGGGTTTTACAAGTGTATCTGGGAACCTATATATCAAAATTACATGGATAAATAAGGTGATTCTGCAGAGTTTAGAAGGAGGTAAATTTGTGCATCATCAGGAGACAGAAAGGAAAAGGCTGAGCAGATGAAACAAAAATGAGATCCATTCACATGCACTTTAAATTTGGCAGCAACTAAAGCCAGGTTGTGCCAGCAATTATTTTTCTTCATCAGGAGAGGTGGGTTCACTGTGTGACTGGAAGGACTTTTGTAGGATTTCAGGAGGGAGTTGCTGAATCTCACCATTTGGTATTAGTTGTGTGTATTTACAGCACTACTGTGAAGGAGAGCAAGTATCATTTAGTCTATGGGGATCTCTGTTATTTGGTGCAGCAGTGATAACAAGGTACTAGTAATATAGCTAGTGAAGCTGGCAGGACCTCTTGAGATTATCCAGTCCAGACCCCTGCTCAAGCAGGGTCTGCTAGAGCAGCTTGCCCGGGACCATGTCCTCTTGGGTTTTGAATATTTTGAAGGATGGAGACTCCACAACTGCTCGGGGAACCTCTTCTGGTGTGTGACCAGTAAAGAAGTCTTTTCCTGTGTTCAGATCAAGTTTCATATGTTTTACTTGTGCTCATTGCCTCTTGCCCTTATAGTGGGTGCTGCTGAGAAGATTCTGGCTCTTTTGTCTTCGTTCCCTTCCATCAGGCACTTATACACAGGGATAAGAACATCCTGAGCCTTCTCTTTTCCAGGCTGAAGAGTCCCAGCTCTCAGCCTCTCCTCATATGAAAACTGCTCCAGTCCTATAGTCATCTTTGGCCATGTGCTCGACGTGGTCCAGTAAGTTTGTCTATCTTGTATTAGGAAGCCCAGTACTGGACTCAGCGCCCCAGACGGGGCCTTAGCAGTGCTGAGTAGAAAGGAAGGATCACCCTTCTAGACCTCCAGGCAATGTTCTTAATGCAGCCCAGGATGCTGGTGACCACTTTTGTGGCAAGAGCAAGGACACTTTGCTGGCTCATGATTAGCTTCTTATTTGCCTGGTCCTTCTCTACAGAGCTGTTTCCCAGCCATTTGGTCCCAAAGCAAGTACAGGTGCCTGGGTTATTCTTCCCCATATACAGGCCTTTGCATTTCCCTTTCTTGAAGGTTCACGAGGTTCCTGTCAGCCCATTTCTCCAGCCTGTCAAGGTCCCTCGTGTCAGAATCCAGTATTCCCTGATGAGATTCTTCTGCATATTCTATATAGGAAAAGGTTGAACACTTAATAGCAGGTTTACTTTTTTAAACATATCTGACATTACACGAGTTTTGATTTAGCAGAGTGATACAGCAGTGTCCTGAAATCACAACAGAATCACAGTATGGCAATTGCAATCTACAGCAGATGTTGGATCACAATAGAAATGTGATTACCAGTCTCTATATTCTAGCCAATGTTGATTAAATGATTGTAGTTTGTACACTAAATTCTGTGGCTTCTATTGGCTGGATTTCAGTTGATTTTTGTTCTGCATATTGTATCCAGAGTAGTTTATCATGCTGTTACTTTTTTGGCCTGTATTAGCAGTAATGAGTTGTGCCAGAACTGTTGATGAATTAAGAACTTTAGTGACTTGAATGTTACTTCTGTCTGTTGGGCTAGATTTCAAAGGCATTTATTAATTTCCTATTATATTGTGATCAGATTAATGGGTAGTAGCCTTTTTAGGCCACTTACTTTGTTCTCGGCCAATGTGGTTAGCATCAATTTTGATCTGCTGGCATTAAAGTAAAAAAAAACAAAAAAAGGTGTGTCAGGCTTGCCACATCTTTTTGATTATGGACAACTATAGGCTAGTAGGAGCACAACCAGATGTGAGAATTGCAGCAGAGAATAATCTTGTTAATTAAAGCAATTCTAGTACCTTTGATCTGCTTCTTTTCTGTAATTACACCAAGTGCAACTTTGCCTTGGGGATGATGGTAGTGTTTTGTAAGAGAAGTGAAAAGGTGTTTCAACATTGATCAGACCTTCCCAATTTAATCATAAGGAATACTAAAAACACCAGTGGTTCCTTTACAAGAATTGGTATTGATTTTTATGAACATAACACAAAGCAAAAACCTAAAAAAAAGTATTTTACCTTTCATGCTATGGTGGTTACAAAAGTATATGAGAGCTAAAGACTGTTATCCATATACCCAAACAAGAGTTGGTTTAAGCACAGCCAATTCTGTGATTTTTTTTCTTGTAATTTTTGTGTCTTGCATCTGAGATTGGCATAGGTGTATTTCACCTAGAACATGAAACAGAACAGTGTTTCCTTTTGAGGAAAGCCATCTCTGACACATCCCAGAGTTGTTTATGACATAAAACTACTGTAGAGATTGTCTGAGCATCCAGATGCTCCAGGTAAGACCACTGATGTGGCCTTACTTCACTCAGATTCTTCTTCAGTTACCCCATCTTTTTATTTTTTCTTCTTTTATTTTCCTCTCAGCCTAATTGAGTTTAGTTCTGACAGCCAAGCTTTCCTGTTGCTTCAAATGTACCGCTGAAACGTCCCTCCCTTCTTGAACCTGTACGCCTAGAATTTCTTAGGTGGTGTTTTTTTTGTCCCTGACTTCCCCGATAATTCATTATCAGGGTGATCTGACTTCTTCCATCTCTAGTTTTTTGTCTGCCTTTTATTCATGATTTTTTTTTTGGTCTTCCATTTCAGTTATGGAAGGTGGTTGCTAGAGTCTTCTCTCATCCTTTTAGTGACTGTATTTCAGTTGACCTTCTGATGTCCCATCCAGATTTATCCCTTGCAATGCACCAGTGTGTCAATTTTCTGATTTATTTTTTTTTTTAAGTCAAATGCTGTCTTCTGAGTACTGGATTCAGTTTTCTCTTGGCTTTTTTATAGCTTTACCAGGATTGTACTTTTGCTCCACTCTGTTGAAATGTTTTTTTTGTTGAAGTGTGTAATGCTTTCTGCTTGGAACAAATAATCCAACTTCAAACTCCTGGATATGTCAGCCTAATAGTTGCCTGGGTTGTAACTGGAAGTGTAGCTCTTCTTTGGCTTCTAAGGCATAGACGTCAGCTATTTATTTTTCTATCTTTCTATGTACCATTTGTGACTTACACCAATGATGACTATCATTTCTGGTAAGAGTTTCTTTTCAAATTCCTGTCCTCAGTTCCTAATGCTATTAAACATGTATGTCAATATTGCAGACCTGCAAACTGTCTGTAACAGGTCGTTTTCTTTTAATCTCAGGTTTGTCTTCTCACAGATGTCCAGCTACATCAATGTAGTCACATAAAGGAGAATGGGTCTTTGCTGTACTTAATTATTGTCTTGCATTGTGTACTGTGCACTGGGTACTGTGTAAAGAAAATAGACAAAATGAGTTCTGGAGGCCTCATTCTCTGGCTCTTCTGGCACAAAAGTAGTAGGTAGTAGACGGTTTATGTTGTAGTGTTAACTGGATTTTTTCTTACCTAATGAGTAGTCCAGTACTTACTGTGCTGATCTTTATTTCTTTCTACATGTTTTTTCTTAATTGTTTCTATATTATCAATCAATAGTACAATTTTCTGAGGTTTTTTTTTGTTTTCTTTTCTTTTTAAGTGATCAGCTGTTACCCAAAAGGCTAGAGGTTTTAAATAAAATTGAGTGTGCATGCTCCTTACATTTTGAAAGGAGCACCCTAAAAAGCATACTTTTTGCATGAATGGCCTATACAACCTTACAATGTTTGTTCTAAAGCATTTTCATTTCCATGAAGTGTCATGGAACAGGCATTCTTATGTATACTTCTGTTTAGTACCAGCACTTCAACATTTCTATTTATTTCAAAAGTCCAGTTTAATGAAATTCAAAATAAGTTAATTGTGGACTAGGGGGAGAATAAATGGAGTAAATTGCAATGAATGTGAAATGTTCGGGAATTGCCTATATTGATGCTCACATTAGATAGTGGAAAGAAAATTCTCCTTACCTTAAATAAAGCACCTACAATTTGTGGGTTTATTAAGGAAGACAAACATTCTGGAGAAATCCACTGCAAGAAAAGTTAGTCAGGGATAAGGTCAGGCTGTTATGAGGGGACAGTGACTAACCATGGCTAGTTTTGTTAACACTGGATTGTATTCTTAACTGCTAGAAAATGGTAATGCAAGAGAGTGGTATTTTACAAAGAAGGATCCACGAACAGGGTGATTTGGGGGTTCTTATGATTTATAACTTGTACGGAACAGCAGTAGTGGTCCACTTCGGTTTTATAATATACAGAACTTGTTTTTCCTGATAGTTGTAAATTCAATATTACACTTAGGCAATTTGGGAATAATCCCTTTATCTTTTTCCTCAATGTCTATTAGGATTTGATTTAGAAACTCGATAATTTCTCTCTCTATGTTGGAGCTTTCATCAAATGGAGTTTTAAGCCTGTAAAATCATTAGGGTTAAAATGTGTTTTGCTATTTTTAATAGAAGGACTTGTTAACTGTACCTTCTAATAGGGAATTTCTTCATCAAAATACTAAAGAGAGGAGCAGTTAAATCCAGATGTGTTCTTTCTCTTGGAGCCCTACATCTAATTCTCCATGAACATCTAAGTTCTTTTAAAGACCGTAATGTATGAAAAAGCAGGCAGCTAACGCAGTACGTTCAGTCGATTTTAAGTGCCTTTTAGAATATGTCAACCCCAAGTAGACTTAAAACAAAACAAAACAAAACACCGAGTATAGCAAACTCTCTTATATGTATAGCCCCATCATGCCTTAGGAAACTGAAGCTGAATTCTGATGGGTATGTACGTGTTTAAACTCAATTAGTTTCAAAGGGATCTAGACACCTAAACATCTTACAGCCTCAGTTTCTAAAACTACTTTGGTAATGTCTTTGACATGTATAACAGTACAGCAGATATAATCCGTCAAACCCTGTTAAGTTAGTTATCCTTTAATATCATTCTGTTATGAGCCACTGCTTTGGTTTCATATTCTGTTAATGTTTGCAAATACAGATTATGTAGCTATTTGGAGAGGGGTTAAGGGATAAATTTAATAAGGGCACTATCAGAGGTCTGATGAAGTCATGTGCCACAAAAACAAGTGGGCGTAGGGGACAGAAGGAAGAACAGCATGCCCACCTTCTTTGCCAGATTAATGGATTTAACAGTATGTAACCATGATGACAGGTTTTGAAATAGTGGTGGTTATTTTTGGCTGAGTGGGTAAGAATACTAGGGAGGCATTTGACAGTTTTCTACAATATCCTGGTACCCAAGCCAAGAAGATACAGCCTAGATGAATGGGGCTATGAAATGAACCAAGAGCTGGCTGGACTGTTCAGCTCAAGTGATCAACACCTCAGAGTCTATGAGAGAACTGCTTAGGAGAGCTTTCCATGGGGGTTTATTCTGTGTGCAAAGCTGGGGAACATACTCCTAACATCCAGGTGGAGGGAGCAGTTGCTGTACTGCAGGAGGATAGAGGTGCCTATCAGAGAGATGTTGACAAACTGGCTTATCATTAGGAACCTCACAAAACTCAGCAAACTCCAAGCCTTGTGCTCAGGGCTGAACAAGCCCTGGCAGCATTGCAAGTCTGATTACTGGCCGGCGAGGCAACCACTCTGCAGCGAAGACCTAGGGCCTGGAGCTGGGCAGCAGGCCGAGGGGGCCAGCAGCATACCCTGGTGGCAGGAGAGGTCCAATGTATCCTGGCTGTTTCAGTGAGGGTGTAGATGTGTTTCAACTTCACAGAAAACAAATTACTCTTTGTGAGAGTGGTTAAATGCTAGAGCTGGTTGCCCGCTGAGACTGTGGAGTCTCCATCCTTGGAAGTGCGCAGACCACGTTGCTCAAGGCCTTTGAAATTATTACTGCTTTGAGTGGGAAGCTCACCTAGGTGGCCTCTGGAGGTGCTTTCCATCTGAGTTGCATTGAGTCTGCTTATAACTTTGTACTGTTGTGACCTGTCCGAGTTAATACCAGTGGCCTCTCGGACCAGGCAATGCTAATTTTCTCTGTTCAAAATCTTACTGTTCTGGTCCATCTCATCTCTGCCTCTTAATGAGGTACTCAGGTGCATTCTAACCTTGGTTTTGTTAGCTTTTATGAGCATGCTTGCCAAATATACTACAGTAGTTATAAAACTTGCATTTCCAAGTTACACAAGAAAGGTTAATCTATGCAAGACTTACAGGCTTCTTATTCAAAATAAAGTATTATCCTAAGGTATTTTTCCTGAGACATGCTGCCTGCAAAGCATCTTGAGTGGTCATTAGGTGCAAATTAATATGGTTCTGGGGTTTGATATAGTGACTGCTATATTCAGCATTGAAAAGCACTTGTGCTTAATTGGTTGTATACCTTAAAAGCAGCATCTATCCCCAAAAAGCTTTAGAATAACTTAATGAACTTGATTCCTGGTTAAATAAATAAAATATTACGTATTCAGTAAAAATCAACACGTTTTAACGAAATATAATAACTCTTTAGTAACAGGTATACTAATTCATTGCATTATACCAGGAAACTGCTTGATTACTTTTTAATAAGACCGATTCTAGATCAAAATCAAAGCGAAAGTGTGTTCAATACAAGTGCCTGCTATTCAGGAAAAGGACGCTAGAGTGTAGTGTAGCATTTATAGTACTCTTACAGCTAAGAGGTATCAGGAAGTCTTCTGAACAGAACATTGCTTGCACGATGTCTTTTTTTCATATGGTGTTATAATGTTCAATTATACAGAAGTTCTGTGAATGTATAAACACAACTCCATTCTTCTGCCATCTAGGGCAGAAGTGCATAGTATACTACAATACTTTAATTGAAGATTCTATTTAATATTTAACCATTTTCCTAACATTGGTTATTCATCATATGAAGGTCTTTTAACTCTATTGCTCACATTCAGTTGAAGATAAACTGCAGAGAATGGTAGATTTTCCTTTTAGCAGGAGTATGTACTCTTTAAAGAAGTTTTGTCTGATATAAGGCATCTGCTGTTATGTTAATGCTAAGTATAGATTAGAGCGAGCTTTCTATTGTGTATTCATTTGTTTTACCAAAGTATAGCAATACCTTAATTTCATTGCACTTTTTTTTTTATCTGTGAAGGGAAGAAAGCTTAAATTAATAGCTCTAAGTGACAAGGTATGGCATTGTTGCATGGATTGAGAGATACAAAAACCTAGCTCTTTTAACTTCTGAAAGATGTGTGGGCACTGAGCCTGCTTTCATTAAAAATCAATGGCAGAATTCACTTCTGACTTCATATGGTGCAGAACTGAGCTTTTAATTTAACTCCTCTTTCTCTTCTGTTTGTTTCAAACTAAGATTCGGACTTGTTTTGCTACTTGCAAATAAAGTACACATGCCAATAGCCTGTGTCTTTAAAATACCCCTTTAAATAAGGTGAAGTTGTGTAGGTAGACCTAAATTTCAGATATTGAAAGACCGTTTGCTTATGTGGAGATAAAAAAGTCAGTTTTGTTGATACTTGTTCTGGTTTTTTGGAACAAGAGAATGCTGTGGATGTAACTTTAACTTCAAAACTGAAAAACTTCATAAACGTGGAAAGTTAGTGTTAGAAGCTTTTATTCTTGCATAGATTCTTGCAAGGTTACCCTTAATGACAAGTTGTAAATATCCTTTTATTAATCAAGAAACCAACAATAACAAAACAAAAATTCATAAAGCTTTTAGGTGATTTAACTTGAGATTTGTAGACCACATTTGCAGACCAAATAGCTTCAGTTGCTGTTTGAACCACTGAATGCAGCTGAAATGTACTGTGACTAGCTCCAGCTAGCAGTGTCTTAATCCCTCAGTTTCTCAAGCTGCCTTTCCCCTGGCTCACTGCCATGTTTATTGTGACCATTTATTCCACATGGGGTGCAAAGCCTGTGCTCCTTCACACCAAGGTACCAGACTGAGAAGGAGAGGGGGAGAAGGGCTGGTTAGCCACAGTTTCTGAGAGTCCTCCGTGGGGAGGCTTGTTGGGCAGGTGTGCAGGGGGCTAGCAAGCCTACCACACCTGAGGCTAAAGAGAGGACCCTGCCCACAAGTCCTGGCAGGTCAGAAGAGGTCATCTGCTGTACAGAAGTCCGAGTTCAATGTGTAATATAATTTTGGTCCTCTTCTGGATTGTAATGAAAGCTTGGTGCCAGCAGAGAATGAGTGTTGAGTTCTGTGTCTGGTGGCTTTTATTGAGTTTGAAGGACCCTATCATTCTGCTGAAAACAGGCTGAGTAGGAAGCAGAAGCAGACTTCCTTTAGGCTGTGCTAATCAGTTAGGTATTTTCATGTGTGTGGAGCTACAGACGTTAGCAATGCACTGGACTGATTTGTCTTGGAAATCTGTTTAAAATGTTATAAAATCTGTGAGTAATTGTGTACATATACAATTAAGACTTACATAATTATTTGTCGCTAACCTAAACAGAAACTGAAAAACTGCTAAAAGTACTAACTGCTGGTGTGTGTATTAATGCTCGCTAAAATGCCATTCCACAATATTAAATAAAATTTAATAGTGAATGGAATTTTTTATTTTGAAGCTTGCTGAAGTTGGAGTGGCGGAGGAGCGGGTGCAGCAGTGGGGGGCCGTGGGCACAGTGCAGCCCAGCAGTAGTGGCGGGCGGCTGGGTGCTGCCTGCTGAGGGCACCCACTGTGTGGCGGGAGCAGTCTGCGTCAGGTTTTGGCTTAGTGGCTCTTGCTAGGAAAGCCACACAGCAGGTACTTTCTAATGTTTTGACTATATTT
Source organism: Phalacrocorax aristotelis (assembly GCF_949628215.1). Lineage (NCBI taxonomy): Eukaryota > Metazoa > Chordata > Aves > Suliformes > Phalacrocoracidae > Phalacrocorax > Phalacrocorax aristotelis. The sequence goes on along the minus strand of NC_134311.1, from coordinate 15,471,867 downwards.
GCTTCTGTGGGCTGTTCTATAGCTTAGCGGTCTCTGCCTGTTCCAGTCCATACCTTGAAGAGAGTTTTCAGCTTTTTATTTTCAGTTCCAGTCAAGAAAATCAGATAATGGAAATATTTTGGGCCAGGTTAGGACAGACCTTCCTGATACATGTTTTGTTGCAGGTAAATAGGCAACAACTCTAATTCTAGTCAAGTAACTGCTCACACCTTTCTTCCTTTTTCATGTATATGCCTGTAGAAAGGGCTTACTTTATATAGGTCAGATTTTATAACTGGAGTTCATAAAATCTGGCCTACACAAAGTTCAGATTCTGTGTCTCTTCAGTTAAAAACAATGGAGAGGCATAAATTAAGGAAGGGTTAGGAATGAAAACTTCAAGAGAGTCTCTTGGGCAGTCTTTATTTTTATAAGCATTTTGTATCCTTATGTTGGAAATGGTTTGGTACAGCATGTTCAGATGCAGGCACTTCTTAACCATCTTTTAAACAAGCTGCATGTCAACTTAAATAAACCATAGCTGGACTGAACTTTATCACATAAAGCCAATGGCACAGTTTCTCATTTTGTAATTATTATTTCAAAGGCAAAAATAGTAACAAGCGTCTGGGGAGACACAGCTCAGTTTGAAGCAAACATTTGAACAAATGTACTTCAGTAGCATTGCAAAACAATTATCAGTCAATGGGATCCACAGACCTCATTTAACTGAAGAAGCATTAATTTAGGAGCTTCATATGCTCTTCAAAAATATATTTCTGTTTTTACTTTATGGTGTTAACTGGAGTGTTCTCTGCGTATATACAAATGGATGAAAGAATCAAGATGCTGATTCTGTATTGTTGGATTTTTTTTTTCCCTTCTTTTTCTTTCTTGAACTGGTGGGTTCCTCTGTTCCCCAGGAAATTCTGAGCTTTTCCACAAGACTTTTTTGGTTACAGAATTTTTCTGGTTTGTCATTTCTTGTGGCAGCCTCCAAACTTCTGAGACAGATCGGGAATTGTAAAGCTGGCAATGTAAAACTTCAGTTCAACTTCTTAATCTTAATGTATCAATGGCTCACTTTAAATGCCGTTACTGCTTCACCTTCTTCAACAAATTTAAAGCTTTGCTAACTGCCTGGCATCAAGCTTGTCAGAGTGCCAGCTATTTTGCCAGACTGTAGAGCCAAGATGCATGAAAATGTCAACAATCTCAGGCTCATTAGTTTTTGGCTTTCCTGGCCTTTCTGTAATGACTGCAGTGCTGCATAAGCTAAATGCTATTTTTTTTATTTACTTGTATTAATTACAGTGGAAACCACAGCCAACTTTAATGTAAACAGTCGAGATAGTTGAAAGAGTGTTCTATTGATTTGTAAATTTCAGTTAGTTGCAAGGAAAGCTGCCTGCCAATGTCTGCTTCTGTATAATAAGTTAGGAAAATATACAGGGTGAATATATTGTTCTTTTCTTCTTCATATATTTTCTCGTTTATAGCGTTGGAAGGTATTAGTTGTTTTTAATATGTTCAGATTAGCCTTGTAAGGCTGCCATGAACATTTCAGGCTAAAAAATCCCAAAACTTACTTGTTTGTCCTTTATTTATGTTTTAATTGGTCAGGCAAAAAGGTTATTTGCCTTAGGAAATGGTCACATTAGAACACTGCATAACTTAGAGCCTTTAATAAAGGCGGCAGGGACCTTGTCCACATTTCTGAAATATATCGATTTTTGTCTGTATACCTTCAGTGTGAAAATATGTAAAATAACACTCCTTGAGCACAGCTTACACTTAACATATAACATTCATACAGATGCTGTAGTAATGAATCTACTAATTTTGTTGGGTACCCTGGTTACCTTCTATTGTAATGTCAAAGTCTAAAGGAAATGTCCAAATTAATTTAAAATTCTAATGTAATTGCCTGTTGCTGTGGTGTTATAAACTTCTCCATAAAAACCACTTCATCTTTAAGTGCTAATTCTCTATATACAACTATCTCTTCAATACATAATAATGATAATAATAATAATACAAATTTGTTGTACTATTTACTCAGTGTTCAAAACCACTGTGAAAAATACAGTAAAGCAAAAGAGAAGGGAAGTTTGGAATGATAAATAAACTACCAAATGCTTGATAGGGAAGGTTTTTTCTTTACTAATTTTAGATATGTTTACAAGTACTCATTTTCTGGAGAGAAGTATATTTTCTTATTTGTTTAATTTTTGAATAAATTCACTAGTTGATGTGATTTTCCAAAAGACAGGAATGTTGTCCTTAATGAGAACTCTGAGCTTGCCATGAAATCAATAACTGCTTCCATCTCTTACCTCTGGAGACTTGCCTTTTTTGTCCAATTCTAGTCTTAAATCTAGGACAAATGACATCTTGTAATCTTTGTAAGTAAGGCTTTTCAAATGTTTTGCTACAGTTGTTCAAACCTAGAGCAGTTGAGCTTTGACTGAAAATCATTACAAACTGATAGCTGTTTGGTGCTGAAAAAGAAATGAGTTGGTGATGTATAGCCCATTTCCAGTGACTGGGTGTCAACAACAGAAAACTCCAAACTCAAAATCAGCACTAACACAACAGCTTCTTTAAGTCTTGCATTGAGTATAGTTTTGATGATTTTGCTTTTTGAGATACATTTTGTCGCTTTTTTTTCAGTAAGAGCTCAGGACATAGTTCCTGAAATGTATTGGGTTACTCTGAAAGTCATTGTTAAAACGGAACCACATATAGTTTGTGTTCTTGTTCAGAACACTTGCTGAACTTTATTTTCTGCTGTTGAGTGTAAGAGATGGATATGGTCTATATTTGTGTCTGAGATCGGTGGCTCAACAACTTGTTTGTATTGTTCAGTAACAGTAAAACATGCACTCATGCTTAGCATGCTGATGAAGACTGAAAGACCTGAGAGCTGCTTGTACATGGCCTTACAGCTGTGTTCCTTTAAATAATGATTTGTGCCGGTAAACCATACTCAGAACAAATGTGTGGTGGAGACTTGACCAGTGGTGAGCAACAGGTGCCTGGGGATCAGCATAAATACAGGGCAACTGCAGAGTGATATTTCGTGGCTGATAAGAATAGTGGCCCTGGGATTTTCTGAACCAAAATTTATATCTTCATGCTTTAATAGCTCTTGACGATAGATACCTTCCTTCTTGCTGCGAATTTTTTGTTCCCATGGTCATGTGCTAAGATGTACAATGAAACAGATGCTAATAGGTAATTCCTTTTGAACTTACTCTCTGCTGGTATGGCTTTATGCCTCTGTCAGTTAACTGCCTTATTCTTTGGGTTTTCTGAAGTCTATTGCTCTGGGCAAAGGCCCAGGATTGTTTCAAATTTGCAAGACAGCAGTAGTTGTGAAACTGATGGGGAAATCTTGGTGCAATATGATGGAAAACAGAATCAGGGTTTTGGTCAGGAGGGTTGTAGCCCATGTTGCAGCCCATATTCCTGTACCTCTTCTCTGATGTATCTCTGACCCCATCCCATTGCTATGTCCACTGGCCCTGATAGTTCCAGTGGTGGAATACTAGGTAGGTTCAAAGGCAGTTTTTGTCTGAAAATATTGTACTGCTTTTTGGGTGCCTCTGTTGTGTATCATGCCTCTTTACACAGTGACCAAGCTTGCTTTGTTGGTAGTGTCTTGTGGCAAGAAAGAACAGATGCTATGTTGTGTCAACTACACAACTACCAGAAAAGTTGTTTGGAAACCAACTTGTCAAATACAATGGTAATCTGTATTTAATTGCTCACTTTTATGGTCCTATTGGTTTGGAAATTTGTGATACTGCCTTGAATCTTTCTGCTACAAAATCCTGAACTTAGTCTGGTATATTTTAATGAATTTAAAATGTAGTGCCACAGTGGTTTTTGCTGGAACTAGATGGAAAAATTTTGAAACTTGTAAGAGAATACATTGCAGGTTCAAACCGGTCCGGCCTGGTAATGCCCTAATACAGGTTTCTAGAAGGATGCTTCTCTGTTTCTGTCTGGAACTCCAGAGCAATGAAAGGAGGAAGCTGGTATTTGTAGACATTACACAGGGTCCTGATATTCAAACTCAGTGCTTCTAGCTCGTTAGCACAGGTCATATTCCCTATGCATTGGAAAATGATCTTCCACAAAATGTAGACACCAAATGACTTCATAGCTCTCTCAGGGTACGGTGGTAGAGCTTTTGAATGAATCAGAACAGGTAACCCAGACTTCTGATCAGCTGAGTAGATTTATTCTTGTGTCATATTGCTTGAAGTTGCTGTCCCTAATTGTGTTGAAAAGGATACAAAAGCCTTTGCACAGGATAACTGTAAAATTTCTTTATATAGTTACCTCTTTACACCTAACGGCAGTTTGTTTGCAAAGTAGTTGATGCAAGTTGGCAGGTAACGTGGAAATAAATCTTTTCTTGTTGTGTGTGACCTTTTCTTTGGATACAATATCTACTGTGCACATTTTTACAGAGGAGGTTAGCAGAATAATTACTCTTGTGCTCTTTAAATGCTTCTAGAGCTGATGAAGAAGTTGAGGAGCTGGATATGCGATGGAGTATTTGTGTGATTTGTCCAGGAATGCAGTAGATGCCATCATCAGTTTTGAAAGCTGTATTTTGTTAAAAGATGATTAATTATATAGGTATATTAATTAAGTTATAAATTTGAAATTCAAAAGGCACAAATAATTTTTACTATGGTTTGTATTAGATGCTTCTCCATTTAAATGTATTGTTTTACTTAGGAAACTGGGATATGTTCCATTAAATTAGCTGGCTGCACCACTTGAAAAAAACCAACAAAACAAACCAAAACCATACGCCTGTCGTATTTATTTTTAACTTCTCATGGGAAGCAAACCTCAGCGATATGCCTCCCTTTTTTTGTTTTATTTTTCCTTTTTTCTTGCCAGGAAGCTGGTGCTATGCAGGTTACAAAGTTCAAAAGGAAGTGCTTTGTTGATTGTTCTTGATATTCTCTCCACCTGTGTTTCTGATAGTGTGTTTTTAATTTATGTCACTGCTGACTCTTAATTAACTTTGTAAGAATTTAATTTTAAATTTTTATGCCTTAATACTCGTGAATGCCAAAGTGTTTTGAAAGAGACTGGAGGAAAGCATGGAAGCTGGAACACAATGGAGTCAGAATAATCTTCTGTGCCTGATTTTTCTCAGGAAACACCATTAAACTAAGGCTTGGAAATTTTGCTTGAGTAAAGAATGTTCAAAATAAGTCTAGAAGAAACCTAAACAGTGCTGATGGCTCCTTGAGTTTCTCTGCATTTCATGAGAGGTGTAGCATTTTTCAGGAAGGTGGCTTTCCAAAACTTACTTCAAAGGCAAATTGAAGAGCTGGTAGGCATGTAGTTAGAAAACTGAGGCTAGAGAAGGATGAGCTTCTATTGCATTTTACTTGGGTTAAGTTTTTATTTCTTGATCTTGTCTGTGGGAGTCAGTCTTCTGTGTTGTTAATTTTAATGGCTGCAAGGATAGTAGTAGACATCTTAAAAGTACAGTAATGCAAGCAGGAGAGTTAAAACAACAAAATATGATGACCATGAATTTAATAGTTTATTCTGAAGTATGGCAGAGATGATATTTTGTTACTTCTGTGCACCAGGGTAACTGAGCACGGGACTGAAGGACTATTAGCACTGCAACTGTGAGAAATATTTACATGGTAGTGTTACACAGCCATCCTGTAGTGCCTTAAAATCACCCACCCACATTAATGACAAATGACCTGCTACTGAGACAATACGGGCTGCTCATAATAATGGAAGCAGTGGTAGTGATTGATTTGGCTCATCCTGCTCAATTTTAAGACAAAAGAAGTGGGACAACTCGAAGTAATTAATTCATTTATTTTATCAGTATTATAGTTCACAGTTTCCCTCTTACTCAGTAGTTTAAAAGTATGTGTGAGTTGCAGTTAACAAAGCAGATCAGCAGAGCTCGTGTATTTGGGACATCAGCTAGTTGAAATCTGACTCATATTTATTAGAATCAGAGGGTGGTAAGCCTTCAGAAATCACAGGTCTACTGTATAGCCTTAGCTAGAGTGACCTTAGGCCTGTCTTTAATATACAGTTCAGCTGGTGACCATGGCAGTTTGGTCTTCTTGCAGGATCTATGATAATTATTAGCAGAGCTAAAGAGAATACCAAATCCTCCTGCTGGCTGCACTGGCCCTCAGTTTGCCACACGGGCCTTGGCCATGTTTAGGACAAAGTAATCATTATTTTACTCTGTTCAGTGCAAGACAGAGAGGTTTTAGTTTAATAGGGATGGCTTCTTGTCTTCCATCAAAGTTGTGGCAGTTGCATTAGGTCACATACTCTGTAGCCATAGGGCGAGGGAAAGCAGAAGCAGAATATACTCAGCAAATTCTTTTTAAGATGGCAGTAAGTCCTGTCAGTTACAGAATGTTACGTGAAAGGAGCTGTAAGATTTTGCCCAGGGAAATGCAGAAGTACATACAGACAAATCTTAGAGCTAAAATACAAAAAGTGAAAAAATTACGACTGGGTAATCTCAACCCACTGCAACTGGCATTGTATACGTTCATTTTAAATTGCACAGACTGACTGAGAATAGAAGAATAGCCATACTAGAGCATATCAAAGGTCCCCCTACACAGCATGTTGTCACCAGCCATGAACCAATTTAGTAATGAGTGTATGTATATATATATCTGAAGAAGAACTCGTAAGCATGTGCTGATGGTTCTCTCCTTTCTCCAACTGCCTTTATCTCAGGGGACTTTCTGAGTTGGCTGTGGCTTTGTACCTTCATTGATAGTGCTTCCATATCTGATGGATTTTTATTTCACAAATTTTTCCAGTTTCCCTCAAACCCACATAAAGTTCTTGCATCCACAGCATTGGTCAGCAAGGAGGTCTGTGACCCTTGACATGAAGAATTACTCTTTGAGTTTGTTTTTGACCTGGCTTCTTCAGCCGTTTTTTGCACTTGGAGTGTCAGATGGGGCTAAACCAGAGGTTTATGCAGTGGCGTAATAATGTTCCCTCTTTAACTCTTTCATCCTTTCCTAGTAACACTTAACATCTGATCTGCATTTTTGAGAACTGCCAGGCATTAAACTGCCATTTTCACAGAACTGTTTATCATAAAGTCTTACTCCTGAATGTCATGCCATATTAACCTCAGACCCTGGGGTTTTTCTGTATGTAGGGTTAGGATTGTTTCTTCCTAAGTGCATCATTTTATGTTTATCTATGTTTAATTTAATCCACTCAGTCTTTTAAGGTCCTTCTATAGCTGTAGTGGTTGAGGTGGAGGATGCAAAATGTAATCTTAAAACTATTTTTAATTTGAGTTTATCCTCTAACATAAAGCTAGCAAAAATAACATTTGTTCTCAGATTTTATAAAATGTATGGGCCTGTGCCTTTAAACTTCCAGCACAGCTGTCCTGACTGTTGTTTTAAAACATGTGTGTAATGGACTTGTGTTAGTATAAAACATGTATTAAAACATTAGTATAACACAAACGTATGGTAACTTTGTGGCTTTTCTCCAGACTTCTCAGGTGGGTTTTGACCTTGAAACCCTTGGTGTTTTGACCTAAACAGTAGAGAAATCTAATTTACTTGAAGCAGCCGTTTCTGTTTGGGCAGGCATGTTTCTTTGAAAATACAGTGTCTGCTGCCTGACCTTGGCAATATGCGTTGGAACATGAAAATGTTGCCACAAGTGATAGTAGTTTAAAAACATCAGCTTCCTCTTTATTTTAATATTTCAAGCATTGTTTCTAGAACATGTGTTTGGCACACTTAACCTCTTTTTATCTTTCCCTAGAAACATCTACAAATGCTGAGCATAAAATTATAACGTTATTCTTTGCTCACTCTGGGTTTAAATCCTGGAATTACCTACCTTTAGTTTTCTGAATATGGGTGTAAGAGTACACTCGTTTGCATTCCCAGAATGGCGCCTGTTTTCAGAAGCCCTTTGGACATGTTGTAACAAGGTAAAGTTAGTCTTGAAGCAAATACAGACATTTATGTTTGTAGGAAAATCATACAGAGACTTGGAAAGAGTTTCAGAATTAGCCCACTATTTTCTAGGGTGCTGCATATTCACTTTTGGGGTATCTCTGCCCAGAAACTGTAATCACACTAAACCCCACACCACAGTACAGCACAGTCCACTGTCCAGATTCAGTTCTGCTGGGAGAATAGACAAAATGTTATTCTGAATCTGAACATCATTAATTTAGATAGGAGTAATGGAAGAAAAACTATGAGAAGTACACAGAATTTTTTTTTCTTTTTTTTTTTTTTTTCAGTCCCACAGATGTGATGGGTTACTTTATCATAAGTTTTTAAAACTAGAAATGCTGTATTGAAAAACAGGTAAGAACCCACTGGATAGCTTTGTGCTGTAGTGAAATTGAATACAGGTGAATAATACTGCAAAAATTATCCTCCTTCAAATCCTAATCCCTACCCACAAACCTTTTCCTTAATATTCTGAATGCTACTCTTGCTGCCTGGAGCAGATTGCTGCTTTCATTTCCAAAAATGTGAGAAAACTGATGTTAATCATTAAATAAGTTCCCTGGTGCTGCCCCCACTCTTCTGTAACATCAGCTGTGTATGTAGGACAAGACTGCAGCAGAATCTTTAAACAAAAGGAAAAGATAAAGAGCCTTTTCTGCCTAGGTGGCCTTTCTCAGAGCAAATGTGGCTTCTGTGGTAGTGGAACAGAGCTGTTGTTCTGCAGTGCTTCCTATCCGGCTGATGTAGGCTGGTAATGTCAGTTTCACATAGGAATAATGGTTTTTTTTGTCTCCACAAAATAACCAAAGTGAAAGTACAGAAACAAGCCCCCGAGATGGGGTTGTAAAAGTACGTATTCAACATCATTAGGAACCTAATTGGGTGCTTAAAGTTAAGTAATGCATATACAGATGTAAGTAATTAAATTATATTGGAAAGTATTTTATTTGCCATGGTTTGTCCTCTGGTCCCTTCAAATCAAATTATAGATAGAGTTTATTCTGTAACTATTTGACAATGCTTGCTTTCTAGGTAATTTCCTTTTTCAGTCTGGGGTTCATGTCTTTTTTTTGTGAGGTTAACAAAGCTTAAAAAACTACCTGTGAAAAATCCAAGCCAGTGTGGAAAATACAAAAAGCATATGCAAAAGGGAGACTTGAAAATAAGTAAGTTATATCTAGCCAAGTTTGTAATAGTTAAACACCCTGAGGTCAGAAATCACCGGAAACTGTTTCCGTCTGCTTGTAAAAGCTAGTGAACAATGCAGCTCTTCAGACTGAAGTCACCAGCTAACTGTTTTGGAACAGTTTTGTGTAGTAAATTTTCATGCCTTAATCTCTCAACAGTGGAAAATGTCATAATGGGGTAATGGGGAGAACTTTAACAGCTTCTCTTGTTAGCGAAACCAGCCATTTAATAATGGGGAGACACTAAGGTAACGCACTTAGTACAGAATAGAATTTTCACTAAAATTGACGATCAAACAGAGGATGTGCTTCTACTTAACCATTGGGGCACAGGCAACAAACAGCCTCCAGCAGTATTTGCTGCTTCCAGGTTGTTAACAGAACTGTTTTCAGAAATTTCTGTTTAAATTGTGAGAAAATATTGGTGGGGGAAGCAGTGGTACAGCACTGGAGAAATTCAGAATCTAGACCCACCAGACCTGGAAGCAAGGTCGGCTTCGGTTCATTCACAGTGAAGGTCCCTGGCATAGCCCACCAAATAGTGAAATTAATGAGTACTTAATTTTAGGCTCAAACCCTGTCCATTAATACAAAGAATATGCCAGATTTCTACAGATTTAGCAACAGGAAAATGCCAGCACTGGAAACATGAAGGAAAGACAGACAGTAGGCCACTGGAACAGTATGCCAGAAAAGAGTACGAGAATAATTTCTGTTTTGTCATTAGGCTGATTTCTTTGCCATGGGCCTGCCTTTTACTCTAAATATTCTAAATTACTTTTGCCAGTGCTTATTTTGATCAGTACCAATTCCTTCCCTTGCATCAACACTCCCCCACCACTTTAGATTTAGGCTGTTGTTGGGTAACCTTTAACTGTATACCCTGTGAAGAAGGGAGTAGTCTCTGTGTCTCGGTAGTTGGGGCTTGAAGAAAGGGTTTTTCATTGTCACAACCTGTCAGCACTTCAAGAGGAGTTTATCTATTGTTATTGCCTTTCTGTAATGTTGTAGTTTACTGGTAAGCACTAATGTTTGACAGTTATGCCGGCTTGGATTACTGTAACATTATGTAGTAATGTAGCCTGGGTGCATGCTCTTGTGAACACGCAAGTGCAGTGTCATCATGGGCTCACCATGAACTTCATCTGGACCCATCTTCAGAATTCACTTCTGTAAATAGTGTCTCATGGAGTGATTTCTTAACGTCTCTCGTGTGTGACCAACCTATGAACTGTTACCAATAAAAACTACAAGGAGGATGCAGGCAAAGCTGTGTTCTGGGTCCCTAGCATTCTGCTTAAAATCCTGACTGTATTTGTTAAGCTCAGAGAGCTTCATTTGCAGGGATGGTATGATTTTAAGTGGTGAATACTGGTAATAGTTTCACTGTTAAAGGAAATCTTTAATTTTTCTGAGTTATTGAATAACATATGCCTGTAGCTATAGTGATTTCTCTGTGTGCACATGCATGTGTCTATGTGTAGTTTTGGTGCGACAACTTCAATTACTGTATGTATAATTTCAAGCTTAATTCTTTGCTTCTGTTTATTCTTGATCATACAACGTAATGGTTTCATGCCACGCGATATTTAGGTTCATTTCTTTGGATACAGTTCTTCTGCTATTAAGTATTTATTTATACTTAAGTATTTATTCATAATTAAATTAGAAGTTCCTGATAAGGATTTTTTTCATACTGCATGTCTACTACATCTTTCAGTATACATGGTGCCCTGGTTTTGGCTGAGGTAATTTTCTTCATAGTAGCTAGTACAGGGCTGTGGTTTGGATTTGTGCTGGAAACAGTGATGATAACGCAGGGTTGTTTTAAGTTACCACTGAGCAGTGCTTGCTCAGAGTCAAGGCCTTTTCTGCTCCTCACCCCACCCCACCAGGGAGTGGGCTGGGGACACACAGAAGCTGGGAGGGGACACAGCTGGGACAGCTGACCCCAACTGGCCACAGGGGTATCCCATACCATGTGATGTCATGCTCAGCGTATAATGCTGGGGGAGAAGGAGAAAGGGTGAGGGACATTCAGAGTGATGGCATTTATCTTCCCAAGTAACTGTTACACTGGATGGAGCCCTGCTTTCCTGGAGACGGCTGAACACCTGCCTGCCCATGGGAAGCAGTGAATGAATTCCTTGTTTTACTTTGCTTGCTTGCACAGCTTTTGCTTTATCTCTTAAACTGTCTTTATCTCAACCTATGAGTTTTCTCACTTTTACCCTTCTGATTCTACCCCCCATCCCACTGAGGGGGAGTGAGCAAGCAGCTGGGTGGGGCTGAGTTGCCGGTTGGGGTTAAACCATGACAGATGGAATTATAAAAAATGAACCCAATCATAAATATAGCTTGTCTGGGGTTTTGTGTGTATATACTTCTAAAATTTTCTATTGTAAATAATGTATTACAAATACTATATAAATTATAAATATTATATAGTCTATTATAGTAATTTATCAAATTGTTGAAACACTAACTTGGTATGAAAAGCAGTAACAGACTTCTCTGATTGGGCTATGGATATTAGTAAGTTGCTCTTCTTGAAGATGATGAAAGGATTTTTAGAGTCGTTTTATCCTAACCAGGCCACAGAAGGGATCTGAACACTGTTCTCAAAACTCTATTTCAATGAAAACCTTGTGGCTTTATTTCTAGAAACAGAAGGAGTTTCAGACAGAAAAATTACATCAGGTTTAAAACACTGTGTCATAAGGGGAAGTTCTTAGTGTGCCTCTTGGGATGCGGTATATATTTGTGCAACGTATTTTATGCCATGTTTCATAAATTGCTGATTGCTTTTGTTATTCTCTCACTCCCTGCTCTCATATAGCCGTCCTCAGAAGGTGTGTTTATGTCCATTCCTGCCAATACATCCACTAAAGGTCTCCACCTGCTTGTATATAATTCAGCATCCAGCAGAGGTGAGTAAGGCTGTGCTAATTGTTGGAGTTCAGCTAGAATCTTAATGCAGCAAATGGGAAGCAAGAGCAAACAGCTATGCCGTTAACATCATATAATGATTTTTCCTTTTAAACTTGATGATTGAAATGCCAGTTCACCTGAGTTATTGTATCTTTTATTCAGTTCTTTTGAATTATTGTATCTTGTGAAATCACACCTTATTACTGCAACGTGCATGCACACAAGACATCTTTTCTTATCTGAATAGTCCTGCTAGAATCTGAAGTCTGCTTGCCCTGGTACGAATTGCAGGAATTAATCTTGACATGATGTCTCACAGAGGTGCTCAGAGTTGATCCAGGGAGGAATGTGTTTTGATTATACCAGTGGTCTTTTATTGACGTTAGTGCTCTATTAAAAAGATTAATTAGGCAATTCATCTTAGTGATGACCTTAGCTGTTTAGCCAATGAAAAACTGTAGTTTAGCTCAGAACAGTATGTTCTGGTTTATCTAGTAGGAGAATTTATGTTGATGTTTTCTTGTCTGTTAACAGTGGAGTATGGTGGTGGATCATAAGGATTTTAGAAGTTAGACTGCAGTTAAACAGATCTGAATAGATGGTGGGTCTACAAATTAGACTGTGAAGTTTAGAAACCTGTACGCTTTGGGTCTGGCTGTTTACTCAGCATTATACAGGAGCTCATTCAGCACACAGAGAGTTTTTGCCTGAAGGAACTTAAGTAGAATGTAGAAGAGCAAGTTAGAGAAAAGTTTCACAGAGAAACAAAACAGAAACTGTTTCATATTTCATCCCTAAATAAGAAAGCTGTGATTTTCACTTGGCTGTTTATAAGAGAATATTGTGTTGTGTTACTTCTTATTTCAAAAATACTTAAGTATATACTTAAGTCACTTGCAGAAAAAGGAGTTTTAAACATGTGCCAGAGAATTTTGAACTGGCACTTGAATTTTGTTGAATTTCTTATTCACAGTGGAGGGTATTAGAAAAAGTTTGCACGTTCTTTTTTAGATTTCATACAACACTCCTATCTCCTTCTGAAAGGACTTCTATTAATCACAACAGCTGTCTGTTACAATGGGATGCAACTTTTCCATTAGTATATGTTACATAATGATAATTCACATGATAAACTAATATTGGAGGAGCACTATATTTGAAGACAGTCCACCTGAGAGGCAAAATTTAACTGTCTGGACTATACGAGGGCACTTAGCCTCAGTGATAAATCCAAACAAAAGGTTGGAAGTTAAGAATATCTTACAATGATCTTTGAAAGTGTTTGTCTTAGATGATCACAGGTGATGCTTTTGACTCTAGAACAGCAGAGGCATACCTGACAAAAGATAGGTCCTTTTGCTGTAGCTGCTCATACTACAAATACAATCAGTCTTGAAGGTGCATAAGCCTTCTGGACTGTATCTGAGCCTTCAGTCTGCCATTTCATTACAGATACACTCTAAGAGCCTGTTTCAAAAGTATCTCATTAAAGGAACCAGACAGGGAATGTCTTTCCCCTGCTGCACATCAGTGCCGAATGTCATCCTCCATGTGGTTCATTATTTATTGGCTTTTGAAGTCTGAAGTGCAGTGAAGTAAGCCACCAACTATGGTCAAATGATGCTGTTGAGACTTGTATTCAGGCAAGATTGTAATGTAGGAAGTCAGGGGCAACATTTCCTGTGTTCTGACTAATGTGTCTGTGACTCCACATTCTTACTATCCAGAAGCCGTGCTGCCAGATAGACCTGTATAGGTATCAGGTACTGTGAAAGAGAGAGGAATCATTTATTGCAGAGCGGTGGATCCTGGGTGAGGGATCCTACCATCCAGCTTCCATTTTGCATAATAGGTCATGAATTAATTAGATTTTTATTTGTGAAGGAATTCAAAGAGAATTCAGCATTCCATGTCCAGGGGTAAATACTTGTTTTCTGAATAGTGTTAGTGTAGCATTGTTCATAATGACAGTAATTTAAAAATCAAGCATATAGAAACCCAGTATCCCAAACCCACCGTCAGGACTAGCGGAAAGGTGAAGGAGTTATTTGCCTAGACTAATTTCTTTTTCTCCTTTGCATATAGATATATATGTAAAAGTAAATAAAATAATTTTGTCATTTTTTCCCTTCTCATGCCTACTGTTACGAACCTTACATCAGGTCAGTGGCATAGCTAGGTGTACGGAACCGTGCACACGTTTGTCTTACTTTTGCCTTTTATCATCCTTGGAGTGATCTCCAGCAGAGTATAGGCCGTTATGTACTTTTCAAGACCTAAGTGATAGGTATAACTCAGGACAGAACCCTTAAAGCATAGCAGAGAGTTTCTGTTAAGTGGTTCTGCTTTCCTTCTTTCTTTCTATATGTGTAAAAATTTTCATTGTTAAGCATCTGAGAAAAAAACTTAGATTGTGTGTATTTAATTAATTTATATATTGATCTACTGCCAGTAATTTGCTTTGACGTTCTCCTTGTATTACTACTTCTGTATATTATTCCTTATTGAGCAGTAAGAATCAAAAACAAGTGGAAAATTTTTGCTAATTGCCCTAACAAGTCATAAACAAAAATGGCTGCTGGGTATAATGAATATATTTGTTAGTTAGGACTGTCCTGGTCATTGTAGATGGATAATGCTATGCTAACCAAACGTACCACTAATTCCCAGAAAAGAAAAAAAAAAAAAGGTGAAAGTAAGTTGTGCTGGGTCTGGCTGGGATAGAGTTAACTTTTCCTATAGCAGCCCTCATAGTGCTGTGCTTTGTATTTGTGGCTAGAACAATGTTAATAACACCAATGTCTGGACTACTGCTAAGCAGTGCTTGCACAGCATCAGGGCTGTCCCTCTAACAGCCCCCATCGCCCCCAGAGGCCAGTAACCTGGGGGTGGGCAACAGATTGGCAGGGGACACAGCCTGGACAGCTGACCCAAGCTAACCAAAGGGATATTCTCTACCACGTGATGCAATAAAAGCAGGGGAGGGATGCAATTTGTTATTAAGGCATTTGTCTTCCAGAGCAACCTCTACACAAGCTGAGGCCCTACTTCCCAGGAACTGGCTGGACATCGCCTGCTGATGAGAAGTAGAGAATAAAATCTTTTTGTTTTCCTTTGCTTCCGCACATGGGCTTTGCTCTTCTTTATTAAACTGCCTTTATCTCTACCCAGGAGGTTTTTTTCATCTTATTTCCCCCCCCCTCCTGCTGAGTAGGGGGAGTGATAGAGCAGCTTGGTGGGGCACCTGGAGGCCAACCAAGATCAACCCACAACATAAGTCCTCCAATCCTATTTCTATTTATGTACTTCAATGGTAAAATATTGAATAAACAAGGAGTTGTGAATCACATATTAGAACACTGAGAAGAACAAAGGAAAGAGTAATTGCTTGCTTTCGAACCAGTAAATGGAAAATAGCCAATAACAAATAGATTATATGTAGTCTAGTTAAATACAAATGGTTTTTAATGAAGAAAATTAAACCTTTTTTAACGTTAGTTTGACTTAGCTGTTCTTAAGCTGCTGTTCTCAAACAATTCCTTTCAGCTTTGAATTTTATGTTTTGTCTTCCTGTAAACATGGATTGTTTTTTAGATTGGAAAATTCCATTTTCCTGGTTGGTGAGAGAATGTATTTATTTGATATAAAAGGTAATTCTGAAGTATTGATATGACATGGGAGGGAACAGGTGAATGACTTTCCCTTGAGTGATGATAGCTCTTTTGGTTTTGCTTATCAGAGACAAATAATTGATTTTCTTACAGTTCTTTTATTGCCACTTCTTACATTCTCAGGAATAAGGGAGTCTTCTGACTAGTGGAGTGGTATTTAATTATGTTGAAATAAAGACAAATACTTTACCACTGGTGATGGGTTATTCTGCTTTGCTGAGATAGAAGAAATCAATGGTAGTTTGAAGGATATTTCTCCCCTTGCTAACACGTCACTCCCTAGGTACTTTGATCTTCAGCTATCCCTAAGAGACATCATGCCGCTGCTGCAGTGTAAAGGGGTGGTGGATGTAGCAGGACAACTTATTCTTTCAAGTCCATGATGTTTCATTTATAGATGATCAGTAGATAGGGATCAGAAAAGCAAAATTAATAAAAGTTTTCAGCAACAGTGATAAAAGTCTTCACAGAACTAATTTAGCAGCAGTTTGGTAGCAAGACAATGTGAGAGCTGCAGGCAGCTGCACATTGATACTTCTGGAAGGTAACAGCTGCCCAGAGAGAGCTGAGAGAGCTAATCAAGGCCTTATGTGTTCACAAATACTGAATTGTTGATATACGGCTCATAAATCAAAAGACGGACCAAACCCCCCCTGGGTTTTCATTAATTAATCCTGTGGTTTAGGGACTAATCTTTGGATTTTCATTGTCTGAATCATGAGACATTCAGGTTGAGAATATTGGAAGAACTCATTTCTTCCTGGGTTTAGGGCTTTTGTAATCCTCACATGACCTCTAGTATCTTGCCTCCTCCTATATTCAGCTAATAGCCTTCGTTTGTTCCTATTGTGATACATAAATAAACTGAAACTTTCATTCAGCTCCCAGTGTTGGCTTGCTGTCTTCATTAAATGCAAGATGAACCTATGCTCCCTCTTCCTTGACAAGAGACCAAAGATTCACATCCTAAATATTCAAACTCAGTTTGCAGTACTTCTTGTCTGGACAAAAACTAGTGTGTTTCCAGCTGTGTTAAACAAAGGACAGAAAGAAGTTGCCCTGTTTACGAAGTAGATAGTTTCCTTCAGCTGGCAGCATGTCTCTCTTCTGCTTTCTGAGTCCCTGCTCCAACACAGCTCTCTTCAATGGTCTTTGAGATCTGAAGAGCCTTCCTCCCCACCCAGGCATGGCAGTCACCTTCCTCATCAGTGGCACAAAGATGTAGGCAGATGCCTGGCCAACACAACCCTAATGGCATGAGACAGTGAGTTGTGGCAGTGTTGGTGCTGTTGTGCTGGCTACTGTGAAGTCACAGCAGAGTGGAGAAGTTTGTATTTCACACTGTCTGTGCTGATACACCAGTGCTTTTATTTTTAGCACCTGTTTGTGGAAATCAACCCCTCCTCTCATTTTCCAATATAGAGACATGAGCTTCCCGCCCTATTACATTAATGCTAATACTGGTTTTTGCCTATTGTTTAATATTCTGTGAAGTTTCATTTTTGTTTTTGATACTGATACCCTAGTTCAAATTTATGCTCATAAATTTATGCAAATTTATGATCATAGGTTACACTAAGTTTTTAATACTGTCAATCAGAACAATATGATTTGAAAGCATCAAAATTGGGTACTTTTTCTGGTAGATTTTTTTTTTTCTGTTGTCTGGTAGTCAAAAGAATTTGAAAGTAAACAGAAATATTAAAAATTCATAGGATTCCTCCTTGATTTTACTCAAAAGTAACTTTTTTTTTTTCACAGGAAAGTCGAGTGTTAAGGACAGTACCTTTGCTGGCAGCATGTCTCCCTCCAGACAAATGTAAAATTTTGGTTGGTCGACGTTTTGGGGAAGACAGGTGAGCGGGGTTGCCTGTGCATTTTCTGGTCCTCTGTAAATTATGGAGATATTTTTTCAGTGTTTTTACTAATACCCAGCAGTGTTCTTAATTTTTCTAAAGTGTGCATATTAATTTTTGATACAAGCTTCTGATTTCCAGTGAAGATAAATTATGTATAATAGTCAGAAACACTTGATATGTCTTCCTCGAGATTGTAGCTTTTACTGTCTCAGTTTTGTGCTCTTGGAAAATTCAGGTGGTTACTCTGCAACTCTCAGCTTTTCGCAGTTCTGTTCGTACCTGGTACTAGGTTTGTCTTGCTGTTCTCTGTGGTTCTTTTCATACTCTATTTGCTTTGTCTGACAAGCTTTTTGGTGTTACTGAAATATAAGCAATAGTTTTTACTTGAGAAGGGAGTCCAGTAGTGAAAACCTGTTAGAGAATGTATTTTTTCAAATCATTTCCTCTTTCTCTTAAAATTAATTTTAAGAGTGCAGCATTCAGAATACTTTAAATTATTTTTTATTATGCTGAGACCTTGGACAATATTGGTCTCCCACGTAATGTCTAATCTTCATTAGATGAAGCTAAGGATTAGAAACCAGTTCTTGGTACAAATGCCAATGGAATTTTACTACATACATTTTCAATAAAAGCAGATAAAATCATGAATACTGATGAAGGACATTAATTCTAAAATTTAATCTTTGGAGAAAACTTTTTGTAGAATTCAGTGAACAAAAATGTCAGAAGGTGATTCAGACTGGTGCTCCCACACCTTTGTGCTGCCTGTGTAGTAACCAGAGCACATTAGAAAGACATTGCTTTTCTATTAGTCTTCTGTGATAATAACTGTAATAATTATCTAAGAAGTTCCAGGGAAATTCTACTGTCTTCCCATTAAACCTGAAAATGAAGCAACTTTTCATACTGATGTGCACAGGGCAGAACACTATCAATACAATCTGCTTCTAGTAAATCTCAGTAGAATTTTTTTTAGAAGTGATGATTATAGTATTAAAGCTTCTTCAAGTTTGAATCCAGAGATCTTTCTCTAATCTAAAGGAGCCTCTTTAGGTCAAAAGCAGTTGTGGAACATCTCAGCCTCAAAATAGTTTAAATAGATTCATAATTACTAGTTCCTATGTTGTTTTTTTCCCATAAAATATACTGAAGCTGGTGAAAGAAATGGAAGTTTTCCTTAGGTTAATATGAGTTTTGGTGATCTGGCTTACCTGGATGTAGGGCTAAAAGTAATTAGGTAGTAGTCATGGCTCCACTCTTAAGTATCTGAAGTATGCCTGCTTTGCACTGTGGATCTATGTGAGACTGCAGAAATCGGGAGTGCTCAGTCATGGAGTTCATTGCCACCTTCCTGGTAGGAGGAAGGATGAGAAGGGGAGAAAACTTATTTTCTACCTTTGCAATGTGTTATTTCAACATATTTTTTTTCCTTAGCTACATATGCATTCTGCCAATGTTTTAATCCATATTTCTCATTTGTAACTAGTACTTGGTACTTGACTAGCTGGTGAGAGGATCATATCAGTGTAATTTTGGACTTCTAGCATCTTTTCAGGCCATAAACTGGGTAGATGTGCTCAGGGAGCTCACATTAATCACCTGGAATGACTTAAGTTCCTTCCCTGGTGTGGTGTGCTCTAGGAACAGGCATCTGCAGACGGGTAGAAACATCTCAGTGTTTACCATGAATGGGGAGGGCTCTACGGGTCCCTGCCCTGCTCTTAGGGTGAAAATCTCTGCTAGTGGGACTTCTAAACCCTCATAAATTGCAGTGTTTCAGCTCACGTTTTATGACATATTAAACTAAACAGGGCTTGGGTTTTTTCTGGTTTTCTCAAAAGCCATGCTGTCTGTAAGCAATTTGGTAGCAGCTGTACAAACAACTTAACCTTGCCCCATGTCAGGGGAAGACTTCTGTGTTTGTTACTTTGAAGAAAAAAAATTATTAAAGAGTGCTTGCTGATACATAAGTATAATTGTTTTGAAGCTCATTAAGGCCACGTGCTTTTTTTGAAGTTTTGTGATATTACTTGCGTCCTTTGCGGCTTGCAGCAGAAACGCATGGGTTTAAAGGGAATAGAAACAGTATAACTCTAAATCTGTGCTTGCAATGATCTTGCATGTGAACAGTGGCTGCAGGTGGAGGGGTGATGTGGCACACGCATTTTTTTTCTGCATACGTATAGAAGCCCTACCGTGCAGCAGACCAGGGAAGGTGATGTCCTTGGTGGTTGCCCATACATCTGTAAATTGTCAGAATAGGACGGTAGTGGCCATATTTGTGTTATCATAAGATCCAGCGGCTCTTGGCAGCATCTCTGAAAATGTAGAACACTTCAAGGTAACCTTTGGGAACATAAATAATTGTCATTATGGATTTGGGTGAAAATTAAGCCATACACAGCAGCTGATATTTTTTAAAAGTCTCCATCACAACAGCTCTAGCAGTGGCATACCAGCCAGCAAACTGACAGTTCTTAACCTGTAGCTGTCAGAAGACGTCTGCTTTCAAGTGACAGAGAACACACTACCTGAGCTGGGTAGCTCTTTCAGTCTTCAGTGCCCCTCTCTTGAGGGGGAAGGCAAGCTTGTTACCCAAGTGTATGCAGGTTAATTTTCCTCATTTGTCTCAGTGCTACAAAATTACATTTTTGCTATGCTTTGCAATCAGCATCCAAAACTAATGAGGAGCACAAAGGGATTTCATAAGGAGCTCCACATAGAAATGGGTACTACAGAGTAACTGGGATGATATGAAAGCTTAAAATTTAAGCCTCTGATGTTTACGACAGTAAGACTGGAAATCAGGACTTTTTTTAACTTATGTTTGGGTGAAGGAGTAAAGATAAAGCACATTCTTGGTTTTTTTTTTTTCTCTTCCGTTTAGCATTCCCTCTACCCAGTTCTATCTTCTCAGGTCACCTTTTCTTGTGGTTGAAAGCTGATACACAAATTATGTAGATTACATGTACCATATTCTTGATTGACCTTATTACAGAAAAGCTAAAGAACCAACTTTTGCAAGTCCTTCCAGAAGTAAACAGATAATCAAAGCTTTTTGAAATTGGTATCTTCAACATAGAATTAATACAGTAATGGTAAAGATAGAAGTGATTAATCAAATTGTTTCTATGTGCTAATTTGTGATTTTTTTCCCAGTCTTGTCCATTCTTCCTGCAGCCTGGTGTTTCAATTCTACAGAAAGTATGTAATGTTTGCATGGAGACTTGACTCATCAGATGGCACTCCTGAATTAAAAGAGCAGTTCTTTCTGTTGGTTATCTGTGGGGTTTTTTTTTCCGCTGAGTACTCAAAGACTTTAACTTCTCACCTTTTTTGTACTGATTACGTTATTGTCAGATATTAGGGTTAATCTGTGATGTGCTAAAATGATTAAGCTAAAAGTGAACAGTTTGGCATGAGTACTTACAGAACAGCATATTATAAAAATAGCGCTTCTGTGAGTTGTTAATATTTTCTGTTCAACTCTTTTTATAGATTTACAATGAACTCAGTGTCATAGTAGCATGTCAGTCAGGGGTGTGGGAGGGTGGGGTTAGCATCTCTGCCAGATTGGAAATTGGATTTTATGTAAAAGTGTAAAATACTACTTTGTGTGCCTGACATACCTTATTAGTATAGATGCTGAGCCTATTAAATATAGGCACCTTTTAGAGATAGGCTAGAAGGACAGCATAAGCAAGCAGAGGGCTCAGATCACTTGTACTGAAATTTTCAAAACTCCTATGCAAAGCAAGCTTCCTCGCTTGCATGAGCTCAGGCTGATTCCATGGTAACTGGAGTTTTCATGTCTGACTTTGTGAAGTGACCACATACCATGTAGCAGACACTGAAAAATTGGTAGTGAGGATTAGCCAGACTTACCAAAACTGTGTGGTAGGACTCTGGTTAATTTCTAAATTGGCAGTAGTTTTAGTTATTTCTATTAACTCCTGTTATAGGCTGTTGTTTTGTGCTGTTCATGCTGCAAAGCACAGGATTATATAGAATGATTATATCCTTGACTAAATATGTTTTACCAATAAATTTGGCTAGAGACTGTTCTAATAGCCTGTACCTTAGATTTTTGAACCTTTTAGAAAGGAAAATGTGGAAGTTAGTTTATATTGATATCTCAGAATATTTTATCCTCTGTTTGTGAAACAAATTGATTTTAACTGTTCGTGATAATTGTAATGTGTGTAACTTAATTACTTTCATTAGGAATGTAGGAAAATATATGCATTTTTTATCATATCTATTTTATTCTTCTCATGACTATAGTTGCTGTTTGCTTCAGGTCTTTTTTTTTTTTTTAAATAGTAGTTTTGTATTGACAGCTGGTGCAATTCGTATTGCTCCTTTTAGGCCTGTCAGCATTCAAATGTGCATAACTTATACATAATTTCCTTTCCCTTTTCCCCTGCCTTCTTTGGTATGTTCATGTGTTAGAAATTACAGACATCTTTTGTCTTTCTCCCATTCTTTGCTTAAATCTTCTAGCAGCACAAATTCAGATAGCATTTCCTAATTTTTCCTCTCTTACACTATCATTTAATGTGATTATTTTACAAATGCCCTACTGTTTTCACTATCTACCACCTATCCAAGCCTTTCACATTTGACTTAAAGATTTCTAGGTCTCCTTAGTTGATGGTATCTCAAATTCTCTGTCATTAGTTAGGACAGCTTCTGCTTCATAGTTCTTGATCAAAACCTGTTTTTTTTTAAATCAGTATCTCTGGTTCAGTGCTTCTGCTTGTCAAAGTCATATATAATTCTTCAAATGTAATGTTCTCTTAGATTTCTAAATAATCCCACCTCCCTTTGAGTAATTTCCAGCAGCTTCCTGCTTTCTGCTCGCACTCTGTTGTCAGATGGTTTCCGATTTATCAGTGTTCATTGCCAAGATTGTCAGCCCCAAAGCTGCTTCCTGTTCTCCGTTGGTACAGCTGACCTTCCCATCCATGGCAGAACTTAATTCCTGTGGTCACCTTATTCTCTCCTTCAGCTGTGCTATCTTTGCAGCTAAGCAATTCTAAATTTTCATTTAAGTTAACCCAGTGTATTTTGCAACATATACTGCCACCATTAAGACTCAGTTTCTTGAAATGTGCAGATCTTCCTCAAACTCCTTTGTGTCTTCCCTCAATACTCATGATTTTTCTAGGATAATATTGATGGAATGTAGTAGCGTGGTTTTTGTTCTTGCCATGCTGGCTTTGCTTTGTTCTGCTCTGCACTGGCAAAAGAAGGTATCTTTCTGATCCCTTCCTTTCTTCTAGCTTAACTATTTCATCTAGTGTCATGTTAGCTTCTGATTTTTCTTGGCCTGGTCTCATCTCCCCTATTACCTGTCTTTCAAAACTTTGTTTTAATCTTGGGATATTTTCTACATTTTGATATTCTTGCACTGTTTAGTTTCTGTCCCTCTATCATCATTTTGGTTTCATAATGCTGCTGTTCTCCGATTCAGTGTTGCGTACTGGTTTCACATAGGCTTACTTCTTTTCTCTGCATTTGATTTTTACTGATTATCTACAGGCACGTGGTTGTATCTTGCCCAAATGGTAAAAACTTGCAAATCTATACTCTTTTGTAATAGAAGGAGAGGTCCTAATTCTCTGATATGTTCTCTGATATATGGTGACCGTTAAGCTGGACCTTATAATTCTTGTCTTGACTTTAATCTGTTTCAGATATTGTAGCATACTTTTCTTTCATATTGATAAACATAAAGATCTTTTCCCATGAAAGTCCATCCAAAACGTGATGATCAACTGTTTTCTCAGCTTATTGAACTGCTTTGTCCTGATTGTTTGACAAGCTAGGATGATATCTCTTGTTGTCAGACTGAAAATAAGTCTGTTGTTTTCAGAGCTTTTCTTTGCCTGGTGTCCTGTCAACCCACTCACTCTAGAATGGGTACTTTTACCTCCTGTTACTGAGGGATTCCTGTTTCTTTTGGGTTGTTGGCTGATTTTTTCCTATGTGTCTGTTTGTGCTTGGTTGATTGTCCTGTAAACACTTGTAGAGTTAATTAGTCTCTGTTTTGTCTCTCCGAAAAACTCAATTTGTCATAAATTTCAGTCAGGCTTCTAATATACTGAAAATACTTGAGGTTTTTGGTTCCCGTTATTCTGAGAAGTTCCCATTAACCTGATGGTTTTCCACAGATAATAAATCAGCATGTGTTCTATAATATTAGTACTGTTTGCTACTAAATATCACTGTTGGATTTTTAAAATTTGAACACTTGCCTTTTGCACTGGCAAAGCTTAATAGATCCCTGCTGAATTAAGACCACTTAGAGAGTTCGAGAGAAACTGAGTATAGATGTGTAATAAAAATGTTTATGATACAAAAACTGGATTATAATGAGGTAAGATAGTGTTTAAATTACACATCTCAAGAGCATGCATCCGAGAAATAATGAAATGCTACTTGTCTGAAGTACGATCCTGAGAATGTATGAATCTGCTATGACAGAGTGGTTGGATTCAATTCAGGCGCAAATGACAAATCTGAATAATTCTGCCTAGCGGAGATTGTTATCAGAGTAAGTGGATTATATAGGCCTGCAGTGCCTGCTGCATACCAAAACTAAGGCTAAACAGTGGTTTGTATGAGAAGCAAGTATTGCAAGTATTTCTCTTACAGAGTTCAAGACCATAGTTGCACCTTAAAACATATCTTTTAAATCACATAATGTTTTTGAGCTTTACATTAGCTGTCAGTCATGGGAAGATATGTAACAGACAAAAAATTTTATATTTATGTATTTATAGAAAGAGGAAGTTGTAATCTTCAGACTGATATTATTTTTAATTATTGCAATAAAATGTTACCTGCATTGAAGTGGAATACTGCAACTGTAAATGATACAAATTAATTTTTCTTGGGAATCCCAGCATTTTCTAAAGTCTACAAATTGTTAATGGAAACTCGAAGCTGGTAATATATCTAAATACAGCAGGTACAGCTCCAGGAATGAATGTTAATAGCAAAATCATGTGTTGTTAAGTACATGTGTGAAAACACTGGAAACGTCATGTCTGTATAGAGGATATTCCTTCAGCATAATTCGATTACTTGAAATCATTAAGTTTACGAATAAGATCAACTAAAGGCCAGTGCTGGGATTTGATATTCATTACACGTATATATCAGCACAGTTGGAGAAGTAGGGATAGGAAGATCCTCAGGATGACACTGTTATTCCTCTGCGAAAGTGAGATCAACTGCACTTAGGCATGGTATTAATATCCTATACAGGAGAGTGCAGAATTCTCAGTGGGTCTGTTTTAACATGTGAACTTATTATCATTAGAAAGCTTGTGAGGTTTTGTCCCTGTTTAGTTTTAATCTTTATTACTGCAATTATACTTATTATTTCTTTTCTTGTCCTCTGTGGACATGGAGAATAGGTTATTTCCTCCCTCCTGTGATTTTGGAGACTATTAACTACGTTTCCCTTTGGCCTTCTTTTCTCTAAAACTTACAACCTCAGTTTATTCAGTTTCTCTGGAAAAACTTTTACCCCTTTTGCTGTTGTTTTAGTAGACCTTCTCCAGCTAGGTCACAGCTATATGTTTGTGTCTTTGAATTTCTGTTGGGTTTTTTTTTTTTTTTTGCGTAAGAAAGGACACTGTGCTTTAACTGCAGTGGAGTACTTTTCGAGGTGGCCTACATTCTAATGTAAGAGCTGACTTGTTTGTTGGTGCTGATGCCTGCATTACTTTGTTGATAAGATCAACTGTGAAATTCAATTTTTGAGGTTTTACTTATTCCTAATTTTAGTTATTATTAATTTTGCCTCTGGATAACAGATCAGTGTTGCGGTTCGTGTTTGTTCCTCTTCCCCTCTCCATCCCCCCCTCCGCCCTGCCCCACCCTCATGCTCTGGTTTTAATTAATGTGCTTATTTTTTACCTAGTTTTTGTGGTACACACATAGACTTGTGCTATACTTTTATAACCATCCTTAGTATGTTAATGAGTCTCTGTTGTATCTATATTAATATTTGCTTATACTTCTTATATTTTATACGGTTTACGATATCACTGAAGTTTTCAGAATTTGGCGACGATTCTCTTTGTTCCTTTTTTGTCCTTTGCATTTTGTGCCCTTAATTTGTACTTCTTTCTTCTGTGGAAATAATAACTTATTTTAAAATTTTTTTTATTTTGTCCTTTCATACTTAGTATTGCTCATCTATTCTGTGAACAACTTTTGTTCTTAAAATTCTGTTGTCTCTGTTTGGAAAGTGTGTTGGAGAGTCTCTGCTAGTTTTTAGCAACCTAAAAATGGTTAGAAAAGAGTACTCCAAGCCATCTGATCCTTCATATGCCTCCACTTTATTCTTTTCCTCTTTAGTTATTATTTAGAGACCCAGAGAGAAAAGACTAGATCTTGCTCTGCCTTGCAGGCTTCAGAGAAAGTAAAACCTCTTTTTAGCTGAGTGTATTTTTTAAGCAAGCCCTTTTTCTAGTAACATCCAACATTTTTGAATGTAAGGTCCCTTTAGTTCCTATCAAGTGTCACTTCTGTCACATTTTTATAATTACACTGCTTAATACTTACTCTACAGTAATTCACAAACCTAAGTCATGTCTTACAGGCAACCAAGCTATGTTCATTATTAGGTCTTTTCAGGTAACATCAACAAAAAACTGTTATAAACTGTTACAGTTGTAATACTTCCGAAATGAAACTTTAAGCTGTATTCTTCTTCTCCCCTCTTTTCTCCCCAATGGCAATTCAGAAGTCAATTAAATGATTGCCTTGTCTTGGGTGGAATCTTACAGAGCTGCACATTTTTTTCCTTGTTATGTATGTATGAGTGAATTGTGTATATTCATAATTTCATCAGAGATTCACTATATATTCTTCTGAGATTTTTACTTAATGATTGAGATTCATGGCTTTGAAGCCCAATCATAACAAGTGATAATTGCTGTTATAGTGCATAAATATGTGTGACAAAATAAATTAAGGATTTGCTTAATCGATTGTCTTCATGGAAATTAAGTTAACATAGAAGATTTTTGTATTTGAACTTCTTTACCACATCCACTTCTTTAGTGAGAAAACCTGTTTCTGAAGTAGCATGCAAATCGAAGTAATTCTAAAGCCTACTAGGTCTTGGTTATATGCTAAAGTATAGTACCTAAATTAAGAAGTACGTTCTCGTTATCACTCAGTTAGGAGTTTATACCATTCTTTTGCAGCATCTTTGAGAAAGGCTGAGGAGGAACAGACTGTTTAAGATATTTTTTTCATATGTAGCAATGTTATCTTTCTTTTATGCCCTGACTAACACAAAGCTGTGAATTCTTTAAAAGTCAACCACTGATCGGTAAGAAGAAAAGTACATGTTTAGAAATTCGGCTTCTCAGTCTCCTTTTGAAATTTGGTGGCTTCAAAGTGTCTGCCATCAGCATGTCTGTTCTGACTGAAATGGAAGATAAAATTGAAGTCCCCATTAATTCTCTGAAGTTAGCCATGCTTCATGCTAAGAAAGGTTTCTGCAAAAGTGCTATGTAAAGGTCTAGGACTATGATAAGGAATAAGATGTAGCTTAAAGTAGTCTCATACACTGACCAGAAACCACACTGCTCCTCACCCTCTACTTCCCCTCCCAGTTTAGCCCCTTGGGCTTACTGCTGTGCCTCTTTACCATGCGCATTGTCTTTGACTGTCTCCTGGTATTGAGCCACAGTCACACTCCAGCATTTGCAGCTGAGGTTTCAAAGATGGCAGGAAATGTCAGTATTCTGAACGCTGAGAAGAGGAGCTACAATTAAAGAGGAACTTCCTTCACCGAATTGTTCCTGAGTCCAGGTTGTCACAAACTAGCAGGCAAACTAATTTGTGGATACCTTACATAAACAAAGTTTGTTGTGAGGAATGTCGCTCAGCTATCTTGTCTACAGCAACTGCTGCCCCCAGCACAAACATCCCCCCTCATTCTGCATCTGAACTGCCGAAGCTGCATGTCTTGATGGCAGGCATGTTGTATTTTGCCATGTTCGAAGTCATAAGTGCTGTGAAACTATGTACTGCTTTATGTCACAAGATGGCAAGAAAAGCAGGACCATGTTTGCAACTGTGGGCAGCTGCTGTGTGAAATTCTTCCATCATCATCATCAACTGTTCCTTTGGTAGCTTGGACTAGCTTACTCTGGTGTGGCTGCTTGTGCTTGTGTTCCTAGCTTGTCCATGTGCTTATCCTACTAACTCAGCCTTCTGCTCCGAACTTACCTCTGTGTTTCTGTTGGGTTTAATTTCCCCACATATACAAGTCAAGCTGGAATACAGGATTATATTCCTGAATTTAAATAAAAGCAGCTTGAATTTAAAAGAAACCAAAAACCACCCAAAAGGATGAAGAGCTCACAGAAGTGTGGCTACAAGCCTGGTGAGATTTACTGAATTATTCTCTCAGCTCTAGCAATTTGGAGGTCTTGGGATCAGAGATGTGTCTTGCTAAGAAGTTGCTTATCTACCTCCTAGTGCAGTAATCTAGTGTGTGGCCTGAAATTTCTGTCTAGTCATTCTAAACAAGGAAGTCTGGACTACCAACTGACCTGATACTGAGTTTTTGATGCTACCCTTACTTTGCAGGGAATATTCAGGCAGGGATGAAAAGCAAAAATAAGTTTTCCTGCATAGCATAGGACTGAGCAAAGAGCTTTTGCTGTGTCTCTGAGGAGAGTTTCGAAACTGGCGTATATCCTTTAATATTTCATGAGTTGTCATGAATACAAACATCAGCCTTAATGAAATTGTCTCCTGTATTTTTAATAAGCCATACTATTTGTCTCAAATCACTCTTGTACTTAAACAATGGAATAAATTATTGGTATTCAAAAAAATCAATATTAACAGTGTTTGTGTTTTTATAGTAGGATTATATGCACTTACTTTTAGAAGGAAAGCTTTGTGAAGGTGAAATCTAATTCCTAGTCCTTTTACTTATATGCTGAACTAAGCTTAAAGCATATATGGAAAAAAAGTAGTACTGTAGGGTGTGGATCAGGTTTTCAAAGGAGCTCAGCAGGCAACAACTCTATTTCAGCATTATAGTGAAATGGCTAATTTTTCACCATTCTTTCCTGTAAATTTCCTTTTAAAAATATCTGACTCTTGCAGAGAAAATCCTGCCCTATAGCAGTATTTCAGAAGTAGTGTGTGATTAAATTCACTGTATTACAGTGTTTACCCAAAGCAAGCACATCGGAAGCATACTCTTGCTAAGTGGCTGTGAAAAATGATATTGTTGATATGTACTTGCCTTTTGAATGCCGTATCAATTTGTTCAGTTAACAGATTCATTTTTATTTACCAGAAACAAATTCAGTCTTACTAAGACTTTTCATATCTTTCACAGATCTAATTAAATGCAGATGAAGGATGTTCATAAAAACTGTTTTGGGAGACAAATTCTTAATGTTGGTAGTATGTGAGTAGGAAAGGTTTAATTGCACTGTGTATTAGCAATAACTAACAGTACGGAAAGCCTTAAAACCCAGCAAATACAAAACCTACAGTGGAATTAACAGGATGTACTTGTATAGAAATACAGTTTTTAAAAAAAATTTGTTTTAAACAAACTATATTCCTTTTTAAGCAAATCATTATGTGTTTATGTTTAGCTCATTCTTCCTGTGCTGTTCTAAGCCAGGAAGAACAAGCATGTTTTATGAATGGAAGATGCATGTTTTAATAAAGCTACTATTGTGGACTGTGACTGTCAGTGTGAATCATAACCTAGAAGGGGTTGTGCAGCATATTTTCCTGAGAACCTGTTCTTGTGAAAGGAAAAAGTACTAAATCACTCTCTGCATGTGCTCAGTGTCACTCCAGGATTAAGTCTATGGATAGTAAACTCTCTGAAGATAGCAGCAAATCCTACTAGTTTGCAGAGTGTTCTGAGTTCTTATGGCAATGTATGCATAATAAGCCCTGAAATCCTAGGTTAAATTTGTGGGAAAAATTTACAAAATTTGTTTGAACAACCCCCTGCCTTTGCTTTTGCATAAAAACTGTTGTAAACTGAAATGGCTGGATTTTTGTATGAATAAGCATTGAAAACCAATGCTTTCAACTGAATCATATTTAAAATACTAAGACTTCAGTTGAAGTGTTTGTAATATAAACTTGTAATGCTTCATAGTGATTACGCTTTTGGATTAGTTTTAAAAATTCTTTTTTTTGTTTGTTTTTAATCATATAAAATACGGTAATGATTTGAAAGCTCTGCTATCCAAGAATTAGGATACTTTGCTCTTTGAGGAGTTGGGTTCTCAAGGCAAACATCTGAAAATAATGACTGTTTTTCTAGATTTAAACCTTGAGTGCCAGGTAGTCTGTAGTGAGATACCCCCTTGGTTTTGATTTTATGTAGCATAATTCTTGGTTAAACTAAAGTGATACCAAATTACCATACTGTAAGTAGAGGTTTAAAAAAATAGTGGGTAGGGAAGTTTCCATGTACTTCTATTTGCCACAGACTTATCTTACAGATTTCCTGTCCCTATTTACACTTCTTTTCTGTTCATTTTGGAAGGAAAGAGCATTACTCTTTTTTTTAGTAAAAAATGTTGACAGTAATGAACCTTGTAGTGTTGAATCAGTCTGGTCTGTTTGCTGGGTGGGAGCAGGATGGTCAAATATTGCAATACTGGACACAGGTTTATTGGTACACTGAATTTAGTTTTTCTTTAATTTCAGATATTTCCCATATGGTCCTATATGAGTCTTTAGCTCAGGATCTCAATGTCTTAGGCATTGCAATTCTGCCTGAACCTGATAAAATTGTGTTTTCACATATATCGCCAGAAAGTGATAATGGAGTGCATAGTTTTAAGGGCACCCAGTATATGTCAACTCAAACCCCATTATTAACCATTTCTTTCTTCCCTAACCTATTTTTCTGTCGTGTCCCCCCCTGCCCCAAGAAAGGAGATCTCGCTTGATTGTTGGAGGAGTGGTGCAGGTGCCCAACTCCTGGGGTTTAAAAGCTGTGGGGTCACAGTAACATTACAAATTTCTCTGTGTGAACTTACATATCTACGTTGTCCCTGTGTCTGCGTCCGTGTTCCTGCACCTAGTGGTACTTGATAGGTAGCATGGAGGACCCACTTTGTGTGCTGGCTATTGTTAACCTTTTTCTGATACACGTTATCTGGCTTCCCCTTCCACTTCAGAGCACAGTCACATGCTATTTCAACTACATATTGCTCTTCTCCTCTTACCACATCAGTTACTCTTTGTAACTCTGAGGTATTATGCAGAATTAATTTCTTATTCTTTGTCACATGCTTCAGACAGTCATCCCTTGCTTTTTACTTCTTCCTGTTTTCCGACTGAGGCAATTCTGAAGAGTATGTGGTACTGCTGAAATTGATTACGACAAGTAATGAAGTTCGTGTTACAAGGCCATTTCTCACATTCTCCCGTACCAGCCTACTTGACTAGGTGGTTTTTGAGGCTTCTGATACCACTTAAATGACAATGCCTTTCATACATCTTTATAAACTAACTTCAGTGGTGTCATGCAAAAACTTAAGGAAAATCTGTGTACATTAAGTGAACACTTAATAGACAGTAGCTATTCCTCTGGTACCATTGCCAAATGTAGAAGCCAACAGGAAGGAAGAAGAGAATGAATAAGTTTGGGGACTCTAACTGTAGAATAGTAATTTAAAAAAATGGAGACGGTGAAATTTCAAAAAACCCATCCTGTAGATGTGAACTATGAATTACTAGTTTTCTTTACATAGGGTTCAAAATGGGATGATTGTAATATTTTTGTGTCAAGTGCTTGAACAAACTTTGCTAGAATACATGTTAAATTTTGATAAACAATTCAAAACATCTTTGGGTCAAATAGACATTAAAGATTTAATGATTAAAGCATTGGAAACTATTCCTTCTACATTGCTTTATCAAGCTTTCATTGATTACTTTTGTGGGTGGTTTTTTCCTCGCCCCTTAGGAGCTGAGGGAGAAGCAATGACTTTTGAGGTGTTGGAAAGGCAAAGTGGTGGCTGAGCAATGGACTTTCTTTGAAACTTAAGTAAAATTTTGAGATGATTACTGGGAGTTAGTAACTTGGAATATCTAGAAGTATGTATTTGTCATGAAAACTTTTAATAATTATTGTTACTTTGTGTGTCTGTGCATTGAAGGTATCCTGAATTAGCAACTGTGTGCAGAAATCCCAATACTCTCATTTTGTATCCTGGAGCTGAAGCAACCAATTTGGAAGAAGTCGCTGTGATGTGTTCTAATCCATCTGTTCTGATCATCATTGATGGAACATGGAGTCAGGCTAAAGATATATTTTACAAAAATTCTCTCTTCCAGCTTCCCAAGCAGGTGAGTTGTATGTACAAGAAAAATTTTATGTGTCTAATAGATGCTTGCTTCCTGACCAGCCAGAAGGGAGTGTTTTTGTAAGGATGAAAATCATGGAAAACTTTTTTTTCCTTCTCAGCTGTAACCAGCCGACAAGATAAGGAAAACTTGATCAATCAAATGAAATGACCTATAAGATTGTGAGAAAGATGTCTGTAAATATTGGGGGTTTTCACTTTGCCACTTGAAATTTGTTTTTGTTTGTTTTGAGTTAATGTGTCTAATTTCATAGTGAATCATTGTTTTGCAGAAGTGAAAACTGGTTTGTGTAGGAAATTTTTGCCTCTCGCCTAAGATGTTAGAACATATACAATGAAATAAGCATATTTTTTCCCCTGCAGAAGTATTTTGCATTGTAGTAATATGAAAGCTGAAAGTAGGATTTTGTAGCCTCTTATGAAAGTGTCACACTCTTGCCCACATGTTTGGTCTCCACCATATTAAAAACTTTGACTTTTGGCAAATGTTCCATAGAATTTAAGCAGAACAAATACTGGCCATGTGTGGTCTGGGGCGGGTTCTTGGGCTTTTTTGGTTAGTGTTTTTTTTTTGCCCTGTTCCTTAGGAACATTGACACCCACCCTCCTGAACTGCCAAACAAGGCTTAAGCTGTGGTTATACAATGATTACAGCTGCCCCTGCTGTAATGAAAATACCAACTGGATTGTAATACAATGTTAATAATATTAGTGGACACATGTTCCCGTTGCTGCATTGTGAATGGTATGACACTATTTTTCAAGGAATTTTTAGTGGGTAATTGAGTGCGGCACAGGAGTCTTGAATGTAAGTTTTGAAGGTATACTTAATCTCATGTGACTCAGTTGCTGTTACTGAGTGAGTTTTTCCCGTTATTACATTAAACTCATATTTATGTCATATAAACACACCAGATGGCATTTCCTTATGTACTACAATGGTGTGTCTGAGTTAAATGCTGAAATTACAGATTTTTTAGGAAAGGCTCTGATTTTAAACGCTGTAGTTTGGTATCTGAATTGTGCATCATTCATTACCAGTTTCTCTGAAATCCAGAAGATGGGAAATGTTACCGGTTGGATTCTTCATAGCTTTGAAAGGAAATGTAACTTTTTGTTTTTGTAGTTTTGTCATATGCTTGTCAAAGGAGCATGGAAAAACTGGTCAAACCGTTACATTTCTTCTGTTTCTGGAACTTGTCTGTAATACCATAAGTTTGAATTTGTTTGGAAGTCAAATTGCTATCTAAAGTTCAGCACTGCTATCTAAAGTTTAGCACTGCTATCGCTTGAGGTTTCCTCTTGTGTTGGCTCTTAAAATGAGGTTCTTGATTTTGCTCCTGAGTCAGTTCCCTACAGTCAGGCTGGTAGGGAGCTGGGGAGTGGCAGAGCACGCAGCTCCTGGAAGGGTGAAGGGCCTATGGGCCTTCTGAACTGTCAAATGCAATGAACACAGCTATTTTGTAAGCAGCTGTTTTAATTCCAGTCTTTGTACTCATTTATAACTGGTTCGCAGTTTCTCATTTATTGTGCTTTTTAAAAACTTCTGCGGACTCTAGGCTTTTGGTGTGAATTCACAAATAAGTGTTAAGAAGTATTTTGTTTCCATTAGCTAGCTCAGTTTGGCTGTCCAAAATCATATATAGGAGAAGTTTTGCTACAGATCAAAATGGGGCAGAATTTTGTCCTGATTACTTGGGTTCTTGTAGGTGGCATGATGCCTGTAAGATATTTCTACCCATATATTGTTATAATAGTGTGTCGCGGTGGAAAGTTTTTCAACATGTATAAAAAATACTGCCCGCTGGGTGGTATAAACAAGGATTTTATTTCTAGTTCTCGAGTATTTCCATAAGACTAGGATTTTTTTCTCCAGGTTTAATTTATTGACAAAGCTGCCATTTTCTTTCAGGGGCATTATTGAAAGCACATTGTAGAAAAAGTATTAATACCAACAGTTTTACTAATAGAAAAAATTTTCATCATTGTTGGATCACCTTTTCATCAGTGCAAAGATTACTACCCCTTCAGGAGGGGAGAGAAGGTGGCAATTTGCAAACTTAAAGACCAAAGCCTTATGACTATGATGTTAGAACAGTTTAAATGGAGTCTGTTAGTCAATATGCTACTAATTCAAAAAAAGAGCTACTGTAAGTCTCTTAAGTAATTTGCTTTATGGTCTGAAATCCCTTTTATATCAAATCTGGGAGTTCCTTTTAGGCTCTTACTATAGTATAGCAATTGGGTTATATTGGTGTGAGTGAAACAGAAGAGTAGATTCTAGGTTTTAGTTAAATAATTTTGGCTGTCAGAGGAAGGTGGTGAAACAGAAGGAATTTACATCTGTAAACTTAAGGAATTGATTTCAAGGTATTTCAATTTAACTGCAGCTTTGTGAATAGATTTTATGGAATTTATCTCACTGCAATCCATTTCAAATTTTGCAGAACATTTGTATATGCTGAGGCACCTGGCCACAGATACGTGACTTGCCTTTAAGTGAGAAAGTGTTTCCATTCATAATCTTTTGAGCCCTACTAAATTTCCTAGCATAAGGTCAAAAAATCGCAAATTCTGTAAACTAGCTATTCTCAATTGCAGAGTGTATTCCTGAGTTAGAAAAAGCAGAAGAAAACACCTTTCCTGATTCACTTGGAGGGAGGGCTAGATAAAGGAAAAAAATTGGTTGTTCTTCCTGTCCCTTTTAAAACTTGCAAAATAGTTTCAGCTCTGCTAGCCAAAGCCAGTAGTCGTTCCAATTATTCTTGTTGTTTTGCAGCTTCTTCCACTCCCCACGCCCACTACACCCCCGCCGTTTCCTGGGAGAAACAGATTAATATCTGCAAAGATCAAATTGTTGCAGCTGAACTTCAGCCTGCTATTCCACAACAACCCTTTCCTATTGATTTGTACTGTGATTAGCGTCCATTTCTTGAAAATTAACTTAGGGAGTAGCATAGCTGTTCTAGATGGCCTTCCTTTTTGCTTCCCTTCTCTTACATACTTGCTGCTGACAGAACTTCCTCTCAGTGGGTACACGTAAGACAAGTAATCTCTGCAAAACCTGGAACAAACCAAAGAGTATTGCATGTTTTCTGACATTGTTTTTTCATCCAGTCATTTTAAAGGTGTGTTTTCGTGCAGTTATTTTAAAACTGACTTATTTACTTCTGTTGTGTGTAATTCAACTTTGAAGTCCATGCCACCTTCCTCTATAAAGCTGAAACCTGATCATTGTTCTGGTTGTTTTGGGGTTTTTTCCTACTGACAGACTGTCTTCGGTAGTGGATTTTGATTTTTGGAAGATCAGTTATTTGAGTGTTTTCCAGGTGATTGCTGCTTTATGGCACTTAACTACTACCTCTGTCTCCCCATAGTCAGTGTTTTTGGCAGATCAGATTGGTAGGAACGTTATGATATGAGAGACAACTGTGTGCAGATAATCCATTTTGTTATCTGTCTCCTCTTCTTAAATAGCATCATCTTCGATTTCTCTTTCATTATGGTGTTGAGAGTAGCTTCTGGGCTGTTAGTTACTCAGCTTAGATTACTGCTATTTCCTAATAATTGCTGTGGTAGAACCTATTTCTTTTCCTGCACTGTAAACTATAAAATTTTATTTTTCTCTAATCAGTTGTTAACAAGTAAGCTAAATTTAGATTCTAATGACCTGTTGAAATACAAATAGCTGAACCTGAAAGAAATTGACAGTATTTCTTTGTTTAGAAAAAAGCTAGTGTGTTGCATATAATTTTACTGTAGTACCTGGACTTTTTGGTAATGATGTTTGTCTCATTTAATTTTATTCCTAATTAACACTTATTTCTCTCTGCATGACTTTTGCACATTTTTGCTGAGAAAAACAAATCAGCAGCCAGCTAGCGAGTGAAACAATTGTTGATTACAACAGATAATTATTGAAAATAATCAAGGGAATTAACTAACATGGGCTGAAGTCCTATTTCCATATGGGAAAGGTGTTGGAAATAAAGTATTTTCCAGATACCTTCTTTAAATAAGTTCATGCTGGAATTATTTTCCCCCTGTGTTATAGTTCCATTTTGCCTGTGAACCATACTTTTATTTAAATGAGTGTAAAGAAGATAGTTAGTCATGCATAAACCAGCAGAATTCATTAAGTAGTAAAAAGTGAAACGAGATAGTTGGTCTAGTTTTGTCCAATAGTTGAAAAGTTCTTCAAGCTCAGAACTGCACTGTTCCAAAGAGCAAAACTTTATATATTCCTAATGTAAATGCAGGGGCATAAAAAGAATCTGTATTATGTGTAGAACTATGATGTTTGTTTTAACCTGCCAAGCATAGGTTGGCATCGAGTAAATAAGGTGCAGAAAATAATACTTCTGGATAGATTCTCCTCTTACCTAAACTTCGGTATTACAAATAAATTAATTTCGCCACACTGATGTGACTAGAACATCACCTGAGGTGCCTGTCAGAAACTGCTGACAAGAAACATATCTATGAACAAAATACGCCATCCAAATTCTGCTGTACCTGTTTCTGATTGCAGTAAGTGTCTGAGATGACAGAATTGAAGTTATTAATCTGGTTTGTGCATTACCATTGCGGAAGAACTCAATGTTAAAAATAAATTCCTTAAAATTCTTTTTTTTTTTCAAAGTTCCAGCTTTTTGGTTTTTGTAACAAGTACGTAATGATCTATTAGGCCTTTTGGCTTATCTGTATTACTTTATCTTATGGCAGGAATGAAAGAATCCATGGGTGAAATTTTAGGGGTCATAAAAGATATTTATTCAGAGTAGAGTTCCATAGAGACTCTGGAAACTACCAGGTCACTAATACCCAGGCCTTGATATACATTTGAGAATTTACGGTGTTCCTTTCAGACTTACTCTTAAGTTTCATAATTAACTTCAGTTCTCCATGTGGGACCACTTCTTTATGCTGTGGTTTGTTTTTTTTTTTCTTTCACACGAGACCCCCTGCAAAGGCTGCTGGACCAGAGTCATAGAACCATAGAATGGCCCACGTTGGAAGGGACCTCAGAAGATCATCTGGTCCACACTTTTGTGGGAAAGGAAATCTGGATGAGATTATTTAGCACCTTGTCCGGTCACATCTTGAAAACCTCCAGTGATGGGGACTCCACCATGTCCCTGCAGAGGTAGTTTCAGTGACTGATTATTCTCACTGTAAAAAATGTTCTTATATTGGGGTGAAACTTCTCCCAGTGCAACTTGTACCTGTTGCCCCTTATCCTCTCCATGTGGCTCCTTGTGAAGAGAGAGTCTGTATCC
Source organism: Phalacrocorax aristotelis (assembly GCF_949628215.1). Taxonomy (NCBI): domain Eukaryota; kingdom Metazoa; phylum Chordata; class Aves; order Suliformes; family Phalacrocoracidae; genus Phalacrocorax; species Phalacrocorax aristotelis. The sequence goes on along the minus strand of NC_134311.1, from coordinate 15,434,523 downwards.
TCTTTGTAGCTGCTTTTTAAGTACTGCCCTTTAAGACCTGTGATGAGGTCCCCCCTGAGCCTTCTATTCTTCTAGGAGAAAAGAAGTATTGCAGTGCTAGATGAGGTATTAGTCAAATACCGAAGACGATGTACCCTTCAAGTCTGAAGAGACTCCAATGTTTAATTCCATTTTCAAGTGTTGACACTTTGAGTCTTAAAAGGATATCTGCATTACACTTGAGAGGTTGTTTTCCTGATTGTGCATATGTCCTTGAGATAGTTTTGAAGCAACCAGTTTAAACTAGTCTGTCATATATAAATCTCAGTAGCAATCTTACCACAGCAGTTTGTGGTCACAGCATGTGCTGTGTAAGTGTGGTCGTGATCCTGGTAAACAGTGGCTTCAGCCAATGCCATTCAGTACTAACTGAATTGAACCTAGCTACATAAACGCTCATATGGTCTAATCATTTGCTGAAAGTTGACGAGAAGTGGACTAAATACATCTGTATTTTGCCATTTTACCTTCCTACATTGTTTTAGGCCTTGTAGTGGAGCGTAAAATATAATTAGTATCCCTTAGGCTGTTAAAATGTTCTCTTTATTAAAATAATGGACAGAAAAATTATGGATCATTTAACACACAAATGATTCTTCTAAAATTCTGAAATCCTGCCTAATGCAAAACGGAACTGAAAAGGTCTTTGATGTGGTGGGGCGAGTGAAAATAATGTAATGAAAGTAAAGTAAGATACTATGCCAAGAAACCTGGAAAAGTGAGCAGTAGTATTGACTATGCTGCATGGAACATTTTTGCTTTTTGAGATAGTACCACTAAATGGTGATAGAGATGAGCATCAGTGTGGAAAACTGAAATATTAAATATTTGCTGGATATTCTCATCGGTCCTCTTGTAGTTGATACTTATACTTGTCCCTACACATCTGTCTGGATACATATATTTTTCTAAAACAGTGTTAGGACATAATAGTGTTTCTTCATTGAATTTCTTTTTAAGGGTGGAATGATACTCATGATAAAATGGCAGGCAGAGAGAGACTGTTAGTGTTTTACATACTTAGAACTTATTCTGAAAAAGTCCAATTAGAATTAATATTCTTCTTTAGTTTTCTTCTTTTGTTCTGTGATTTTGAGTGAAATGTGTTTTTCTAAAAGGTTAATAATTTCATAAGAACTATTGATATTTAATATGTATTAAAAACAATCCAGTAAAAAGAAATAATTTCCTTGAGATTTACTTTACTATGACTTTAGACTTCACTAAGATATTAGAATGTATTTGTGTACTACAGGAAATGAAAAAAATTTGCTGCTTACAAACAAATCTCCTCTTACTGTAGGAGCCTATTACACCAGAAAGACTAGGTATAAATCACATGTCATGTGATCTTGTAGAAACTTAATTTGCCCCAAAGGGTTTTCTGGATTTAAAAATGTTATGTTTTGTACAAAATTTTGTGAATGTAGGAGCAAAGGTAAGTGTGTGGGTGTTAATCTGGATCCCTCTGTATGTGAACATGGAGAAAAACGTGTAACTACATGATAGCCCCGAAAGTTCACGAATTGGTCTTCCAGATGCTAGTTGTTAACAGCATACTCTTGTACCTTCACTCCCGCGCAGTGCGCACATTTATAGAGGGGTAAAGACTTCGCAGAAGTGAACTATTGGATATGATTTATCACTGCAGTGAGTCACAGACTTTCCTTCTGAGGAAGTTCTGATGCACTGAGTTATCAAGCAATGATGTAAATGATCATACTCTAAGCCCTTGGGGAAAAATAAGAGCAGACAGCAGGAGTATCAAAAACGTTGCTAGCATATTTGCTTCTTTGTGCATACTTGAATTCTGCATTGCACGGATGATGGGCTTTAACAGTTGCAGTTACAGCCTGTCTGAATTAACACTCTGTACTTATCTGATCTTTTTTAAAGGAAAAGAATGTTCTGCTGTTTCTACCCTTCCTTTTATTGGAATTGGATAGCAAGTCTTGTTTTAAAGGTTAAAAAAATTCTTAGTGAAAATGAAAAATGCAGTTTCTTGTGAAGAATTAATAAGTGTATTAGAATATTTTTTTAAACTATGATGGGTAGTTTGGTTGTTACTAAATCTACCAGAGCTAAAAATCAGTGTTTGGTTTGATTTTTATTTTATATGCTAGTTGATACTTGCTATTATTCAAATTACATGGAGCTGTTTTAATGACACTGTTGGAGTTCTCAAGTGCAGAAATAGCTTCATAGAAAAAAAAAAAAAAAGGTTTTCCCATGTTGAAGCATGACCTAACTGGCTTTAGTCTCTTAGATCAAGTTTAAAGGTTATATTTTGTGGTTTGAATGTTATTTCAGCTTTGCTTGTGCCGTCCTGGTAGTACAGTGCTAAGCAGAACTTGTGCTGTGACTTCAGGCAGTCAGTCATCCATGAGACCAGTAGTGCTCAGTGAAGACACCAGTGGAGCATGGAACAATGCAGAGGCTATGTTTAAGCACTGCGTACACAACTGTGTGTTAAACTAAGTGGTCATTTTTTGCTGAGATGAACTAGAGGTACTTGTGCAATCCACTATAACATCTGAATAGTTAAAATTAGCAGTTGTGTGGTAAAAGATTATAATTAATAAAACTGTAAGCAAACTCAAGCACTCTTATGGATTAAATTTTGTTCAACCTGTAACGGTGTTCTGTTTCGTCTTTCTCATTGAGCTAGACACCATGGCCAACACTCTAGGGTTTTTCTGGCTTTTTCCTATTTCTACATTATTTCCTGTTTTCCTATGTTACAGTTAATCTTTAAATACTCTGTAAATGGTCTCTATCTGAATAAGGAGGTTTTTTTTTACGTTTTGAACCTCTGGGTTGATATTGCAGTTTTGCAAGATCAAAATGAGTAGAATGTCGTTATATTTGGAATTTAAGGTGGCCCGTTTTTGTCCCAGAAAGAAAATGAGGTAGATATGACAGTATCTAAAGAAAGGGAATATTAAAGGAAAAGAGGATATAATTCCTGCAGGCATTATCTGTAAATGAAAAAGAAACTGTTTTAACTAAAATTCTTCAACAAATGGCAGTTTGAGCCTTTAATCAATGTTCTGTGGGTAGAAAAGAGCTATTTTAGTAATGAAGAGATTAGTAATTCTTAATTGTAAGATATACTACAAAGACACAATAAATTGGAGGCACTAGAAGATCACATTTAATTGTGTTCCTTCACAGCTTCACTGATTTTGGGTAATACAAATTGCTATACTGAATCAGTTTAAAGATACTGTAGGATATTTTAATAAACTTTGTTGTTGTTTTAAATTGGCATTAAAATCTAACGATCTTCAATAAAAAGCTCTTTTAATCAACAGCTCAGTCAGCAGAGCTTTTTTTCTTTGAAAACAATCTTTTGAGAAATTTAAATTAAAGTCCCAGAGGAAATATTTATGAATCTAACATATTTAACTTTATCAGAAGGACTTAAACACGTGTCTTGATCCAGAATCATTCTTATTGTGTGGAATTTTTACAAACGACAAAACATGAGCTTGGACAAACTGTTATACTTTATACCAGAAACTTATGAGGCGCATGGCTTAAGGTGACTTTTATAGTTTTTAATATGGTTACATTGATTATTTCTTGTACGCCATGAGTTGGCACCCTCTAGAGAAGCACATTATCCCAAGATGTTTTGCATAGCCACAACTGAGAAAGAGGCCACAAGCATTAGAGCATGCACTGCAGGCTTTCTTGCGACAGCTGTTGTGGTTTGCAAAGGTGATACAGAGAAAGTATTCCGTTAACTTCGAGCAGCGGATGCAATTAGTTCAGAGGGAAGAACGAGCTGGTTTGCACAGCAGGCATGGTTGGCACAGTTGGGCTGGTAGTGTATTGTATGAAGCAATCACAGAGCACTGTGGGCAAAGCTGCTTCTGTTTATGAGGAGATAAGTATAGCATAGTGGGAACAGATGGCTAAAAAAACATTTGACCTTCTACTCCTTCAGCACCAAAAAAGGGTTGAAAAATTAACCTAGTGACAAGCACACATATAAAAATGTAGGCAAGCTATCCCAAGTACTCACTGCCTTATCAGAAGTAGGTAATACCGTGAATCAGTTTTATTTATGTGTATTTATATATGAATGTATATTTATTTATGTACTGGGCCGCTGTTGTAAATCAAAGCATCTACCATCTAAAACCTGAGTCAATTATTTCTATTGCCTGATATCTTTTTTTTTTTTGAATAGCCAGTGAAAATCTTTTTGGGATCATTATGCTTATGCTGTATAGTTCTAAAAAACAAGAATTATCTATCCTTTTAAAATCTTTGAAAGTGCTACATGCTTAATTTTGAGAATTGGGGTGGGGGAGGAATTAATATACTGGTATTCAGGCATCAAAAAATAATTTAAACGGAATGTACAGTGATGTCTGAAAACTGTGAGTGTTCCCCTGTAATTTTAAGCTGACATCAGTCTAGCCAACAGTCAAAAGAAATATGATTTCAGATGGTCAGGAAAGGGATGTAAAGTGTAGTTCACTTTTAATTATTTTGCTTTTTCTTCCTGTGTTGTTGTACATAACGTTTATAGCTAACAATGTGTAATTCCTTGACTTTCTGTACATCTCAGAAGAGCACAGTATGTTTATATGAAGTTAGGAGTACTCCAGTTGTAATGTTACCATTTGCACAGGTTGCAGAACTTTTTGCTTCTAGCTTAATTTGCTGCAGTTCTGAATGTGGTGCCTGCTTGTGCATGAGCGGGCAGGGTTTGAGGCAGGGGGTAACTTCATATTCACTGTGACTGTATAATTCTTTGTTGATGCATGCCTCTGCTACTTAATGGGCATAATAATGTCAGCAGCATCATGCCAACAAATTATCCTATTTATACATTCATCGCAGCATTGCTGTTATTCAGATATTCAACACCTCATTTTCTTTTCCCATCATGCCTTCACAATTTCTGACACATCTATTTTGTTTTCCTTATACTTGCCTTGTTATATGAAAATTGGTATTATCAGCTAAAATCTGGTTTCTTACAGCACATTTTTAACCCTTGAGATTTAATGTTCAATTCACCTTGCACTATATGCCTAAATCTGCTTGACTAGTGGTGAGCATTTATGAGCATATGCTTGTACTGATACAAGCACCAGTCTTAAGTGAGTTGATATTTTGATATCTGAGTTAAGATTATGCTTGTGATCTGTCTTGCTGTTCTCTCTCTCCCTCCTCACCCTTCCATCCCTGAGATGGGATTTATTTTCCTAACCAGCTTCCTCAGAGCCCAGCATGTGACTTTTTAAAGACTTCTAGCAGATCTGTGAGCAGTCTTGCTTAAGCTTTTAAAAAATGAGAGGTAGCTTTGAGATCAGGGAATCATCAGTAAATGTGACTTATCGTAACTAGCATTTTAACAGTAGAAAGTGATTTGTGTATTTCTTCTGCAGGAGAAGTGAAAGTACCAAATGCCAACTTGGCAATATATGGCAGAAGCGCTCAGAAATGACAAGAATTTACGGGTACAGACTTTGATTGTTATTCAGGGGTTTTGGCAAAAACTGACTACAGTAATTTTAGTGAATATTTAGAGACTTTGGAAGCTAGAGCTTTTGATTGGTCTTGAGAGCATCTATTTGCAGTAATCCTTGGAGAAGAACAACTTTTAATAGTCAGAAGCTATTTCAACTGATGCAAAGCAAGCTTGCTATGTGAGCAGTTTTAATGAGGGACACATCATTTAAAATCATAATTATCATTTTGCTGATCTATACACCTGTCAATACTTGGCACACAGATTGAATATCTGTGTTAGAAAAGGTGCTAATCTCCTGTGTGTTAGACACCATGATGTGTATATAAGGACGTGCAGCCCCTTCTAAGGAGGTGAAGTCATTCCTACCAATGCTTTAAACCTCCAGGACACTTGATGCAAAGGAAGTTCTCAGAGGAAGGGTAAAGTATCCCAGCATGTATCCCAGCATGATCGTTTGGCCACAAAATTTATGTTCAGCTCTAGAGTTGTCAGTTTTCTGAGGACAATCATGCCTCATTGCCATCTCAGTCAACAGTGGAGACTTGGAGGGTGTGGGCATCAGGAAGTCAGAACGTCTCCACAGTCTAAGATTATCACAGTCCCTGATCGTTTGTCTGCATGTTACTGGCTGTGTCCTGTCATGTATCTAGGGAGGCTGCAGTAATACAGGTACCAAATAAATAAATGGAAAAGATGATAAAGAATAGAATTAGAAGATCCGTGGATAAATATGCAGTATTGGGTTAGCCCAATGCAGCTATTAAAAACAGATGACATATCTCACAAGTTTACTGGAGCTCTTTACCCACCTGCTTCATGGCTCCTTCAGAAGCAATCTGACTGAAGTGGTGTGCAGAGGTGACTTTTGGCGGGTGCCCTCACCAAATACCCACAAAAAAACTGTGCATCGTAAGAAGAAATACTGTCTTGTGAAAAATATTAAACAGGGTAACAGTAACTGGTCTGTTTTCATAGTGACTGTAATTTTATGTTTTGGAGAGATGTCGTCAGTGGAGCCCCCAGTGAATCCATGCTGTTCACCATATTCTGAAGTAATGCAAAGGAGGTTTTACTGGTTAAGTGCTAAAATTTTGTCGTGACATTAAGTTAGAGTGGTAATGAGAAGGGCCAGCTGTGAAGAGCTGTAGAAAGACTATGAAGCTCAGTATCTGGACATTAACATAGCACAGGAAATTCACTGTAGATAAATGGTAATGAAAGCATACATCAAAAATTATCCTAATTTTGCTTTTCTTAGGAAAAAAAAAAAGCTCTTAACTGGGCACATTACTCAGCAATGAGATTTTGGGATTATAATAACACTTTCCATGAAAATCTCAGTTTGGTGCCGAAAAGCATTGAAAAATTAGGTTTAATGGTAGATGGACAGATGCTTGCTTGCATGCATGCTGTCTCTTTCAGGCCCACAGCCTAGAAGAGCTTCAAAGAAAGCCAGCAAATGATCAATGTATGGGTTGGGTTGCATATGAAAAAGAGCAAAGTGGGCTATTCTTTAGCTGGAAAGACAACTGGTCCAGCATGATAAAGATTTATGCATTTATAAGTGACACACAAAGGATAAATATAGACCAATTGTTGACTATCTTTGCGAATACATGAAATAAAAAGCATCGGAAGAAATAAGTAGTGAGGAATTCAGATGAAAAAATGGTAGCTCTTCAGACATATATCAAAGCACAGAATTATTCACAATTGGTATTTGTATATTTTCAAAGTTCGGAAAGTGACGGGACAAAATCATAGAACAAAAATCCATCAAGGATTAAATTGTTGTTAAATGCAAAAGGGTCCCTTCCAGCCTGCAAGATCCCCGAGTTGTTGTAGGCTAGAAAAACATTCAGAGGAAGTTTTTATACGTGTACTTCATTATAGGCTTCTGCTGTTTATGTTGTTTTTTTCCCACTGGGGACAGACGTAAACCCATACTTGGCATGTTAAATATTGTCTTGCCCCATACCTCCCCCAAAAGAGGAAGCAGAAAAAATAAATTGGGTAAAAAGATGAAATTATGCAGGGGAAAGTGAGCCAGGAGGAGATTGACACTGAGGCCCTGAAATTTGATGAGGCCTTATCTGGGTGGTGGTAGTGTAAATAAGGAGTAGCGACTGGTGGTGAGAATAGTACAACCCAAACCTCGAGAGAGGAGAGGGCAAGAAGTAATTTTTCCAGAGCCTCCGATCACATCATTTTGCCATCCTCATACAACTACTGTTGGCTCCTTCAGTATTAAAATTTGTTAAAATTGAGTCTTTTGTCTTTTTTTGTTTGTTTTCTTGAGGTATTTTCTGCACTTGTCTTCTGCAGATTCATTCATTTACTTGAGTTTCTGTCTTTCTCTTTTGTCCTTGTCTTTATACATGTTCAGTATAAGCTACTTCTAAGAAGACAGAAAACAGCCAATAGTTTGCTCTTTTTTATTTCCCATCTGTATAGCTACCTCTGATTTTTCTTAATCAGGCTTTTTTTTCTTTAACCCTCTCAGTGGTCTTTTGTGTTACTTGGTTGTCTTTTTTGTTTGTTTGTTTTGACTACTGGACTATTTGACTTAAAAAGCCATTTCTGAGATTTCACAGATCCTGTACTTGGTCACATTCCTCTTTTTATTTTAGATCTCCACTCCAGTGCAAGCTGTGTTTCACCAGCTCTCCCCATAACACTGTATTTTTAGATAACTATTTATTTTATAAAGTATTTTATCTTCAGCTTATGAGAAGGCGGAATTAAACTTTTTTTGACCTTACCACCTGATATTAGCCCAAAATCTTTTATAGAAACTATTTTGTTTCTGATTTTTTAATGAAAGTTCCTGCTATTGATAGAGACTTACAGCCATTCTGAAGGAGTGGTGGTTATGCAGGGTTAGTTATGAATCAAGGGGACAACTAGATGTGATTGATTTTTAAAAGTAAAATTTTAAAGGTAGCCCTCAGCATTTAAGAAGAAAAATTAGGACCAGTGTTTTGCTTCTCTTATTCATATGACAAATCAGTTACATTTAAGGTGAGTTTACTTGCTATTTTACTGTACAAATAAAAGATAGCAGAATTTGGTCCTTAGTTTTAGAATTTCGTTCCAAGAAACTTTCTCATACTACTATTCATGAAGGAAACTGCTGAATAGTGTAAGTAGTTGCTTTCTTGTAGTCCTTGAGCATGTGAACTTCAGTGTTTGATAGTAATTCTGGCATTTATTTAAAAAGACATTCTCATTTAAGGGCAGAACCCAAGTATCTAGCTACATTATCTGTGTACTCTTTGGACTTTACATACACAGAAGACAATCTTTCAAATTCAGGACCAGATTTGGAATTGTTAAATCGGCATGTCCCTAGGCAGTACCACTGTGGGTGAGATACTTTTTGCTTTGAGATTTCTTCACCAATGACAGTGAAGAAGTGAGATTTCAATTAGTTGATATTCTGTTAAGTAGTAGTAATCAAATGTGACAATAGATGAACTTCATACAAGACTCTCAACACGCAGTCTTTGTGGACTTGCTTCCATGACATGTAATGTGATAGCCTGTCCAGCACGTATTTGTACTTGAGTCCATTCCAGCTGAGTGGTCTCTTTATCCTGCTCAGCTATAAATTTTACCTGTTTGTATTTTACAGCCTTGGTGACTGGTTAGAGGTCTTATACAGTGTATACAAAAATTTCTCTTGCAAATCCTGAAATATAATTTTTTTTTTGTGATGAGGCATGAATTCAGAGGCAGCAACAGCTTCTAGTTTGTTGTGCCAAAGGCAGGGGGAGAAGACATGATTAACTGCTGAACCCCAAGATAAAATTCTTGTTTCCTAAAAACAGGAGATTGGTTCTTACATTGCCCGTGAGCTTCCAGAGATTGCTTTCTGTCCAAACAGCTCATTGTTTCAAAGTGAGAGAAAGACAGTGTCACTTGGCATACTGGGAAAAAGAATTACACAGAGTGTAGGGGGCTTCAGCAAGGTGAGCAGTAAGCAGGGGAATTGACAAAATGCATTGAAGAACTCCGGGTTCTCATGCTAAAGCATGAGATTTACAATTCATGCATCTGTCAGTTTCATTGTTTGCAATTAGTTAAGCATTTGTATTTTTATAGTAGCAATTATTACAGTTAGATATACACATAACTGTGAATGAAACAAATCTGGAGTTGAAATGCTGAAGCCCCTTGCACAATAAGCAATAAGAGGTGCTTATAGCTCTACAAAAGGGAGTAGGGGACTATCACTAGTATCCTCTTTCTTTAGTTAATATACAAAATTATGTATGGGGAATTTTATTTTTATTACAGCAGATTTTCATAAGTCCTAATAGACAGATGCATAAGGGAGAAAAAGCAAAACTGTTTATTCCATGGTCTGTGGTTGTCTACAAGGTTTTGTTGTCTCAGAAAATTAATTTCAACTTTTCTTGATATGGATTTCTTCACTAAAATACAAAACCATCCCACTAATAAAAAGAATTCCTGATAATTTAATCTCACAAAAAATACAATGGAGTTTAAAATAGTTTCCAACTTTATTTCAATGACCCTGATATAAACTGCAGGTAGATTGCCAGGAATTTTTTTTCAGATAACTGTTCTACATCTATGTAGAAGGGTTTTTCCTTTTTTTTTTAAATTATGCCATCTGAATAACTGGGAAAATCCAATTAATTGGATTTTCTTACAAGGCTGAAGAATAATAAAATCCTCCCCGTTGTAGCTTCTAGTAACAGAGCACCATGCGTGCTTCAGCTTTCAAAAAATTGTTAAACTGAGAATTAGATGGGAGACAATGGTTCTTACAAGTATTATGGGGAATACTGTGTAGTCACACTTTCTAATGCAAGGCTGGACCTTTTGTGCAATGCTTGATAATCTACAGATGGTAGAATTGCTCTCATTCTTTTGGTGTTGTACTCTGTAGCTAAATTAAGGAGGAGAGACAAATTTCCTTTAAAATAGCTATTAATAGTAAGCTGGAGCCACGCTGTCAGCTAGTGCCATTAAACACGTTTTGAGAAAAACGCAGCTGCAGGAAGCAGAACCCTGCTGTGCTGTTTTGTTGCTGCTGGGAATATGCGGGTGGGCTTACTTTATTTGTAGCATTACTTCGTTAGTTTTTCAGGTTTGAATACTATCCTGCTGCACCAGAGGTATGCCTCTTTTCCACAGCTCTGATTTCCCTCTTTCTCTGTAGCCCCAGCATTTTAACCTGTTTGTATTATCTCCTTTTCTTCTGTCACTCCTCATTTGCTTATGGTATGATTTGATTGCTGGATTTGTTGCAACCAAAACAATTTTACTGATTTTTAGTGTAATTTCAATAAACATAATTTGTTGTCAATAAAAAACCCTTCTAGTTACCCATTCTGGTAATAGAAAGAAAAAAACAAACACACACTTAAGGAAGGCTCCCCTTGTGTCTGTAAAACCTCTCCTCCCCCTGTTTGTTCTCCAGGCCCCTCACATGCCATGATTAGCCCATTCAGTGAGGGTACAGGGGGTTTCCAAACGGGAGGCTGGGGTCAGTGCCGGGTGGTTCCTCCCCAGGTGGCAGTCCCTCCCAGCACCCCACTGCTCGGCCACTGCTTGTGTGGCCGCTACTTAGGCTGCAGCCTCTGCTCGATCTGCTGCTAGTTTGCGTCCTGTCTCCCCTCTCCTCCTCCTGGTCTGCCACAATCTTTTTCTTTTTGTTTGCCTCCTCTCTCCTTCTCTGGCCTTGTTCCTTATTTTTTATTATTACTTTTCACCACTCTTTCTTAAATAGGTTTTTGTGCTGCGAACTCCTCTGGTTGGGTCAAAGGCACCACGCTTGGCTGATGGGCTCAGCTGTGACCTATGGTGGGTCAGTGGAGGATTAGGCAGCCCTTGGTCTCTTCTTGCTGCCCTTCTGCTACCAAAACCCTCAGCGAAGTGTTTTATTCATTTCAAGCTCTGCTTTTAGTGTTACTATAACCTAATTGACACATCTTATAAACTCTGCCCTAGACAAAAGGAAGGGATGTAAGTAAGGAAGGATGGAAGTAACAGTGTCTATATGTGCTCAGTGAAACTCCCTGTCTCTTCCCTGCAAAACACCAAAATCAAGAGCATTACAATAGTTTCAACATCTATATGCACTGCAACCTCCACCCCTTGTCACCCTGCATCAGGATATAGGTCCTGGTCTAGGTTCAACATTTCAACAACCTCTATTGAGACATGCATCCCTACCATCATAGCTTTTCAAATATTCATCTACTACGGCTTCCAAACTTGGTCCCTGGGCGTGGAGGGGTGTGGTGGTGGCGGCATTTCCTTTGTGGAAACAACAGGATTGACCCGTTGCTCCACGTACCCCTCCATCAGCTCATCCCAAAGGCTTTTTCCTCTACAGAGGACAGCATTTGCAAGTGACATAGGCCTGGACTCCACAGAACTCTGCTCTCTGGAGCCGTCACTGGTATCTCCCCAGCTCCAGTTTCCCCACATCACTGTAGCCATTTGTGGTGGGCTGACCTTGGCTGGCTGCCCGGTAACAACCCACCTGCTCTGTCACTCTCTGTCCTCCACAGAATGGAGAGAATATAAAACTAAAAGCTCTTGGGTCAAAATAAGGACATGGAGTTCACCTGCCAATTACTGTCACAGGCAAAACGGACTTGACTTGGGGATATTAATTTATTGCTAGTCAAACAGAGCGGGATAATAAGAACAAATCTGAAAAACACCCACCCTTCCTTTCCTCCCAGGCTCAACTTCACTCCTGATTCTTCTATCTCCCACCTGTGAGTGGTGCAGGGGGATGGGGAATGGGGGTTCTGGTTTTTCTCTGCTGCCCCTTCCTCCTTACACACTTCCCCTGCTCCAGCATGGGGTCCCTCCCACAGGAGACAGTCCTTCATGAACTCCTCCAGTGTGGGTGCTTTCCACAGGGTGCAGCCCTTCAGTAACAGACTGCTCCAGCACATGTCCCCCATGGGGCCACAGGCCCTGCTGGAAGACCTGGTCCTGCATGAGCTCTTCTCTGTGGGTTTCAGTTCCTGCCAGGAGCCAGCTCCTGTGCAGGCTCTCCACAGGGTCACAGCTTCCTTCAGGGCACATCCGCCTGCTGTAGTGGATCTTGTCCACAGGCTGCAGGGTGGAGGTCTGCTCAACTGTGGTCCTTTGTGGGCTGTGTGGTGAGAACCTATGTCAACATGGTCTTCACCACAGGCTGCAGGACAGTCCCTGCTCTGGCACCTCGACCACCTCCTCCTGCTCCTTCTTCACTGTCATTGGCATCAGGAGGGACGTTTCTCTCACATATTCTCACTCTTCTCCTGCAGCTGCTGTTGCACAATTTTTTTTACCCCTTCTTAAATATGTTATCCCAGAGGTGCTACCATCGTCACTGACAGGCTCAGCTTTGGCCAGCGGCAGATCTGTCTTGGAGCCGGCTAAAACTGGATATGTCCGATATGGGGGCAGCTCCTGGTGCATTCTCACAGAAGCCACCCCTGGTGGCCTCCTTTCCCCCACAAACACCTTGCTGTGTAAACCCAATACACCATTGCAGAGGTGTCTCCTGGGGCAATGGCTGTGGACCTCCCTCATTTAGATAATTTCACTCTTCTGAATGAAGGACTGTAACTAGAATGGTCTAATCAATCTGTGTTGTTAACTCACCATCAGGCTTCTCAATTTTCCTGTCCCAGATGTTGGGGTGCCTGCCTGGGACAGTTGCTCCCCACTTCGGCAGCGCCCTCCCTCCCTTCCCAGCGTGGACAGCAGCTTCCCACACTGGCCCCTCAGAACTGCTGGCTGCTGGTTCCCTTCCAAGCTAAGCACTTGCTAGTGTCCCTGCTACTCCAACAGAAGCTGTTGGTTGGACTCCCCAGCTCTGCTAAGTTGTCCTGGTCTTCCTGTAGTGGTGGTCCAGGTGCCAGGCTGTCATCAGTGTATGGGCTTGAAGCAGGACCTGTGCATTTTGGAGCTGTCTGGAATCCGCCGTGCCTGGCACAGGGCACGTCCTTCCACTAAGGTCTGCCCCGCTACCAAAACCCTGGCAATTAATGCATAATGCTCAAGTTTTTGGTCTTCATCTCTGTGCTGGGACCTCACTTTGTAAGGACTCCAGACAAGCTCAGAAAGGCTCAGGGAGCAGTGAAAGGGTGTGCCTCAGCCTGGTGGGCAAAGTGGGAAGGTTCCTGACTTCATCAGACTGCTCCAGGCAACCAGGGTGGGAATGGCTGAGGAGGCACATGTAATAGGTGGCAAGCTGTGGGGCATAATGTTTTCCCTTTGAGACAGGTTGTTCCAAATGGCTGGTGCTGAGTGCACAAAACAGTCAGCAGGTTGCTTTCAGATGATACCAGTTTTTTAGTTCCATGCACATATTCTCACTCCTGTACCAGTGAAGATGAGTTTAGGGAGCCCCTGTTGCTGGAAATGCTCTTTTGCTGAAGTGTTTTCAGCTCACTTAAACAAAACAAAAAAAACCTTGAGGTTTTTATGATGTCTTCCCATAAGTGATAGGCTGTTAGCTGAGACATCATAGCCAAACTCTTCCCCAAGTAATTAAACATTCTCTTAAATTCAATTTCCCCCATTTATCCAGCTGAATTAAGTGTTCTTTGTTATGCAGCTTTATGGGCTTGAAATGAACTGTTAAATGAACTAGAAAAAAATGTGACCTACTGGTAGGTGAGGTAAATGCTACCATATGCTTTCTTTTTTAAACCCTTTGTTTACAGCCACTCACTCATATTCATATGAGATCTTAGGAATCCTGTGGTAAAATGCATCATCATCAAGCTACTAAAATAGGTTGCACAATCGCAAGTAAGCGTAATGGTTTTGAGCCAAGACCTTCAGGGTAATTTGTTTATGAACTTCTTTGTGGCAATAAGCTGCAAAGTTTCAAGGTACCACACAAATACTCTTACTCAGCACTGCATTTATAAAAAGATCATTCCTGCTGAGTTTATTTACTCCCTTCTGTCTGACCTTTGTGGAACATTCTCACTCCATGCATAAGATGGGCACAGCCGGCTAAAAATGCTTGAATTTGCAAACAATATAATCAGGTTGTTAAGAACAGTTACTGGTAATTTAAAATACCACAGTACTCAAAAAACCACAACCTAATTCAAAATACTTCATTGTCTTCAATTGAAAGGAAAGGTTTACAAAAAGTCTTACTTATGACAGGAAGCTATGATCTTTGACCTCATAAACTGGTTAATTAAAACTGTTACTACTAGTTCGTGCTTGATGTCATTCTAAAAAGACTGTCAAAATTTGCAGCGTCAAGGTTATATGCTATCTTGAACCCCAGTCAATGAAAGGGAATTTTGGCTATGTATTGGGCAGTAGGAACTTTTCCTTATTCTCAGCTTCTGAGAAGTGTGGGCCAAATCCATATGTTTACAATACAGAACACAGTCTGATGAAAAATTTATGAAACACTTGTGCATTTCTGTTTCTACCCCATTGTTCACTGACCGTCTTGTAATATGGCTGGGCAGTTGTCAACACAAACTGCTGCCAGAGTTTCCAGAGTTCTGATCTTTCACTGAAGTCAGTCACACCACCGTCTGCTTTAAGAATTCTTTGCCAGTTTTCCTTGTTCCCCGTGTCAAAATTTCATGCTGTGCAAAGTAGCAGTTAATAGATTGACTTCATGGTTTCTGTGCTGGTGGGTGAGAATAGGTTCACAGATTCTTAGGGACCCTTAGAGTTAAGTCTTATCAAGCAACTTGCTTGAAATGCTCTCATCCTAGGGACTCTGTGGAAGAGCATTCTCTTCCTTCTTCTGTAGGATTCAGTGAAGGGATGCTCAAGCTTTTGGCAGGACTTCACTGAGCACTTATGTAGTAAGATGTGAAGGTACTGCACGTGGAGTATGGAAAGCAAGGTAAGGGGTCTTTGTTCAAACAGGCTGGTTCAAAATGCTCTTGCCACTCTTTTTGTTTAAAAGAACAGAAAAAACAAAGTTTAAAAAGCTGTTCCTTTACAGATGCTCCTGCTTTTCAATTCTACTGTTGCCAGTGGAGTTATTGGGTAGGAGAAGCACATGCGGAAAAATGAGGGATTAAATGCTAGACAGGAAATTATAAAATGTCATCTGGTTTAAGGGAGAGTGTATGGCAGGTAGGATAAAATGCAGAAGTGTCAACAGGTGCAGGACATGGAACTGCAGTTGGCTGTAGGGTCTTCTGCCACCAATTCAACTTGCAGCAATGGTGTAATTATCAAAACAAAATTGGCAGCGTGCATAATTGAGCAGAAGCTGAAATTAATTCTGTTTTTTGTCCAGTAATGATGGGTAAAGTCATGAATGAGTTGATAGACAAACCGTGATGGTTAAAAGTGTGTGAATAGTTACACTGATGTGCTTTTTAACAGAAAGTGGGTTATGTGGTCTAGTCATCTGGTATGTTTAAATAATAAAACTTTATTTGGGATTTTTTCAAGCCTAGAGGATTAAAGAAGGAGTAGCAGTCTGTTTCTGAAAGCATGTCCAAAACTCAGAAGAATTTCTTTGCTGGGGCAAGCAGCTATTCTAAAATTTAACCTGCCATTTAGATAAATTCCTGCTAGACAAGGTTAAAAACTTTATTCTAATATAGTTAGTTCTCGCAGACATGAGTATAATACAGCTTAAGATGTATAGGCAACTGTCTGAACACCCTGAGAGAGGATTACATTTAATGTAAAAGTAGAAATATAAAAACATCCATTCATCTGCATACAGAAACACCCAGAACAAAAAAGCAAGAAAGATAGCAAGAATCGCTGTTGTCACCTGGCTGTATCTTAATTTATTCCTTTTCTAATGTTTGCTCTCTTAGTGATTTTTATAAAATCTCTTATTCAGGGAGCTGAGAAGATGGGAAGAAAAATATGCTCTTTCATCCTCCACAGTTATGGGACTTAGGCAAGTGAATATATGAGAACCAAATAATAAATAGTGCCAGGTAGTAAATATATTTTATTACAGTCCCCTTTTATCTTCGCTTTTATCTTTCTGTATTGCTATCTCTGTTTTCATTTGTCACAATTTCCAATTTGTGTGAGAGAGAGAGATTAAATACCAAATTTTGCCATAGGGCCTAAGTGAATGGACGATGCCCGGTTTGATTCTGCAAGGGAAGGAGGTACAGTGATGAATCAGGGGTGCAGGTGGGGAGGAGGCAAATTGGAACCCGAGGCAATGAAGTCCAGCCAACAACAGTTGCTTGTGGAAAACTGTAGTAATGTAGGTCCCAGAAAGTGGGATGCATTCAACAACGTATCCTCCTACTAATGGAAGAAAAATACCTTGTTTTCACTGACTTGTTCTATAAATGTTTTTTATCTATGTGTGTGATACTGGTGATTTTACTAATAACCATAGGAGACCCCAGTTATCTGTAGGCTGCGGAAATGTCTGCAAGCTTTGATAGTAAATTTGTGTTTCTGAGTTGTGTTCTTACATCAAGTAATTTTTCATGTAGTAAGAAAACATGTTTTCATTAAGTAGCCCATATCTTCTGCTGTATAATGCCTTAAAAGGTAATGATAATTGTTAAAATTTATTACATATTCTGAAATGTTTGATGTGTTCAGGTTTTAGCTGCTTTCTCAATACAACTGGAACACTCAAGGAAATATTTTAGACCCTAAGGAACAAAGTGGTTTATGTTAGGACTGGCAGAAATTGCTGTTTGAGAAGACTGAGATCAGAGAGAGAGAACTGGGAATTACCTTGGGTCAAGACGCCATGCACAGTTGAGATATGATGCTGAGCAATCAACAGGAGTCTGACATTCTGACATTTAGGTTAATTTGAATGACATTGGTCCCCTTTGACATTTTTCTGGTAATAAGTATGTATTTATTACCTCTCAATACAGTGACATTTTCTTTGTAACTGAAAGGTCTCAGGTAATTTGCCAGATGTCAGAAGTGCATGCTGTTTTCACTCTTGGGCAGAAACTTTGCTTTTAATTTATTTCTTTGCCATTTCTTTTATAATTATTGTTAAAATCTTTGCTGAATATGGGAATATCCTGCTGCTAGAACAATCCAGGAGCAACTTCAGGTTTTGTATCATTGTGCCTATGCTGAAGTTCTCTTGGGATATGAACACTTCGTAAAAAGGAAACTAGAAATATTTTTCATTTTGATTGAGCTTCCTTTCAAAGGACTAGATTAATTGAAGGCTTTTCTCTTCTTTTATTCTTTCTTAACATGTTGCCTTCTGCCCTTACCAAAGTTCTTCTCAGGAGCTTCTTCCACTGCCTTTTCCCTTTCCAAGGAAGTGCTTACTAATTCACATATAATAAGAGAAAAAGAAACCAAAGAAAGCAAAAGTAATTAGTAGATTCCAAAGAACAATGTCATTGTGTTGATGCTACTTTTTGACACCAAGGTATTTAATTTTCCTTTTCAATTTTCTGATATTTGCAGGTAATTAAAGTTAAATGGCTGTGACAATACATGTAATTAAATTTTCTTCCTTCATTTCATGACCCCATTCTCTAGATCTGTACTCTGCTCACTGACTGAATTTACTTGCAGCACTTTCCTGTTATATTAATTATTAAAGGAATAGTGCTGTATAAAATATTGATTTGTTGCCTGACATTCATTTTTGAAATGTAAGCAGAGCAAGAGAGATATTACTAGAAGTAATTTCTGGATCTTTCTTTCTCTAAATACAGAAAATTACAATGCATAGAAATTTACTAAAAATGCATAGATATTTTATGAAGTGCCAGGCATGCCCTATAAGACTCGCACTTAAATATAATTATTTTTACGTAACATAATAGCAGTATTATTTTATTCCTTAGTTATAGGTAAAAAGCTGAATTCATAATCAGATAGTATTTCAGATATTTGTGCACAATATATGGTCCAAACATTACTAGGTCAGTCCTATCTTCCATTTTGCCTTAGCTGTTAGGACTTTCCTTTCCTTTCCTTACAATTTCACTGTCTGTTAGCTGTTAATTTTATGTAAGCCTAAGTAAGTAGCATCAGCCCAAGGCTGCCGTCTTCTACAGGAATTTGGACTATTTTACATTAGAACTATAGCTTGTGTGCACTTGGGCTTTACTTCAGTTATCTGTTTTAACTGTTGACCACACTGTGTTACGTTCCTTAAGAATAGTAAGGCCTTCTGGGTTTTTTTTTTTGTAGTGCTTCTTGTGCTTGAATATGCATACAAGAAACATAAGGGAAATAGTGAAGGGAACCTTGATTTTCTTTCATCTCTATAGATAAGAAAGGATGGCATAATTCATGTTTGCTTTTTTTCTCCTTGCCATTCCCAAAGCTTTTGAACAAATATATCACACAAACACATCATGAGGAAGATGCTTTTCTTATCTCAACTAACAGCACTGACTGTTTCTGATTTGCCTCGTGCTTCTCCATCATCTGTTCCCTCAGCCTTCAAAGTGCTTTACAGGTTTGGGTAAATATCATCTTATAGATAGAGACCTTGGAGCTCAGAGAATGAAGATGGCTTCCCTAAGGTTGCACTACGATTTAGTGAGGTCAGGTTATTTCTTGACATCAAGTTCAGTGTCTTGTCTTTGAGGGAAGCAGCATATGTGCATACAAACTTTCTTCAATCTCTTTCCAGTACTGGAGGCTGGTACTTATCTGTCACTGTCAGCAGCCTAGTATTGGCACCTTAGGAAGTAACATTTTAGATAAATTCTATTGACAATGATTTTCATTAATGTAAAAGTTCATGTTACTTATCTAGCAAGTTAGACACTTACTTTCTGTAGAGCAGCAATGTGTAAGAAATTAATTCTTTTTAGATATATATATATATATACACACTTACTGTTTACATCTTATTTATCAAATGTAGGCCTGAATATCCTATTTTTTTTCTTTGAAAAAATAAGTTCTCAGATAGGCATAGGTTTATTTTCCAAACTTCTTTTTGGGTAGAGACTTATTTCATACCGTATGTTGTCCGTGAATGGTTTAAGAGGTGAAAAACATCATAGGAAGTGGTTTAAAACATTGTGGTTCCATAATTTTACCCCTCCTGTATTATAACTAACATTAAGGATTCAAAATATGCAGATAGCCATAAGCAGCTGAAATAACTTTCAGAAACATTGTTTACTTTGGTAATACTTCGAAAGTATCCAGGTGTTTCTCCTACCTTATTTGACAATCTAAAGAGGAGGCAATTCTATTTGAATCTGCAAGATGTGACAAGTGCTAAACTGTTGAATTCTCTTAGCATCTTTGAGAAGATGCTAAATCTGAGTTCTTACAAAAACTGTAATGGGATTCCTGGTAAAAACACTTCAGAAATGATTGCACAGGCAGAAGAAGGGCCTGTTGTAAATAGTTGTATAAAACAAATGAAGTGCTAAGGAGGTTACTGCAAACCATTCCAGGTTTTTGTATAGATCTTTGATTTTGTAGTGCATTAAAGAGAGAAGTAAGTAGCCTAAGGAATTATTAGGTAGTTGTAGGACTTTCTCAAAACCATCTGCACACATGGTACTAAATATTTCGAATTACCAGGGTCTCCTGCAAGAAAAATTGTGCTTTGGAACCTGAATTTTACCTTAACTTCAAACAGTACCATGTGTAAAGATGATCAATATAGACATGGAGACTAGATTACAGATATAGTTAAATGTGAGGTATCTATTTTGTTGCTCGTTTTAAACTATACTAGGTGTTTAGCTTGCAATTCTTTCAACTATTTAATAAATGGAAGTTTCATGTTTGTGTATCAAATTCTCCAGTCTTTACACAAGCTAAATTACAAAGTGGGAAGCTTGCTGTGTGAGAAACTTGTCTTCCGCAGATAAATTATGCTATTGGTAATTTTTTTTTTTACAGTGGGTTTTTCTGCCCTGGTTCATTTACCACAATTTTTTAAATGTGGAAAATGTAATGTTATCTCATATGATCATAAAAGCTTGGTGTTTATTCTGATTTACTTTTTAAAGGCAGTATTTCCTTCTTATGTTCTTTGCTTCCTTGCCCATCTCTTGGGAAAGAACCTCTATTGAACAAACTTGGCTGAAGCATTGTAGGAGCACTCTAAAAACCTAAAGTTTGGCAGAGGTGGGGTGGAGGAAGTGTGCATACTTGTGGGTATTTTTTTTGCCAAAGTTCTTTTTTTTTTTCTTTTTTTCTTTTTCCCCCCAAAATTTTCTGTAGTAATGTGATGTAAGAATGTCTGTCTGTGAAGGTCACATTCCTTTTGCAATTTAGTTTCTCTTCCCGTCAATCAACTATGTCTACAAATGAAAGCAAGGAACACAGTAAGGAAATACTCTGTACAATCTGAGTTTTCCTCATTAAAAAGATACTGTAGAAGAAGGGTCAGAATATTGTGAAACACTAAAAAAGTATTTTTTCCCAGAATGTACTTGTGGCATTCTCAAATATTTTTCTATATATTAAATTACAGGATGTTTATTTTCTTTCAAACTTGTTTATACAGTAAGAGGAAAGAGACATCATGAACTACAGAGTTGATATTTTTAAAAGAGGTGTCATTTGACATAGTCATGTAACAAAGAGACCCCAGGTAGGAATATATTCAGATGACAAACATTAAGTCAGTGAGTAGCTATACTGATTTCTTCTGGACCATTTGTCTTTAGCATGTAATACTACACAGCAATAAAATCTGCTTCCTAAATTGTTTTGGTTCCATAAGCCAAGAACGAACATTCTTGAAAGTGCATAGAAGTTTAATGTATTTTCATACATTAATGACATATTTGATGAAAGAAATTCTGGGCACTGCTTTTACACAGGTGCATTTTGTAAGGGTGTAAGAAGACTTCTGGTTTTGGCCTGCGAAAGAGTTAATTGAATTGCAACTCCTAACTCAGGTTCTTCTGCACAGGCTGAAAGGAGTGCAAGAAAATAGAACCTACACCCAGCCACTGTTCAGCAGAAGCAATTATGCTTCTTTTGCAAAGATGGAATATTACATATTTACCACAGTTCCCATCACAGCAGCAGTGAGATATCCTGAGGCTGGTCGTCGTAATAAGACTCTGGAGTCTAACCTTATGCCATAAAATGCCTAAGAGGAATGGTTTGTGGGATACCCAAAGAGAAAGGTTTTGGAGTTAATTGGAAATTGTCCAAGACTGTGCAAAATATCTTGCCATTTCATAGAAATTGAACAAATTTCTTCAAGTTTACCTGAAAGTCACCATATAATCTATGACTTATTTCACTATTTTACATGGAACATACACAGGAATGTCACAGATTTGCCTAAATATTCAATCAAAAAACATGCAAAGTGGACAGAGGTTTTTGTGACTTCTGTGTACTCTTTCAGGCTATTCATTTGTGACAGTTGCATGGCAGTTATTCCCTGCAGTATTTAGAAACAGAGTGCTCTTAAGATGTCACTTTAAATTAAAGCCAAGATTTTTAACAAAATAACTTATTTATATTGCTGATGTAAATTTCAGTAGCATGCTGAGACTAAATTTACTCAGGCTATCTTCTCTGTCACGAAGGTAATTTTATTTAACTTTATGAAATTTCTGAAAGATATAGAAAATAATTTGGTTTGGCTTACAGGTAAAAGGTACTTGTGCCAACTGGATGTTGAGTGAAAGATCTCTCCCATGCCTGACTCCCTTTTTGTCTGAGGTTGTTTGTGGAGTAGCACACATAGAATGCTTTTCCTCTTCAGCACCTTAAAAGCAATTTTTTCTTACCTTCTAGAATGATGGGCAAGATGGCAGGATGCAGTTGTACTCTTGCATCAAAAAGGGTGTCACCAGCAGAGAGAAAGAAGTCATTATCCCACTCTACTCAGTGCTTGTCAGGCCACACCTGGAGTCCTGTGTACAGTTCTGGTCCCCGCTATACAAAAAGGATGTGGACAGGCTGGAAGGGGTCCAGAGAAGGGTGACCAAGATGATCAGAGGACTGGGAAGGCTGACATGTGAGGATAGGCTGGGAGAGCTGGGTTTGTTCAGCCTTGAGAAAAGGAGGCTCAGAGGGGATCTCATCACCACATACCAGTTCTTAAGGGGTAGCTACAAAGAAGATGGAGACTCATTTTTTACACAGAGTCACATGGAGAGGACAAGGGGGAATGGACACAAGTTGCTCTTGGGGAGATTCCGATTGGACACCAGAGGGAAATTTTTCGCAGTGAGGACAGTCACCATTGGAATAATCTCCCCAGGGAAGCGGTTGACTCGGCCACGTTGGACACCTTCAAGAGTCGTCTGGACAGGGTGCTGGGCCCTCTTGTCTAGACTGTGCTCTTCCCAGAAAGGTTGGACTAGATGATCCCTGAGGTCCCTTCCAGCCTGGGATTCTGTGAGTCTTTATGGGGTTTTTTTGGTGCCTTTGGAGTTCCTTTAAAAAAATGGCTTATGGTATTTTTTTCTGGAAGGTATTTATTAGAGCAGCAGTACCATATGAACAAGAACAAGTGCCTGTGTTTAGCAGGATGATGGATGGTACTCGCTTACTTCACTGAGAGTTGAGCAAATTAATTCCCAAACATAAAGTCAGATTTTATAGGACACTTTCAATGTAAGTAAAAGAGGAGGGATCTTAAAATAAGTAAGAGGTTTTTCACAGAAGCCACAGAAGGATATGTTGTTCCTCTGCCTGTTTTGAGGTCCCTGTAGTCTAATTGCAGAAAACAGGACAGACAAAATCAAGAATTGTTGAGTGCCTTGTGAGACAGGTGTAGTAACTATATAGCCTTGCTATACTCTTGGGGATGCACTGTTTTCCAAATATAGTTTTGCATAATGTTGGATTCTGTTGGAGAATAAACCTAGTAATAATCATAAGAAATCGGCATAGAAAAGGTGAAAAGATAAGGATACTGACATTACGGAGAGGACTGAGGATAGCACTTAGAGCTTTCTGCAAGAGCTCCAGTCCTAATATGTAAAATAAGAGCAGAAATCAGTTGCCTGGATGATTTACTGACTTAAATTTTTAAAATTCACACAGCAGGTCTTTGACCCCATCAAGGTAACACTTTTGCTTCCATTAGTTCTGAACAGCTGAACAGGATCAGCTGGGTCATCGCCTGCCTGGGGCATCTCCAAGGAGGGCTGTGGAAGGAGCTCTCAGCCTTGAGAAATACTGAAGGGTCACCATTTTTACTGTGGTTCAAATCCACTGTAAATGCTCAAAGGCTGTAGCATTTGCTAAGGGGGTGGAGTGTGGGCAGAGAAGCCAGTGTTTAAGTTAAAGTAACAGTTTGTGAGAACTGCAGACATTCAGGCTTTTGGTAATGCTGGGTCTTGAGTTACACAAGGAAGTGAAACTTGATTGTGTGTGTTGCTTCATGCTTCTGATGGCTTGTAAACTAAGCCCCCAAACTCCCTTGCATTTATAAAGAGAATAGATACACTAATTTCAGTGTCCTGGCTAAATTCCAGTGGGTAATTGCATTCAGCTGATCTAAATTTCTCTCTCTAGTTTGAATTGGTTGAGATAGTTTCCATATTCTGTCTTATGCTATTGTTTATTTTGGTGAGTGATGTTAAATAGGCTGCCATTTTTTCAATGTGACATTGCTGTATTTTGTTAGTAACTGAAATTATTCCAAAGTGTGCATATGATTTGCAAATTACTTCGACAGCTAAAAAAAACCAAAAGTGAATTGTTGTATCATCATATCTTTATCATTTTATGTAGAAGTGGTTATAAAATATCATGACTGTTGTTTTGAAATGTCCTTGAATAGGGTATTTATGTATACTCGAGTTTTTGCAGTGCAATATAAGGGGTAGATGATCCAATTTTGTCTACATTAGCCGTGGAGGAACAGTTCCATAACTTTGAATTAAGCTTGTTCAGCTGGATTTGAGATACGCAAGTGACAGGCAAAGAACTAATCCATCTAGGTAGCTCAGAAGCTTTGATGAGACTGTTGCAATACCCTACCTGAAAGTATTAACTCCACAAAAGGCAAGACAAGTTTTAGCACAGTTGGCTGAAAATAAGAGAAGTTGTCCTCCTACCCAATCACACTTGAGAACAGCAAATATTTCATATATCTAGGCAATTTTTTTCCAATAATATATTATTCCCATGTCTGGAATATATATTGTATATATTAATTACTTTTGGTTTCTATATTGTTTTGGCTTTGTCTTATCTATGTGATAAGTTGATAGAGCTCCCTACTGTGTGTTTTGTTCATTCAGTGGGGGTTCCTAGTTTCTAACAGACAATCAGTCATTTGGTAAGTCTATCCACTTTGTGATAAAGGCTACCCTGACTGTATTTCAGGTGACTAAGGATCTTTTATTTAGATACTGTGCCCCTCTGGATTAAAGAGTAGGGTAAAATGCATGTTTGTTGAAAGAGGCCTAAGAGACAAACTAACAGGGAGTTGTACTGGTCAGGCGTTCTTCTGATCTCCACCACTGTGCTGGTCTGTCTGTGGTATTTTCATCTCATCCCAGTGAATATGTCATTTTTTCAGAAAAATGGGTGGGGACCACTTGTTTCCATCTTCAATCACTCTTCCCAGGGAAGAAGAAATTTGGTTGCTGCTGCTGTTGCTGTTAGAAAGTTGCCTTTTTGTACAATGTCAGCTGTTGAGAGCTGCACTTACAGACTTTTTGGCTCCACAGTGTAAGGTGGAATGCAGGCAGCTTTTCCTCCGTAGAAGTTGCCTTGCAGTTATGAATAATTTTGCTTTCTCTGGAATGCTGATGATCTTAAAAGTTTTTCAGCATAAGCCCCAAGAAATGAAGTGGAGAAACCAGCAGACAGAACTATTCCCAGCTCCTACAAAAAAAAAAAAAAAAAAAAGCCAGTGTCTGGCTACCATAGTCCACCATGAGGTGGTTTCTCTCACCTTCCGTAGAGAGACTCTGTGAAGAATGTGCCTGTCAGCTGTTGAGAAAAAGTGTGGATATATTTCTGCTCTGCTGCTCAGGATACATGCTGGAGAAACAACAGACTGATTTCACCCTGGTTTTTAATACCTGTCTAGGAATTTCTAAGTAGGAACTAAAGGCTCCCTCCAGCCTACATCTCTGTATACTTAAATAACTGGCCTCCCTACTCTGGCATGATGGAGGTCCATACACGGTCCCAGTAAAGGGATCATAAAACCAAAGCAAACCTTGAGGAACAGCAAATGAAAATATTAATTCCATTTTAATATTATTTTGCATTTCATTATATACACTGATGTTCAAACACTAAATTTCCTCTTCGAAATCAGTTTATTCTCTTTTTAATTCTTCAATACCAAACTGAAGAAAGGAGTTGATAAAGGCTAGTGTGTATCCACCAGCTTCATTCTTGAATCTGCCTTGGATCTGTTCCCCAGCATGTGGACTGGATGTACTCTTGAATATCCAAGTAACTGTTAACATCTTTCTTACAGTAGATAAAAATTCTACAGTATGACTATAAATTAAAAATTGTATGATAGATGTCCAGTATAGTGTAATAGCAAGCATAATCTGCTAATGAGTTGCTAGGTAAGAATTCTTTTCGTTCAACAGTCAGAATAGAGAGCTAGAGACTAAAGACTGTGAGGTTGCAAACATGGAATTCCACTATCTTGGCTTTAAATATAAAATATCAGGTTTGACTTTATAGATAAAGTAGTAGGCTTTCATTGAGTAATTTGTCATACATTGTGCCAATTCATTTGCAGAAATCTGCTGAATAGCTGCAGAAAATGAAAATGAGTTTTAAGTGGAGATGACCACTGAATTTGCAGAAATAACTCTGTACACCATCAACTGTAACCATTACTTTCAAATACCTAAAAATTATAAGTATGTTCAGGAAACATACATTCATATGTGCTGAGACCACTGGTGCATTTTCAGTTTAATTAACAACTGGTAGTTGTATAACCTCATTAAAACTACAACACATTCCAGGTACTTGTTATGGTAGGCAGCTTTAAAATAACAAAAGCATTGATCTTCACTCAAAGGGGCAAAATAGATTCTGGAAGACGTAATTTTAAAATTATTAAATTAAAATGACATGTCTAGTATTACAGTTGTGGAAAGAATAGAAATGTATTCATAGGCAAGCTAAGGAAGTATGGACTGGATGAGTGGACAGTGAGGTGAACAGAGAACTGGCTCAGTAACAGAACTCAGAGGGTTATGATCAGTGGGGCAGAGACTGGATGGAGGCCCGTAACTAGGGGTGTTCCCCAGGGGTCTGTGCTAGGTCCAGTCCTGTTCAACATATTCATCAGTGACCTGGATGATGGGTTAGAGTGTGACCTCAGCAAGTTTGCTGATGATACCAAGCTGGGAGGAGTGGCTGATACACCGGCAGGCTGTGCTGCCATCCAACGAGACCTGGACAGGCTGGAGAGCTGGGCCCAGGGGAACTGAATGAAATTCAACAACAGCAAGTGCAAGGTCCTGCACCTGGGGAGGAACAACCCCACGCACCAGTACAGGCTGGGGGCTGAACTACTGGAAGGAGCCTCTGCTGAGAAGGACCTGGGAGTGCTGGTGGACAGCAAGGTGACCCTGAGCCAGCAATGTGCCCTTGTGGCCAAGAAGGCCAACGGTATCCTGGGCTGCATTAAAAGGAGTGTGTCCAGCAGGTCGAGGGAGGTTATCCTCCCCCTCTACTCTGTCCTAGTGAGGCCACATTTGGAGTGCTGTGTCCAGTTCTGGGTTCCCCAGTTCAAGACAGACAGGGAACTACTGGAGACAGTCCACTGGAGAGCTACCAGATGATGAGGGGACTGGAGCACCTCCCTTATGAAGAAAGGCTGAGAGACCAGGGTTTGTTCAGCCTGGAGAAGAGACGACTGAGGGGGAATTTCATCAATGCTTATAAATATCTAACGGGTGGGTGGCAGGACGATGGGACTAGGCTCTTTTCAGTAGTGCCCAACAACAGGACAAGGGGCAATGGGCACAAGTTGGAACACTGGAAGTTCCACCTCAATATGAAAAAATACTGCTTTCCTGTGAGGGTGCCAGAGCAGTGGCACAGGCTGCCCAGGGAGGGTGTGGAGTCTCCTTCCCTGGAGACATTCAAAACCCGCCTGGAGGCGTTCCTGTGCCCCCTGCTCTGGGTGTGCCTGCTCAAGCAGGGGGTTGGACAAGACGATTTCCAGAGGTCCCTTCCAACCCCTGACTTTCTCTGATTCTGTGATTCTCTATTTTTATTTAATGCAAAAATAATGTTAGTATGCTATGTTCTTTACATAACTAGCATGCGTCCATCTTCTCAGTTTCTCAACCCAAGTGTGTATTCTTTGGCTGTTGAAGTGGTCTCTCCAAACTACCTGAACAATCCTTGCTGGAAACTTTTAAAACATTCTGAAATGTGCATGTTTTGGTCCTTCAAGCCTACCCAATAAGACTAGCATTTAGAAAAAAAAAAGAAGGTTCCTTTGATAAACAAATTAGGACTTTCTGTCACAAAGGTACCTTTTTCTGTGTTTTCCTATATTTGAGTATATTGAACTTTTATAGGTACCTTATTTATTATTTCCATAAAGGCTTTCCTCTTCTCTTGTCAGCTTCTTTTTATTAATTTATTTTTAATTCCCATTACATTGGGGTCAGGTAAGGCACTGAAATTTGATCTTATTCATGTTTCTTCAGCATCTTGGAACTTCCCTTTTATAGAGGAGATATGTTGAACTTTTAAGAATGGGTAATTGCATGTAAAAGATATGAAGGAAAATGAAGCATTACAAATAAAAGCAAAAAGGGGAGAAGTGAAGAGGGAAAATACCGAATGAAGTGAGGAATGCTGAAAAACCTCTGGGAAGCGAAATGGAAGCAGTATTATGATGACCCTAGGGAAGAGTGGCTCATTTTTTTGAGAGGAAGGAATAGTGAAAGACAATTGCTGGGATGAGATTAAGAAAAAAGAAAATTGAATTGCTCTTTTATAATTTCTTGGGGTTTATTGTACTGTACTACAATTTTTCATTTAATAGAAACTGATAATTTTTCATTAAGAATAGTTACAATGTTGCTAAATCATTAACTTTCAGTAAATTATAATTTAAACGTGTGGAGATGGAAAATTTAGGAATAAAGGAATAGCATCTGAATTTTCACACAAAGTCTGATTATGTAAATTCTATGATGTTTCAACTGCTGTTTATAAACCCAGTAAAAGCTTTTGGGGCTGATAAAACCAGCAGTGTAGTGGTTGAATGAAATTTATTTCTCAAAAAAACCCTTAACTTGTGAGATAGTTTGGAGTGGTTAGATAGTATAGAGTGGTTATCACTTGAGGCAGAGCCAATAAATAATTTTCAAGCGTGCTTTAGGTAAGCAAATAGTTCTAAACAGTGACCTAGTACATTATATGAATAAATGCAGTTTCTAAAAGTCTTTCATTCAGAGCTTGACAAATAAAATTTAACCATGGTAAAGAGTGTCAGTGACTGCACAGTCACTGTACATTGTATGGGATCATGTGTGTGTTTAAAGTGCGCAATAAAACAAGCATAGGTGAATAATTTTATTTTTGTTATAGGATATCTATGGCAACTGAAATTCATTGCTAAAATTTCACTCAGTCTTTAACAAAGAACTGGATTTTCTTTACATGTTTGTATAGTAACAAATGTGCAGTTCTCTGATGGCGACTCTTGGGTATTACAGTATTATACTTAACAGTAGCACAAGGACATTGGCTACTGGCAGATGAAGCAGCAAAAAGGAAAGATGACAACTAACCACAGAGGGGAAGGGACTGTGTTTTGCTTCTTGTAGTGAAGAAGTATTGTTTGCTATAATGATCTGTTTATTTTACTAGAATTTGCTGTTTTTCAGGTGCAGTTAAAAACCAACATTTCAAGTCAATACGTAATTCGTACACAGCCAACAAACACCTGTCTGTCTACGCTTGAATGTGCAGCTGTTGCTCTTAGTATCATGGAAAAAAATAAGAGTATACAAGAGGTATGTAAATTTAAATACCTGAGTTTTTCTTTTATGAACAGTAGAGGGACAGTTCCTTAGCTATTAATGTCACATCTGTCAGTCAAAGTCTTAATGACATTGTAATCGTTTTTTTGCATAACAAACTAAAACAAGAATGTGCCAATGAAAACTATTTTTCTTAGGATATTTATTAACTCTAGTATGTTCAGATTACTGTGACTCTTGGGTTCCAAAGGTCTCTATAGTTTTCCTATTCTTTATTCAACATCACTGTCAGACGCTGAGGGAACTTTTTAGACACAAAGGTCTTGAGTGGTTGTTTTGCTATTCCTCTTCTCAGTATGTTAAATTTTAGTATGGTATTTTTTGTTCTGTCCCATAATGGAATTAGATTGGCTCTTTTGTCACAAAGAGTTGTCTGAAGATAAACCTTCAGACCAGATTCAGGGTTAAAAATCTTGCTTTGATGATGTTTAAAGTCAGATCATGTCCTGTAACAGATTATATTTGGTGCTGCAATGTCCATCAAGGCTGACTACTTATCTTACAGACCATTCTTACTCTGGTAGTCAATGTTGTATATGGAGTAATAGATTGGTTATTGAAACCAACTGCTGCCTTCCCATCCCATCTCCTCAGTTCTTTTTGGCTTGGGTTTTTTTTTTCCCTCCTTCCTTTTCCTTTGTTGTCTAGTGCTTTCCCCAGACGCTTCCACTTTAACAAGTTTTCACTGCACAGTCTGTCAGGTTCACTTGTCTCAGGATTTGAGTTCTCTTATTCCTGCACTTGTATGTCAATCTCCTTTTACTTCTTCCCTCTTTTTTCCATTTGTCTTTTCTGTTCACTGTTTCTCTCTTGTTCCTTTTATGCATTTTTAACTCGGTACTTCAGTTCCTTCTCTCCTTCTACCTCATTCTTCTTTCCCACCATTCTCTCGTCCTGTACTACTTTCTTGCACACTTCTTCTTGTAATTCTAAATATGATAAGAGTGACTTAGGTTCTCTTCACCTGTACATTACTTTTTTTAAAACAGTTTGTTTATAAGGCACCAAATGTATGCTATGCTTGCCACGATGCAGAATTAAAATGTGCAGAGATGACAGCTGAGTTTTAGCCCAAAACAAATAGAAGTACTACCATGTATATTGCAGGGCCAATAATGCAAATGTGCACTGTTGTAGTTACCTCTTCGACTGTGTACCAGGCACATGTAATGTACTAAATTGTACAAATGTAGCATGCTAGATTGATAGATTGATTTTCTTTTTTTTAAACAGTTTTCTTTTGGGTGTTTCTTAACTATAGTGTATTGAAAACTACTTTGTTTTATGTATTATTTTAATTAACAGTAATTAACAGTTAACAGCTGTTCAGTTGCTGTAATGTATGGAGTTTACATGTTGCCCTCTTATGTTACAGAAGTTATACTCGGTTAGTATTTTGTAGCTAAGGAAATTACTAGTAAACTTGGCAGAGATTATAGCCTATAATCACTCTGACGTCTAATTTTCATGAAGTCAGAAAAGCATGATGATTATTTAGTTGGTTAATGATTCATTGGTACTGAACAAAGTGGCAAGGTGTGTTTGGAATTTTTTTGCGCTGGGTCCCAAAGGCCTTGTGCCATTGACTTTCTTGTGCTTTTTCCTAATAATAGATAAAACCTGAAGCTGCTTAAAGTCAGGAAAGCTTGTTAATTTTAAATTGTTCATCCTATAACAGATGTTAGGAGGCAGTGTATAAGTATGCACACCTTAAAATGTTGTTAACTTCAGCTGAGAAAAAAATTGTCAAAGGAACATTCAGATATTTTCACCAGTCTCTTAATATTCTAATAGTGGGGAATAGTATTACTTCACGTACTGTCAGCTGAGGCTCTTGGGAATTAGTAAATACCTCTGGATACAACTAGTTAAAAAGAAAAAGTATTTAAAAGATATGAGAAACTGAAGAAAATTGGGAGCTTAGTGTCAGTAAAGTTTCTCTCTAACAGGATATTAAAGTATTTAAGTACCTTTAAATTTATGGTTATCTTCTTCAGTTAAAGTCTGAATTTAAAATTACAGGGCTGACAAATGTCATTGAGAATAACTGGTGCCAGACTCTAAAGTTTCATTTAGTTAGCAGTCAGGTAGGGTTAATTTCCTTTTTAGCATGTGTTGGTCTCAAAATTTTTGGTGGGGTCAAATAACTATTTTCTTTTTTAATAGATCCATATTTTTAAATGATCTTCTGAAGTCAAAGCACAGCAAGGTGATCTTTGACTCTCAAAAACCCAAAAGCTGATCCAGTTGGAGACAGCCAATTGAGTATATTACTGCATGGAAAGTAGTAAGTTGTTTTCTGCAAAAACTAGACAGCAGAAATGATCTGAATACCCCCTCACAGACAGCTCAAAGACAAAATGCTTTTGTAAGCCTCTTCCACTGATCTCCCATACTCCTGCAAGCGTGGAACGCAACCCACTGGGCTATGTCTTCCTAGCAGCCAGCTCACAACTCTTCCATGTCATTGGAGGAATTTGGGATTTTACAGTTCTTGAGTTTAAGTTTATCCGAGGTCAAAGAATACTAATTGGACATTAGACTTTTCCTTGCTAGTTATGATCCCACTAATCTGTGATGGAAGAGGTTATTAAGGTAATGTTCTTCTTAATCTTTTGTTGCTGACATTAGTAATACCAATTTAATAAGCCTTTTGAAAAAGGCCTATGACTAATTCTGCATCATAGACCCAGGTCGGCAATCTGATTGTGTGCCCAGAATGTAGTGTAGAAGAGTCTGTGAAAGAGATTTAAAGCTCATCCATGTATTCACTACATTCTGGGATGCTCATATCCCTCTCCGTAGGATAATTAATATTTTGGTACTTGACCTGCACCCACTAAAAAAGGTTCCCAGGTCAAAAATTGCTTCTGCAATTGGCATAGTGTAGAGTATGCCACCCCTGTGTCTGCCTCTGTGGCTCTAGAGTGTCACCTCATCATTAAATCAATGGCATTTAGAACCAGACTGGGACCAAGTGTGTGGTCACACAAGAAAATATGGCTCAGAAGTTGGAACTCTGCGTAAAGAAACTTTTCTAGAAACTTGTGTATCTTATATGACAGTGCAACTATCATATGCTTTTATGTTAGAAGAAGGTAGTTATTTATTGCAGAAGTTAAACCCATGAAAAATTAGGAATACTGAAATCAAAGTGGGCTTTGTACATTTACTTTTCCCTTTGGTGTGCTAGGAAAATGTTAGCATATTTTTCCTTCAATAGGACTTCTGGCTTATTTAGGTCCAGAGCAAATGTTTTGTTAGTGTCTACAATTCCCAGTTTTGTATTGTTTTATTCCTAGCACTCACAAGTGGCCCAGCCTAATTTTCAAAGACAAAATTATCAGTTTCTCAAAGGTGCTTCTATAAATGTTGCAACAGCCAAGAGCTTCACAAACATTCATGTACTTTTAAAATATCTTCTCTGAATTAAAAGAGTGCTATTCCCAGCATATAAGATGATGAACTGAAGTCGAGAGACATGGAAATTAAAAATGAGCACTTAGTTTGATGCCCAGTATAAGTCACTTGATTTTTCTGTGTGCTCAGCAGCAGCGCATTTTACTTGGTAGAAACTCAGCTCCTGCTGACTGCAGTTTCATTTGTGATTGCTTTACACATCTGCACATGAGGCCCCATGACACTGAGTCAGCCAACAAGAAAATGAAGAACCTACAGTTAGGAACCACTTGAGAAAAATTTGGTTTGTGTGGCTTCATTAGTCCTACATAATATTGCTGGGCAGAAGCAGGGATACAGTCCAGTCTCTTGGGTAGCAGTCCAGCTGTCCTGATCATGAGTCCCTCCTTTCTTTCTAAAACCCTGCCTCAAGGTATTTTCATGCATGCACAAACAGCTTAGTTATGGTTACTTATTTTATTACAGCTCGTTGGCTGAACCACAGTAATTGATCGTAGTCTATTGGTAAGGTCAGTTTGAAGCCATAACTTACAGTAATGTAGCTGGGGCTGAAGTCAGGACTGAGTGGGTCCAAGGAAGGAGTAAAGGGTGACAGCAGGTAAGTGGATGTATGCCTGCTGTGTGGCTTCTTTTTAGTACACCTTTTACTCAGCTGTCCCCTCTGTGTCTCCAAAGTTTATATTTTATCAGCATTTATCATCCAAGTAATATTTTATCAGTATTTTTAAGTAGTCCTTGAACACAGAACCTGGAATAGTTGATGTCTCTAAGATAGCTTACTAAAAGGTTGGGTTTTTGTCTCCCCCCACCCCTTCATCTTTCTGCAGACTATACTCCGTCCACTTCAAGCTTTATGCTCTTTCCAGCTTCAGCATGGTGCCCAGATCCATCACAGCAAGGAGCATCTTCTCAAAAATGGCTTATATGACAAGCCAATGCCAAAGAATAAGCGCAAACTCAGAAGAATGGAGCTTTTGGTGAATAATGTTAAAATATAAGAAAACTGTACTGATAGTACAGTGGGATTTATTTGCAGCTAGCAAATGAATATGAATCTGGATTTGATCCAAACAGTTGGCTGTACTGTAATAAAACAACTTTTATGCCCTTCATAGACAAGAGTTTATCTACCAATGTGACAAACAGTAATGGACAAGCTTTTTTATTTTACAGTAGGCCAGGTGCCTTTGTTCAGATTATAGAAGATCATTCTCATTTCCTATTGAAAAGAAGAAGAAACTCTGAGCATAAATTAGAGTTATGTTATCTTCTGGGTGACAAGTATGATCCTCAATATGACTGGATAAATTTACTTTGGAGAAGCTTTTATCAGTACGAAAAGACAAGGAATATGAATGTAATGGAACGGTAAGGCTTCAGCATTTAGAAGTATATTGAATTTCTGCTTAGCATTTTAACTTCAGTATCTAATTATAGTAGGCTTTCAAACTATAATTCCCTACATTACTTAGTTCAGATGAACGTAAGGCATGCTATTTGTATAGTTCTTTTTAACGTTGTTATTTTTATTTCTTACGTTATTAGAATTAATTTTTTTAAATTTATATACATTTTACAATGCAGTTGGGTTTAGTTTCTCTCTCAGACTTAATTTTTAAATTAAGCCTGCATATGTTTTTACCAGAACCTGAACAATTCTGACTTAAAAAACCCTGTGAATGTAGAGAAATTGCATTTTGGAATTATAACTCAGGTGCTTCATTTTTACTTGAGCAAAAACTGCTCTTCTGCAGAAGGGGACATTTTTTGGGTATGGATACATCACACGCATACCCTAACATATAACAGGTTATGGTACAGAAGGAATTAAACAAGCCCAATGTAAACAGCCCTGTAAGAAGTATGATGCAATGAGAAATGATTATGTCTGGATACAACCTACTAACATCATTGCAGATCCATTAGATTTACATGTGTTCTTTAATTAGTTCTTCTCTTCTAACAGTGATATAACTGTACCTCTTTCCAAGGAGAATCACTAGAAGCAGAAGAATTAAGTATTTTTGCAAGCTTTGTGAAGTCATATTTTATGATCTGGAGGGAAAAAAAAAGATAAATAAAGGTTTTGATGTTCCTTTCTTCATGTTCATAAATGTCTCCTTCATGAAACAGCTTAAAATGCTTAATGTTTGTCTTTACTATCGGTTCCACTCTAGGTTAACAACATGGAGCTAATTAGATACTAATTAGTCAGAAAAAAGATATTTTGTGTTTAATTTATGAGCTGCAAAGCAAGAAACTGCAGAAGTGGGGGGTATAAATACAGCTAACCAATATATTAACTGAAAACATTTCTGCAATTAACAAGAGAGGTCAAAATTAGGTCAGAGATTAGCTAAGAAGTTTTAGTTAACCCTGAGCTAATAGTGACCTTTTGTTTAGGCATGGATTAACAATTTAATTTGTCTGGCTATGTTAGCAAAGTTTATATAACCTCTTTCTCTTCTCCCGGACTAGATAAATCCTCTATCTGTCACTAAATTCAGCAAACCTGAATTAGGTTTGACAAATCTGAAGCAAAACAGTCTCATATGATTAACGATAGTGTAGATGCACTTTTGTTCATGTTGGAACAGAGAAAGGGCATGTTTAATCCTGTTAGTGAAGCACGGTGCTACAATCGTCAAACCGAAGTTGCGGTCTTGAGCAATTTGCGTGCACAGCCTTTTGTGTGACGCTGCCTTCAGTTCTGGGGTTGGCAAGGGTCGTGCTGTGCTGGGAATCTGTTTCCCCTATGCTCTGGGGCATAGTCCAAGCATTCCTTAAGGAAACAAGGGTATCAGTTAGGCTTTATTCTTAATGCTCTATTTACATATATGGACGATGTTCACATTTAGTGTTGTATAGTTAATGTAGTTTACCTTATTTTACATTCATCTGGAACAGCAGTGTATCTTTCAACCTACATTGTGAAGATTATTTTCCTAGACAGAAGGCTAAATGTGTCTTTTCATAAATTGTGAGTTTATATTACGGAGAACAGAAAGAAATTTGCATTACAGCCTGGGATTCACAGACATCTGCAAAATGCCATAGAATTACAGGATCAGAGAAATAGTTGTCTTAATTGAGTTATAATCCTACATTAAATACTCTTGTGCATGCAGTCTGTGCAGAGTTTTCATGTTTTACAGCAAAGGACAAATTCCATACAGCTCACAACAAGCACTTTTTAGTTTTGTTGATTCCTCTTGTTCTTCTAATTTTGCTCCCATGGTTAACAGGATTTGTAGGCTCTAATGCTGGATGCATGGAAGCCTTTAATTGCTAATTTCCTGTGTTGTACAGTACTAGATCAATCACTATGCCTCAGTTGCTGAAGAAATGAAAAACAATTCATTGAAAACCTCCAGGCATTTTATTTTTTGAGTTTTTTGTATGTCCCATCTCAGCTATACTATAGTGATCGTTTAGATGCATCACAGCAGTCATATGACGTTCAATTTCATATCTGTTCGAAGCTATTAGACACAAAATACAATATTTTTTTCTTTTTGCACTTTGTGATGGAACTTATATAGCTTTAAAAATACACACAATGTAAGAGATAGAGTTTAGAAAGTTTCTTTTCAGGTCTTTTGGATTCAGAATTTACCTCTAAATACGTTACCTCAGAAGACACGTGTACTCCAAAGTCCAAACCCTTTTGACGAAAATTGTGCGTGATGAAGTAGCACTCTTTGCAAGCAATTTAATTAGAGTGAGTTTAATTTGCAATTTTACTTTTTGCTGTAATGGTCAATCTGTTTCATTTTTCACTTACAAAAGGATTAATGAGTCAAACCCACCAGTCTAACAAGATATTGATTAAAAAGAAAGGAACGCGTTGGCTTCTAATGTTTGGTCCTTTGTCCTTGTCTACTTTGTACTTCCAAATATTGCTACCAAAATGAAATCTGCCTTCTGTGTTCCACTATGTCATGCTTTGGGGAACCGGTGATGTGGATAGTAGGCTTTTGAACACAGGAACACATGTAAAAATATTACAAAGGTGGGTGTTGTTAAGTCTCCATGTTTTCATAATCCGTAAGAGAAAGATAAAGGAAAAAGACAAAGCTAGAAATAGTTCAAAGTAAGAACACAACCCTCCACACACCTTTGGTTTAGAAAGCTTTCAAATTAAAAGTGAAGAGATGCTCAGGACAAACACAAATTTATTTTTCTTTAAGATTTTACTTTCATTGCCTCATAACCACATTGGAATTCCAGCTGCAAGATGGTGTTACCATACTTATAAGAATAATAATAAGAAATTACTTATAATAAGAAATTACTCTGTTATTAGTTTTTTAAATAAAAAGAAAACTTTTCAACTGACTTTAAAAGGGGCAAAAACTATTTTAAGACCAAGGGTTTTCTTCTCAACTGTTGTATTAGATAAAAAATTGCTTATGCTGCATTATTTTCTACAACTTCCCTGGGTTTTTTGAAATTTAATTAAAAAATGAACTTTTTAAAAGGGGTAGTGGTTCATCCTTTTCTCTGGAGGTTTGTGTTTATTATGCCTGCATACATGAATGCACATAAATTACATATTGTTTCTGAGTTTCTGCTTCAAAGCAATAAAAGATCTAATTTACCATGTTCATGTGGCACTGTGTCTCTACTGAATGAATTTGTTCACATGTGCTGGTATCATGAAGGGGTAGGCTTAGTCCTTTTTTGTGCCTTTTAAACACCAGTCAGTTAACAGAGAGATGTGGCTTTTCCTATGCCATTTGGAGAAAAAGTTTCCTTTGCTATCCATTGAAACCTGCACGAACACTAAATTGCTGTGGCAGTTTCTCAAGCGTTTCAGAGCTCTCCTCTCACTTCCTGCAGTAGTGGCTGACTCCTGTTTGCTACCCCACAAACATGCGCATCTTCCCACACTGTAGCATCCTGCAAGCACTGCATCTCTGGCACACTGCCCTGCTAGGACTTATGATCTGAACATGCCGTATCTCACCTACATTTTTCCCTTCCCCAAATTGTTGTACTTATGTTAAAAAAAAAAAGCTGTTTTTGTTCTCATGCAGCCATTCCTCATCTCCCTGCTATAAAACCTGTGCTTTGGGATTTCCATGTACCCTTAGTTACCAAGCTTGTTCGTTGTGTCCCTTGTCACAATCCCTCCAAGGCCCAAATGCTTCATGTCCTCAGAGCTGCTGCATTTGTGGTTGGGGACAGATGGCAGGGTGAAATAAGGAGGGGAGAAGGAGGGAAAGGTCTGTGTTTTAAGAAGTTGAATAAGACACTTTTATCTTAAAGTTGCTTCTATTGCAAGGGATGGATGGTATAAAGCTTGATAGTCATCACTATGGCTTGGTGTTCACTTAATACCAGAACTGTCGTAGCATCTTGACTTGTTTGTGGAGTATATCCTAGGGCAGCTGCTTTGTTTTACTGGTTTAAGATTCACTAAATATTTCTTTGGATCCCTTTGTATTTCATAAAAGATGCTGACTAATTTTCTGTGTGAGAAGCTTCTTTTATCACTAAGCAACAGAAAAATGGCTATAGCTATGGGGCAGCAGTGCTTGCAGCACAGTTATAGCTTAAGTTGGTCTGGTTGGACCATGCATGCTGCACTTCCTCTTTCGTGAATGTAAAAGGCAGCAGATGCTCAGCAGGAAGTAGCTTTGGACTGTTCTCTCTGCCCATGTAAGTAATAATTAAAAACCTCA
Organism: Phalacrocorax aristotelis; assembly: GCF_949628215.1. Classification (NCBI taxonomy): domain Eukaryota; kingdom Metazoa; phylum Chordata; class Aves; order Suliformes; family Phalacrocoracidae; genus Phalacrocorax; species Phalacrocorax aristotelis. The sequence continues at coordinate 15,395,980 of NC_134311.1, read as the reverse complement.
GTAGCTGTAACAGACCATATGCTATCCTGTGGCCTACTGTGTCTGTAAGGACAGGTAACATATTTTAGCTTTTACAGCTGAACTGAAACTGGGACTTTATCTGGCATATGAACGACTCTTTTGGGCTTGAATACTAGGATTTACTCTTTATTAAGAGGTGTATCATAGAGTATATATAAAAGATTTAGAGCACATTAAGACATACCTACTCCTTTATGTGTTAGTGGAACAGGTAAACTTAGAATATTTGACAAATTAATAATATATAAACCATGTGCATATATACATGCATGTAATTATAAATCACGTGTTTACAAAATACAGATGTAATTATTATAAGCTATCACCATCTTTTTAATAGGTTTTAAAAATAAGGTTAAATTTCTGTGAAAAAAAAGTCAGTGGTTTTACTTCCTTGTTTTCCTTTTGTTGCCAAAAGGGTCATATAAGGTATATATATGTGTGCTATATATATATAACAGATGTGTAGATAAAAGTAATAGTAAATTTCTAGTGGGTTTTTTAAAAGTGCTGTTTTTATACATTTTTAAATGGGTGTGTTGAGAAATGGGTCATGTACTGGTTGTGATTAAGCATTTGCAGATTTGAGGTCATTTACATTACATTTGAATCTTTTCTGTAATTACTAGCAGAAGGTAATGAGGAAAAAGTGATACTGTAGTATATTAATTTATCAATTTATGGTACTTTATTATACTTGAAGTAGTCCTCTAAGGAATTTTAACTTTACAAAAAATCAAGTTCCCTATTCTTCTCAGGGATTAGATAGGGTGTCTTGAGACAGTGCTAGATGTGCTGGTGTGCGCCAAATGTGGAACTGGTATTATGAGGAATACTAGGTTTAGATGAAAAGATCATTTATGTAATTTTCCCTGGAAAGTTTATGTGGATTTTCTTTTTCGCTGAGAGTGTATATGGAGTAGTGTCTATGTTTTTTTTTTCCATTTGCATGTAATAAGGTTATCAGAACTGGAATCTTACTGGTGATTCTGTTTCATCCTGACCCGTATCGATAATGGATTTGTTAAAGAAAAGTGCTGGTAGTCAGGTATTAGCCAAAAAAACCTAAACACTTACAGTTTCTGACCCTTGCCTTATTCAAAGACATTTTCTTTCTTTTTCTTTTAGCAGACATTTATAGTCAACTAAATATGTACTTCAGTTGATCTTGAAACATTTGTGAGATTCTTGTTCTGCTTGGCTTTGTTCAACCTGTCTACCCCCCGACAGACAGCAGTTCTCCCCTCTGGGTTTTGTGCCACTGGTCATCCTGTGATCTGCGAGAGTTTCACATTCTTTAGCCATGCAGGCTGAACTTACACCTCTGCCTGCAAAACTAAATCATCCCTGCCTCTGTTCAGACAGCAGTCATGTTTCCTTTTTGACCCTGTTGTCACTGTGGAGTCTCAGATGATATTTTGCAGAGCTGTTCTGGCACTGTTGGGGCATTATGTGCTTTTGATACGAGGAAGGAGAACACAGTGTGAACGTAAATTTCTGTTGCAGTTACTGTTCACTAGGGGTTTATTTGAAATAGAAAAAAAAAAGTCATTATTTGTCCAATGATAAAGGACCAAATATGAAAGCTGAAAGCGAACCTTTAAGGACCATATTTTACATCTTGCCTAGAAGCAGGTAACGGGAGGTCCTTGCTTATGTGCCCTTCACAAGATGCAAGGGAAATCACAGCCCTTCTTTTCAGGGGAATAGAAGAACAGTTCCTTGTTTCTGTCTCTAGAGGCATGTATCACTTCAAAGTCAGAGGGAAAGAGCGTGGCTGTTGTACAACTCAAAGTTGTTGTAAAATCATATATTGCTACTATAAAAGTGAATCTGTGGATGGATGCAGCCTTTTCTTTAGGATATGTCCTCTTTCAGTTTTTTAAGGTCTTTACAGCAAGAGAAAGTTAAGCATGTTTAAAAATCAAACAAGAGAAGCATTCTGTTACCTGGCAGCATCGTTTACCTCAGACATAAACTGATCTGAATTACTTTTGTTGATTTCACAGAAGGTATATGAGAAAATGATACTTAATTCAAAGTGATATCAAAGTTTGGGGACAGGAAATTGGGTGTTTCTGGTTGGTTTTTGTGTGTTTGTTTTTGATTTGTTGTTTTGGTTGGTTGTTTTTTTTTTATTTTGAGGTAGCTCTAAAATTCAGGAGCAGGGGAGAAATTGGAGGAATTGGATTGCATGTGGAGAGAGGTATGGGTTACAGAATTGGAGAGTTTAGACCCTGTAATTTGTATCTGCTCTGACTTCATATCACTTTCAAGTCAGAAAAATTGTAATGTGAATGCTATAACCTTTCACAGAACTAACTCAAGTCTTCATCTTTCTATTCTGTTGAAATTCTAAAGAAAGGTCCTGTTCTGCCCTTTGCAGAGGTATGAACTTTGCCTATGCAAAGCTTTGGATGAAATTTTGGTGATTTCGATTGAATTCTCTGCAAGTTTTACAGTTAGCTTTGGTGTTTTGCCTGTAAAGTACTGAGTATGTTCTGCTTCCAAAATTGCTGAAGCACCTGTAGAAGATGGAAATCTAGTTGTAGTATTATAGCACTGCATATGTCTTCAGCTTTCATAGTGAAACATCAGCCTCCTGAAGTAATTGTACAAATTGTGTCTACTTGATGGCAACAGCTGATTTTCATCCTCTTTATAAGTTCGTCTGAAGTTACAATCATACTCCTTCCTTTATTTTGAGAGCATGACTAGTTCCTAGAAGTAGATATTTGGCAGGTAGTTATTTATATAGGATTGTATTTATATAAAAATATTATTTATAGCTACCTATTTGTATCGATTCACTAATTTTTAGTGACTTCATCATCTGCACAACAGATTTCCCACCTTTTAGTCCAAGGTGCTGTTTCTGGTGTGTGGCAAATAATAGGCATTCATGAATAAATGCTTCATACACAATTTCTCTCTTGAGGAAAAAAAAAAAAAAAGCAGTGCTTTTGATTAACATTGGAACTGAATAAAGGGGAAAAAATAAAATATGACAAGAGTGTTCTGTTGAATGGTTCTTCCAGTTAAGTTGATGATTTCTACAGGGGAATGTCTCATGAATAATTCAGATAAGATGGAAGCAAGTGCCTTGCTGGCCAATGACTCAGTGAAGAAATCATGTTGGAGCCAAAGCATCCTATGTAAAATGCATGATAGTCTTAATGCTGATGTTTAAGTATTAAGAAGTTTTGTCCTGTAGGATAGCCAGAGGTGCAGTAGGGTTGTACCCCAAACAGCATTTGTGTATATCGCTTCTGAAGCTGTCACAAATGCTCTGTTTTAAAATGGAACCCCATGGACAGTCACTGCTGCCTAAAGTAGCGCCACACTCCAGTTCTCAGGGTAGCTGAACCAGCTCTTTAAAGAGAGCATGGTGACAAAATTTTACCAGTGGGTGTGGAAAAACTACAGGGAAAAAGCAGGTACTCCACTCTATGTTGCTCTGCTTCCTGAAGAGTTAAGCTTCTTTGTGTAAATAACCTAAGCAGGAACAGAAGCAAGCTTTAATAGAAATCCAATATCTTTTAAAAATGAACTATGCTAGCTCCTGTAAGAAATGCATAGTAAATACCAACTGTTGTGTTTTAATTTCCATATTTATTACACAAATATATTTGTTGTGCAAATATGCCCCAGTTTTGAATGCAGCCTGTAGATGCGTGAGTTATACAGAGGATAATGGCTGTTATCTTTGAGGAATTTAAAAAGGTTGCTTAATTTCTGCATTTCCAGTGTGGTGCCAAAACCTGCTAACATGCTTCCTTCATGCTTGAAAGGAATTTTTGGAAAGTTAGTGGGTCAATTGTGCCATTCTTATTTATCTGTTTCATTAGTGCTGTTTGGTATGGCTAGAATTCATCCTGTGCAGCAACTGTGGCTATTGAAGGCCTCTCTAAGGTACAGCCAGAGATTGTTCCTTTTGCTTCTGCCCTACCACCATCGTGGCTTTGTACAGTGGCATAAGGACTTCACTGCAGCATATAAAATTTCTTTCAACATCCCAGAGGTGAAAACGTGTTCTAATGTGCAGTGGCATTCAAAACATCAATGCAATACCTTGATAGTTACTATAGCAGTTTTTACCCCTTCAGTATGTTATCAGAGGTGCTACCACCGTCCTTGATGGGCTCAGCTTTGGCCAGCAGCAGGTCCATCTTGGAGGTGCTGGAACTGGCTGTGTCCAATATCTTTTGGCATCTTCTCAGAGAAGCCATCCCTGCAGCCCACCCACCACCCCAGAATTGCCATGTAAACCCAATATAGTGTACATGCACGGCTGCAGGAGAAGGCTCCTGGCCCGCAACCAGCACACACATGACATGAATGCAGATCAAGGAGAAAAATGGACTTTTATTGAATGCAGGGGTGGCTGAAAAGAGACGGCTCCTGAGAGACCCAGGGCACTGGCAGTATCTTTGGGCTGCAAGAGCAGCGGGCAGGCACTTACCCAAAATGGCCCAGAGAAGCCCTGGCAAGGGGCTGTGCTAAAGTGGTCGAGTAAGGCCAAATCTCTCCAGGACCAGTGCCAATCTGCCCTGCGGGAAAAAATTTCTTCCTGACCCCAGACCCAGGACACCCGTGGCATTGTCATGTTGAAAAAGAAGCATCTCATCACTGCAAGAACAGCAGGCAGGAACTTACCCAAAATGGCCCAGAGGAGCCCTGGCAGAGGGCTGTATTCAATGCTGCAGATGAAGGAAACAAAAAACCCTGGGGACCAGTGCCAGTCTGTCCTGGGGGAAAAATTCCTTCCTGACCCCAGAGCTGGCGATCGTTTGTTCCCTGAGCATGTGAGCAAGACCTGCATCCCAGCCCCGTGGTTGGTCACACCTAGCAGGGACGCCACCGCTGCCTGACTCCTTCCCTCCTGCAACCCAGAGCCATCTCAGGGGCTTCTGAGAGTGGCAAAAACCCCCAGACAGATCAACCTTGTGGAGGAAAATCTCTCCTGTGCCCAGCAGGACACCAGTGGGGAAGCACTGGGGAAGGTGCTGGCTCTGATAGCCCTTGCAACATCTCTGCAGCCCATTCCTTAGTGCCGCTGCCACTGGCTCCGCAGGGGATGAGGACGGTGAGCTCTGCAGTGCTCCTCAAGCACCGAGAACACATTCCCATGGTCTTGGCAGGCCACCAAGCCAACCTGTGCCACTGCTATCCAGCTGAAAAGGCCTGACAGCTATAGGCACCTCCAGGTGTTTGTGGCGCTTCTCGTCTCCCCAGGAGCTTGTCTCCATTCCCCAGAGGAGGGATGAAGCAGGATTTCCATCCGGCAGATGCAGATTTGAACACGGCCCTGCCAGGAGCTGGGATTGTGGCAGAGAACCTCCGGCAGCCTCGAGCAGCCTTGAACCTTTCCCCCTCAGCCTCTCCAGTTAATCCCACTGACCCCCCGCCACCCAAAAGGTCCTCTCCCATTCCGTGGGGTGGCCCCTGGCCAGCTCTGTCCCGATGGCACAGCCTGTCAGGCTGGCGGTGGGGCGCGGGAGGATGCCCTTTTATCCTGCCTGTCCATGGTGATGGCTGCGTTGCCGCATGGTGGCACTGTGTCATTGGGGTGGCAGCCCCCCATATCACACCAGAGGGCTACACAGGAGGAAGGCATTTGGGGTGTTAGCCCCAAGGTGGTCCCTGTGCCCAGGGGCTGGGGACTGTCCCTGCCCTTGGTGGCCATGCACTGGGCACAGCTGGGGCATCCTGCTGGGCTCCCTCCCTGTGACCCTGTGCCGCAGGCTCCCGGTGTCACCATGGCAGGGCCGAGAGAAGGTCACAGCCTGGCCCTGGCCAAGGGCTTCTCCTGCTGCACCAGAAGCAGCCAGGTAGCTACTTAGCTGAGGGCAGCGTTGCCTGTGCCCTCAGCCTGGAGGAGTCTAGCAGAGCCCTTCCCCACTAGGACCTGGGGAGACCCCCTTCAGCACAGGACTTGGGCACTCCTTCTGCAAGCCACGCTTCTTCTCCAGGGGTCGGGTGAGCAGAGGATGTCATCCAGAGTCTTGCTGTGACATGAAGTCCCTGAGTTTTCTCCTGCTCTGCTTGTCCTGTTCATAATGCAGCTGCACTAGGGAGCGTGGGAAACACCCTGTCCAGCCTCGCACCTCTGCAGAGTTACCTTCCCAAAAAATGGCCATGGGCAGGGCTTCTGCAGGAGAGGGCAGCCAGCGCCTCTGGCATGTGGAGGGCTGCTACGCTTCAGGGCAATGCTTAAGCAACACAGCACAGTTTGTGTCACTGCGTTGAAGATTCGTGCTGTGGACCCAGCTGAGACTTGGTCCTTGAGAAGAAAAAGCAGCCTGAGAAGGCAGGCCAGCCCCTTTGCCAGCTGCCACTTTGCATCAAGCTGTAAAGATGGCTTCAGGCTCATGTTCAGGAAGGTTGCCTCTTGTCCTCATTGCACAAACACTATCTTGAGTTCTCCAAGATGGAGAGTTATGAGGATGCCTCCTTCTTGTTTCCCTCTCTACTCCCCCACAAGCTGTGAGTGGCACAGGAGGGCAGTGCCTCAGGGCAGAGCTGGGAGCATGAAGGAGAACGGGGCAAGTATGTGATGTGCAGCAGTGCTTTGCCCATCCCCCTGGTGCACCATGCAAGTGCCTAAGCTGACCTGGATGGCAAGAAATGTGGGCGTTTCTCCAGCACCAGATGCTGGAGGCAGCTCTTAGTGCATCCCTGACCCCAGACCCAGGGCACAAGTGGCATCTTGCTGCCGCAAGAGCAGCAGGCAATAACTTGGAAAAGCCAGCCTGAGAAGGAAGGCCAGCCCCTTTGCTGACTTCTGCCTTGCACTGAACTTCAAAGATGGTGTGATAGGCCAAAGTGTTCCTTCTGGGATTAGAACTTGGCATCCACTGAAGTTAGAAAAACTTGTTCCTAGCTGCAGTAGTTTTCTGTAAGCTTTTTGAGTTCACAGGTGTTCTCCATCTCTGGGATGTCCTTTGGAGAAGTCTGAATGGGACCGGAGCACCTCTCCTGTGAGGAAAGGCAGAGAGAGCTGGGACTGTTTCACCTAGAGAGGGAGGTGATTCTCCCACTCTACACTGCAGTGGTGCAGCCTTACCTCGAGTATTGTGTGCGGTTTTGCAAGCCTCAGTATGAGGAGGACATCAAACTGAGTGTGACCAGAGGAAGGTGACCAAGACTTTTAGAAGTGGCTGAGGTCACTTGGTTTGTTCAGCCTGGAGAAGAGGAGGCTGAGAGGTGCCCTCGTCACAGTCTACAGCTTCCTCAAGGTGGGAAGCAGCTGGGGAGGCACTGATGTCCTCTTTCTGGGGACCAGCGACAGGACACAAGGAAATGGAATGAAGCTGTGTCAGGGGAAGTTCAGACTGGACATTAGGAAAAGGTTCCTCACTGAGAGGGTGGTCGGTCACCAGAACAGGCTGCCCTGGCAAGTGGCCATGGTACCAAGCCTGACAGAGTTCAAGGAGTGTCTGGATGATGCTCTTAGTCATATGGTTTAGTTTTAGGCAGTCCTGTGAGGAGCAAGGAGTTGGACTCAATGATCCTTATGGGTCCCTTCCGACTTGAGGTATTCTGTGATTCTATGATTCTACTACGCATCTAAGGCGACTGGTTGAAATACCACTGCGCACTGTTTCCCCATTACTTGGAGTCTTAACAACTTGCTATTTTTAAACAAGCTGATAATCTCTGCTTGGAAAATTTTGTTAGAAATAGAAATAATTGTGTATAGGCCTTGCATACTATCCTTGTCTTTTGCAGTATGCCTTTCTGGATATAATAGGTTTTAATTAAACCTACTCAATTTGACAAAAAATATTTTAATGATGCTCTGTAATGCCAGAGGTTTTACATTTAATGGCACTTAGAGCACATTAACACATGGAAATGTTGTGACATGTTTATATTTCTGTTCCTTGGATCAAAAGTCTGTTTTAATAAAAAATGGTACAGTATTTGTGATGCTGTGATACAGAGGTCATTGGTTCTTAAGGCTGCAGGGAATGGTATGGCATGATTTCAGGAAAGTAATTGTGATCTCACAGAAATTTAATGACAGTTTTAGCAAGAGTATCAGTAATTCAAGCTCCCTATAGCTTTTGATTTCCTTTAAGGAAATTAACTTTAAAAATATTATTTCCAGATAGCAGGTCAGATCCAACTTCAGCAAATAAAACCTAGGAAATATTGGCTAAAGCAAAATATGTCAGTATGGTTTAGTCCTTAAATCTCATACCATACACGGTTGAGCATGATTTTCAGTTAATGATAGGAGCAAAAACATTTCAGGTAATGTTGTAAACTAATGTATTTCCTGATGGGTGAGATGTGGTAATCGGTCATGTGTGTCCTGCAGACAAGCTGCAATGTAGAGTCATTAACTTAAAACATCATTACGATGTTAGAATCTTGTGATCATGTTTTTCAAGTTGGTGAGCTATCCAGTTAGCTGCAAATGCTCAGTGGAGCAGTGTAGGTCATACTCCTCTTTAAGCTTGTTGCTGCAAAAGTACTCAGGAAAGAAAAAAAAAAACCAACAAACTAATATCAGCATTAAAAAAATGTAACTTTTACTGGTGCCTTTTTCTGTTCTTTTAATAGACTTTTGTCTCTCTGTGAAACAGAAATCAGGTCGGTAGTCTTGCTGTATGTTTCTCACTCAAGCCACAGTTTATGCATAGCAAAATTTTAATTCTGATAAATTGCAAACATAGTTTATGCTTTACAAAAGCATGAGATACTGCAGATACCCCTTCGGGACTGCTTGGGTTTCCTGAACCTTTCAAATTCATCTGTTGTCTTTTCTTTGATTTTCAACATCTCCTTTATACTTAGAATGACATTCTAACCTCCTTGGTGTCTCTCTTGAGACCTCCTGCCAAATTAGGGCATATGTTGACCCACCTCTCTGAAAGGCTGTGTTTAAATATCTTCCCTTTGGCTTTTGTCTGACAAGTTGCTAAAAACAGAGTACCAGTTTTCCCAACTAATAAATTATCAGATCTTTTCTCTTATTTTTGTATGCCTCATTTTTGATTGGATAGGCTTGAGAATTACTTCTCTGAGTGTCTGGACTTTAATTGCTTATAAATCAGTTCTTTCATTTGCCTTATTGTGATAACCACTTTCTATTAAAATTGCTTTCAAAGATCCATTTTCTTCGCTCCAAAGACCTCATATCTCAATATGAGATTACAACATTTTATGGTTCATGAGGCTGTATCTTAAACTAAAGCTGCAACATACAATTGTGTGCTGCCATAGCATCTGTTTTCTGTAGGCTGTTCTGTTTTAAATTTGCTTTTCAGGAAGATCTCACCAATTTTCCCATTTGGGACCTCTGGCCTTCATGCATGTTAACTGACATTTTATCAGATTATTACTTTCTAGAGAGCACTTACTGTGCCATAAAATACAAGAGCCAGTGCAAGATTTGTTAACTGTATTATAGGAGATGTGTGTGGGTGAGTTTGTAAGGTCATGTGGTGCTCCACTGTCTTCTCTCTTAAACCCTTTCCCTCAGTCATCTGTATATTGGTGCACATCAGGCCAGGCCTTTGGTGTGTGTCTGCTTCCCTTTGTGAGGAAGCTTTAGCACTGGACACAATCTCTAGACAAACTGGACAAAACCTTTCCCTTTTCCAGTACGGACACAACTGGTACCTTCTAAAGTGGCCCAAGTCTACTGTGGTGGAGATGCAGTGGCATGAACAGTGCTCAGTGAATTTAGGCATAGAGGTGTAGATATTTACTAAAGTCTTTGAAAGGTAGTTCTTCTGTCTGTGCAGAGAGTTCAGTGAAAGCCTCAGCCCTCCTGGTGCCGCTGCTGGTCCTCTCTGGGCTTGGCCAGCTCCACCTGCAGTGTGTATCCAGTACAGTAGGAAATACCCAATCCTGCTGATGTGCACAACAGGATCCAGTATCTGAAGGCACAGATGATGTATGAGAACATCTGTCTCTCCTCCTCCCCTAACTTTACCCCAGTATCTTTGTCATGCATCTTTGGACCATAAGACAAGGACTATTTATTGGCATTCCTGTGCCCCCTGCTCTAGGTGTGCCTGCTCAAGCAGGGGGGTTGGACAAGATGATCTCCAGAGGTCCCTTCCAACCCCTACCACTCTGTGATTCTGTGACTGAGATGGCAAAAAGAAAGATATGTTCAGACATTCTTTTCAGTGTAATCTTATTTGACACAAAATTTTACTGCATTGGGAGTGTAGTATCACAAAACCAGTGGTATTCCTTCCTTGGGAAGGAGCTTGAGCACACTTAATGTTCAGTAATGAATGAATTGAATGAAGCTGTGGTTTTTTTAAACTTTCTGAATTTTGCTTTAGTTTTTGTTACCTTTCTGCCTAATACAAAGGTATCATCTTTCATTAATATAAAACTTTGGGCTCTGATTTCTAAGAGACCCAAGGAAATCCCATACTTTTGAACACTAATCCTGCTAGAAGTCATTTATACTAGCCATATTTTTTAATTTGTGGATGTGGGTAATAGGTGCATAGGCTTCTGATGTTTACTCAGTTTTTGTTGATGTTATTGCGTAAGCAATTTTTCAGTGGAATGGAAATATTTATGTGAAAGTTGACTGGGCATGACAATGCTAATGTTGTCAGACCAGTGCCTGTTGCGAACTCCCTTAAACTACATAAGAGTTAGTTCAAAGGAAGCTTTAAAGTTTGTTAAACGTGACTAAGATGTGTCAGTGGAACAGGCTGGAACTGGCTGGGCCTGTACAATGATCAATAGGAGATGTAAAGTCTACTTACTGTCCATTTTTCTGTATCTGCTGCTAAAATGTTTCTATCTATCTCTGACATTTCATGAATGTAACAGAATCACGGCAGTGACTAACAGGATTCCATTTTCCCTGGCCTGTTATAGATTGACAAAGCCTTATGTGGCAACATGAAGTATTGTTTTAATACTTTCTGGAAGCATTGGATGCTCACTTCTGAACATATGTAAGCACTGAAACTATTGTTTAAAAACTTTGAGTTTCATGGTATGCATTATAAGCGTGCTGTTTTTAAGGATGTTGAAAACAGATTTTGCTTTTTCAACTAAGTAGCCCCTTGGTAAAAGAAGTGGGTAATAGTAAATAAATTGATTTGTTTCTTAGGGGATGACCTTTATGTGGTGATAGAATGCATTGTTTAGTCCAGAAGAAAGCAGTACAACATGGGGGAACATAGATGTGGTTGAGAAGCAATATCCATTCAAGGGAAACATGTTAGTGAGGCATTGGTAACTGTGCAGCTGGGAGAGAAGGAAAAGAACAAGGAAATTTCCTAGCGTAAAGAGAGGGACTGTTGGAAAACCTGGTTAGAGGTTTAGTGGAGCAGAGAAACTACTAATATAACAATAGGACACTGGATGAATTTGGAAGGTGAATTTCCAAGTTTTATATTTATTTATATATGCATAAATGTGTAAACATATATATAAAATATTGTGTATGATTAGAGAGAATGTATACTTTGTCACCAAACTGTGTGTAAATGTGTAATTTTGCTTTGATTTTTTGAGAATGTGCTCTTCAACCTCTTGGTCTATAGTTTCTGGTGTTAGAAAAATCCCTTTGCAGGGGCCGTGCTCTGTGGTGCACTGTTAGAAGAACGTTATTTATAATGTATTTTCAAGCAGAATTAATTAGTGGTAACCCTAGGCAATTGATTTGTCCAAAGCAGAAACTACATTATATTGTTATGAATGCATAGGGAACTGTATACAGAAAGTAATTTTTGGAGTTTGTCTCAATTTTTATTCTCTGAGTTATTATTTTTAATGATCTCTGTCTTCTCATACTGCAAATGATACAGTAGTCGAGTTTTACAGCTACTTCCCAATTTCTGACATCAGTGAGTATAGTTTGAGAGGAAGAGGGTTGTAGAGCTTTGAGTAAAAGTAAACTTAGAGGGTCTTCCAAGTCCAACTACTTTTTTACTGAGACAGGGCCAAGAAACAGTAAGGTATCTCCTGGTTTGGGTTGGGATTTTGTGAGGCACCAGGTCTTGCAACGAGATTTGTGTGTCCTTGGATTCCTCTGAAAATGCAAACGTCAAACAGTACCTGAGACCAGTGTCCCACTTCATTTAAAGTTCAGCAATGGTCTCTAAGCTTAAGTACACACACCAATACCTTGGCTAAAGGGAGGAGCCATGAAGCAACAGCTCCTTTAAAACACAACAGCAGTTGCAGCTACTTCTCGGGAGCAAGTTTTGAAGCATTTAATCTGAAGGCCATTTTAAGTTAAGCTCAAAATATATAGGAAATGTGTGGGGAAAAAAAACCCTTGAAAATCATGAAGCTGTATACAGCTTTTTAAAGGTCTTGAATAGTTACATAGCTGACCCATAGAGCTAAGGGGAAAAAAGAGATCTGTAAGGCTATTTATGAATTTGAATGATATATCCTGGGGAATTAATCTGGAAGATTATTATGCCATGCTGTTTCAAGAAAACTAACTTAATAATTTTCTTCATTTTGCTGCCAGAAAGAACACATCTCATTTGAGGAAAGTGGGGCTTTTTTTGCTTTTGTTTATAATTCAATTCTTGTACTTCACACAAGAACCATTTTGCTATAGCAACTTTACTAGCACCCAGTAGAGTTCATACATAGCTTGTAAACAATTTTTTTGTCTTTGTAAACACCTTCAAAGCAAAGATTTTTTCATGGTTGGATGGAACTGCACAATGCAGAAGCAGCCATTAGACCTGAAGACGGACTAATTAGATGTCTGCCTTTTGCACCATGATATTAAGACTTAAATTCTAGCACACCTAAAGTTCATGCAGTTCCAGGCATCAGTCAATTAGACAAAGGAAAAACAGGTCAATTTAGTTAGACTCTGTGACTCAGGCAGTTGATTATACTGAGAAAACACAGGACTTGGTGCTTTAGCAGAGGGCTTACTTTTGTAATTGACTAACTGCTGCCTCCTGCTCTATTGACCTTCACTAATTTGTAGTATTGTCTGTCATTCCTTATCTGAAGCTGAGCGGGGAGGTTCATATGTAAACATCAACATCATTAAGGTCAGGGGGGGACTGCATCTGTCTCTGTAACCTGTTCATTTTAATAGTGTATAGAGTCAGGCTGCAGGCTTATCTGCCATTTCATTCTGCAGATCTATCGGAAAATCTGCAGTCTTTGTTACGCTGTCACTATTTTAATAATAATTAAATGAATAGTGAAAACAGCTATGGATCATTTTAAAACCTCAAGAGTTACTTCTGGTGTGGTCCGTGCACTGCCACAGTGCTGCAGGGGGTGGCATCACCTGGGAAATGGCTCTGTTTTGATGTATAGGGTACGCTCGTTAGCCTGTGTAGTGTGGTGGTGTATCACAAAGGGTATATCCTTTTGTTCTAGCTGCCATGGGACTCTGTCCCCTTGGTGCATCGGTGGGGAGGCTGAAACTGAGAGAAAACCGCCCAAAACTTCTACTTGGAAAGGTTGCATAAATACCCTCGAGCTGTATTTCTCAATGTTTTGGATATGTCTGCATGAAGTGGAAAAATGTGTCAGTGTTTACAAGGGCCTGTCAAGATTCCAACTTTTCAGGAAAATTATTATTTAGCATTATTACCAATGCAACATTTGAACGTTTGCAGTCTTTTAACACATTGGCAGTTGTGTTAGTTAGAAACATTGTGACAAAAGCGCTGTACGATCACTGTTGTTTGGTAGTTTCTGTCTCATCTCACTTCTGCTGCAGAATGATTGTATGTAAAAATATTGCCTTTTTATTTCCTCTAAATACATATGAAGTTTCAGTTCTGTTTGTGATATTTCCCATAGTCCGGTGTATTTTAGCATCAACTGTTTTTGGTAATAACCATATTAAATGTCCTTATTTTAATTTCATCTCTGTGTTCAACATAGCAAGCTTGTTATTTCAGCAAATTATTCTTCTTCCTTTGATGTTTCTTCCCATCAGATATTTGCATCCACTTATTTTGCCACCTTGGCAAAGCTGACGTGCATGATAGTTTTTCAAGAGTTTTTCCAAAATTCTTCTTCTAGCCTTGTAAGTTGATATTGCTTAGTCTGAAGCTTTCAGTAAGTTGTCTAGATAAATACCCAGAACTCTTGGTGCCATCACTTTGCTAGAAAGTGTCTGCTCCTTCTCCATTTGTCGTGGTTTAGCGGCAGCTCAGCCCCACACAGCCGCTCGCTCACTCCCCACCGGTAGATGGGGGAGAGAATCAGAAGGGTAACGCTCGTGGGTTGGGATAAGAACAGTTTAATAATTAAAATTAAAAGAAACAACAGCAGAAACGCAACGTAAAGGAGAACAACGAGAGGTGCAAAGCCCGGGGGCGGGGGGGGGGAGGGAGGGGGAAGGGGAACGAACCGCCGAAACAAACCGCACACGCCGCAGCCACTCGCCGCCCGCCGACCCAACCCCACGTCTCCGCCGAGCCCCAACTGCCCCCCCTCCATATACTGGTCATGGTGTCACGTGGTATGGAATGAACCTGCCATTGGCCAGTCGGGGTCAGCCGCCCCCACCATGGCCCCGCCCCTCCCAGCCCACCCCGCCACGCGGCAGAGCGTGGGAAGCTGGAAAGGTAGCCGACCCCCACAGTGAGGAGAATTAACCCCTTCTCAGCCAAAACCAGCACACCATCCCGTAATGAGATAGGGGACCTGAACATGACTTTTTACTTTCCTGCTTTATATCCTAGGGAGCTGTCCCAGTTAATAATCAGCTTCATTTAAGTATCAGTATTCTGAATTATTTTGCATACAGAGGTTCTAGTTTGATTTTTTTCATGTTTATTTGCAATGTATTTTGTTTGTATTCCAAAGCTTCTTGTTTTTGAAACAATACGTTTATGCATTGATAATGTCTATTGACAAGGTATCGATCAGGTATAAAATTAACACATTTTCTTTCTACTAAAGACTGTGAATTAGAATACTAAATAAGTGTGTTTTCTCATACTCTATTCTGACCATGAAGTACAAAACCAAATAGAATAGATACTTCAAGGTCTGGTTTTGAAGCAGTCTTGAACCTATAGAAAGACGGTGAGTGCATTAATGGACAAACAGCAGTTTCACGTTGGCGAAAGTTGATGAAAGTGTTTTTAAAGGCAGTGACCTACCTGATCTGGCACCCTCACAGGAAAGCAGTATTTTTTCATATTGAGGTGGAACTTCCGGTGTTCCAACTTGTGCCCATTGCCCCTTGTCCTGTTGTTGGGCACTACTGAAAAGAGCCTAGTCCCATCGTCCTGCCACCCACCCGTTAGATATTTATAAGCATTGATGAAAATCCCCCTCAGTCGTCTCTTCTCCAGGCTGAACAAACCCTGGTCTCTCAGCCTTTCTTCATAAGGGAGGTGCTCCAGTCCCCTCATCATCTGGTAACTCTCCAGTGGACTGTCTCCAGTAGTTCCCTGTCTGTCT
The DNA here is from genome assembly GCF_949628215.1 of Phalacrocorax aristotelis. Taxonomy (NCBI): domain Eukaryota; kingdom Metazoa; phylum Chordata; class Aves; order Suliformes; family Phalacrocoracidae; genus Phalacrocorax; species Phalacrocorax aristotelis. The sequence goes on along the minus strand of NC_134311.1, from coordinate 15,380,557 downwards.
TGAACTGGGGAACCCAGAACTGGACACAGCACTCCAAATGTGGCCTCACTAGGGCAGAGCAGAGGGGGAGGATAACCTCCCTCGACCTGCTGGACACACTCCTTTTAATGCAGCCCAGGATACCGTTGGCCTTCTTGGCCACAAGGGCACATCGCTGGCTCAGGGTCACCTTGCTGTCCACCAGCACTCCCAGGTCCTTCTCAGCAGAGGCTCCTTCCAGTAGTTCAGCCCCCAGCCTGTACTGGTACATTGGGTTGTTCCTCCCCAGGTGCAGGACCTTGCACTTGCTGTTGTTGTATTTCATGAGGTTCCCCTGGGCCCAGCTCTCCAGCCTGTCCAGGTCTCGTTGGATGGCAGCACAGCCTGCTGGTGCATCAGCCACTCCTCCCAGCTTGGTATCATCAGCGAACTTGCTGAGGTCACACTCTAACCCATCATCCAGGTCACTGATGAATATGTTGAACAGGACTGGACCCAGCACAGACCCCTGGGGAACACCCCTAGTTACGGGCCTCCATCCAGTCTCTGCCCCGTTGATCACAACTCTCTGAGCTCTACCGTCCAACCAGTTCTCTGTCCACCTCACTGTCCACTCATTGAACTCACACTTCCTAAGCTTACCTATGAGGAGGTTATGGAATACAGTCTCAAAAGCCTTGCTGAAGTCAAGGTAAACAACAGTAGTCTGGCTTTTGCAGAGTAACTGCATTTTGAAATGCTGGAACACAGCAAGCTGAGACCAAAAAGTTATTGCCTCTAGCAGTGGATCTTTGATCTGGCTCTGACTGATGTTGCATAGCTTTAAGTTCTTCAAGTTGACGCAACATCAGTTCTGAGCTGTATTATTTGCAGATCTGGATGATGAAGCAGAAAAATAACCTGTGTACATATTTAACCCTGCAGCTGTGCTACATTGCATTTACTTGAAATCAAGTTCATGTTTATTCCTCGCATTGCTTTCTTGAATACAGTGCTGTTTGTGTATTTGAGAGCTCTAATAGTGATATCTCTTCTTCAGTGTGACCAACTGTCACTCCTGCCTACCAGGAAAGTGTAGATGAAGGAAAGGGAACTAATTGATGCCCTTGGGAAATTGAAGTAAAATACTGTCTGCCTGTGTTGAATTTGCACTTTATAAGAGTTCTAAAAGAAAACATGTCCCACAGTTCTCTGCGAGCTGAGGAGCTGGGGGTAAGATCAGCCAGGAAGGATGGTGTAAATTGCTCATGCAGCTAGTGGGAAGAAGGAAAATCATCAAAAACTTTGTGTCCTAACAGTTGTATATACATTGCATGCACATTCTTAGATGTTGTTTTCCTAAAACAGCCAGATGACATCTGTCTGCCTTTGTAACATTGCTGTAGGGATGTGCAGGTGAAGAGTGAATGGAAATCAAGGCAATGTCAGCCCCAAAATATAAAAGCATTCTGTTTCAACAAGCCCTTTATTCCCAGACAGAAGGGAAAGCTTTTTTCCTTTAAACCATGCTTCATCTTAGTGACATGTGACTGAAACACAGAGTGAAGCAGAGAGAGGAGTAACTGGGTTAATTCAATTTGGCCTATGTTTCCAAGATTTGATTGAAGACTGACTAAATAATTTGAGGGGAATTTGTTTGTTTTTTTGTTTTATTATGTTCCATTTTTAAAAAAGATTAATCACATCTTGTAAGGAAATCGTCACAACCCCAGAAACTTATGAAATATTGTGTGAGATCTTGGTGCAACATTGATACATATTAAAAATAAATAATACATTATTTAGGCAGTGCATTTCATCAAGAATCATTTCAAAGTGCTTTGCAAATGACTGTGGCTTATATACAAACACAGGCAGTGGATGGCAGAGGCCAAAAGAGTGTAATGCCCATCTTAGGAAATTACTTTGTAATTACCGATAAGCAAATTTGCTTTTACTAGATCATGGGGCAAATATGGCAGTGGCTGAGTGAAGAGCTCAGCTGGAAATGGGGAGTCAGGAGGTTCTTGTGAGACTGGCATCAAGACTGGGGGGAAGGAGTCTCTGAATGTGGACTAATGGGGAAGAAATACTGAACAGGAATGAATCACTGATACGTGGTGTTAGAAACATCAGAGGATGTGGTGTTAGTGTGTGTGACTGCGCTCTTCTGTGAAGGGGTCTAATACTAGGAGAGAATTTGTTCGCCTGATTACGGCACAAAAAGGAGTGGAAAATTGTGTTAGCAGGTTCATGGAGAACAACTCTGACATTTACAGGTAAAAGGGCAAAAACTGGCTTATTTGAAGAACCTGATAATTAGGCAGCTCGATCCCATTAGAAAGGAATCACAAAACGTAAATGTCCTAAGTCTGCTTTTCTGATTGTCATTATGTTGATTTGTTGAGTATGCTCATTTCGCCATCTTTTCTCATTGTCTGTTATTTAAGAATTTCTAGTGGCAATGTTAGTATTTTCATAATCTTTATGCTTCTAGGCCAGAGATCCCCATCCTCTTCTACATGGAGACAGTCACCAATTCAGAGCTGACTGGATCAGTCAATGCCACACTTCAGAAAAGAAAACAACCCAGCAACTGAAAATGTGCAGGGAAACTATGAGAGTAAAAGGCAAACTTCAAACGTACAAGCAATTTTTGTTGTAGTTTGCATTTTTATGTAAAAGTGTTGTCTTGCTTGGCTGGAAGGAAATGTGATATGTTATGGTACAATGGAATAGTGCTGCTTCTTTATAAAACTGGGGATTAAGTGTACTGCTTTGCTTCTCTGGCCTTCTCATCCATGAACAGAGGTTTTGAATAGAGCATCCAGCCATGGTCTTGCCTGGAGAAGTCACATTTCCTGAGAGTGTGATACTTGTTTCACAGTGTCAAAATACTCAAAGCTGCTGAAGACTTGTACTAAAGAGATAAAGCCAACAGGGACTGTGGAACACCACTGGAAGCATGTTAGTCTCTGATGAGAGAAACTGGATGCTAGTGGTGGCTATGGTTACAAGGGATGGTGTTACCTGTGACTTTCCACTCTCTATGGGTCTGTTTTTAACTAAAAGTGTGATGTTTTGTTTAGGTCAAGTGTTCAACTATGACCCTGTATCTTGTCTGACAAAGTCGAATGGGGGTGATGCATATGGAGATGTGTTGTCATGTTCTCACAGTTTCTGTTGACTTGTAGTACAAGGGTGCCCTGAGACAGAAACATAATGTCTAAGAGGTCCATGATGTTCAGTTTTCCAAGTAGAATCCTACAATTAGTTTTAGCTTGAGTCACCAGTGTGAAATACCTGTCTTTGTCATAAGCATTTTCTCTGTAGTTCCATTTGGGCATTGCAGCAGATAGACAGGTAGATGCATCAACCCTAAAAATTCCTGTTCAGAGAGGCCCTAAATCCTCTTATATCTACTTCAGGATGTTAGGCCCGTTTTTGAACAAGACGCAGAATGCCAAAGGCTGCAGCTCCTGTGCTGTAATGCATAGGTCATCTAGAGGGGCTCACTTCATTCTAACTAAAGCAAGATGATAGATATCACCCATGATCAAGCTACTTTGGCTAATGTAGTAGCTGATGTCATGGTATTAATCAAATTAAGACACAAACCTATATTTGACCTGTGTTATTTAATGACCAGTTTTAGTATGTCATGTTGGTAAAATCTCTGATGCACTGCTACTGATCATCACGGATTTCTCCTTTTAGCTTCTTGTTCTTCCCCATGAAGGCTACACTTGACAGGGCTTGGCAGATCTGGGCAGAACAGAGATACCCCCTAGTTCAGTATTGACATTTTATTTGGCAGGTGGGTCTATGGTACATACCCCATCCTCCCCTGGACCAGTTATGTTCCCTCTGTGTTGCGTAAAAGTTCCTCATCTTTTCTCATCTTCTGCACGTGGACTTAGAGTCAAGGCTGAAAATACAGTGTTTGTTTTTCACTCTTTACTACTGGTGAAAAATAGTAAAGCACCTGTTTGGATTAGGATAAGAATACACTTAAAGGAAAACCTGTTTGTTTATGTTTACGGGATTTAGGAAGGCAGATGAGAAACAAGACTCATGCAGTGCAGTAAGGTCGATTATCCAGGAGGTGGCAGCTGAAGTATTCCGTTGAAGTGAGAGCAACAACCAGCCTGCAACTAAAGCACCTTCTGTTTCTCTGCAAGGAAAAAGGCTGTACGTTGTTAACGCTGCGCTAAAAAAAGTCGTAATTGATATGTGCTTTTATCCTACCACCTCAAGCATCCATCCCAGCCTTTGAATTAATTCTGGGTATTATTGTGCAGTGGTACTCAGAATTAATTCAAAGCTTGAAAAAACTTGCTAGTTTGCCATTTCATGCTTGTGCCTCTTCTTTTTTGACTGGCTTGAAAATTGCTAAATAAATTCTGGGCTTTTGGAGGGGGACGTTTTGATTTCTTTGGTACATTTTGTTTTGTGTTCTTTTCAGAGGCTAATGTCTGAACTTGTTGCACTGGAGTGCCATAGGCAGCCAGAATATCTTTTTCATCATGGCAATGATTTTAATCTTACCAGTTGGGTTTAAGTGGTGTCAGCACAGCTTCCACTTGACTAACAATCTAACCTATATATAAATAAATAGACCCGAAGTGCCTGTTAAGTCTGCAAGGTAACAGAAGTATGGAGAAATCAAAGCATAGCTCCACGGGTAGCCCCTGACTACGTTACCCCTTACTGAGCAGAAGCTTTATAGTAGAGGGCATTGTCAACTGGACTGTTAATGTTATGGAGACGATAGCTCTTTCATCCAATTGCATTAAGTGGTTAGAAAACAACAAGCTGCAGCTGGCCTGACTTCTTTTTATGAAAAGAAATTACACAGACAGCCAGAATCATAGGTGTTTAAAACATGTTCACCCTTAATAAGCTGGAACAGCTAGCTGGGGATTCCTAGCTTTTGATTAAATGTTTGGAGCAGCCAGCCCTTCAATTGTACAACTTCCAAAATGGCAGGTGCTTATTTTTCTCCCTCAGGCATTAAGTGAAAATATACTTGTATTCCCTATTACATCCAACCTGACAAAAAAATCCTAAATCCTGCATGTCTCAAGTAGAATCTGTACTTCTTCACGGCTCTGAAAAATATCTCACAGCTTCTAGGGCAGAGGACTTTTGTCCTGTAAGGTCCTGAGCACTTGAAGCTTCAAGGCCTGCCCCTGAACCCAGGCCTAAGGAGATGTTTAAATATTTTCTAGGGTGGAGTAAAATCTCTTCTGTGCCGCCTCATTCTACAGGATGATTACTTCACTGCAATGGATGCAGCAACACCAGTACATACTTGGAGAGCTGTAACACTCAGTCAGGCACCTCTTAATAGCAAAGTCTTGGTGGTGGCAGCAGTATTGTTTCAGTTCTTGAAAGGAAAAGGTGGATGAATAGCAAATGTGTTATTCAATCCATGCCAGGTATCTCAATCAGTTATGAGCAGGGTATGCTTGTCTTCACCTCAGTAATTTGCAAGTGTTCATGAAGAAACCTGTGTGAATTAACTGGGAATGATCCATGATACAGAACTGATGGTTTGACAAACGTTTATTAAAGTTTCAGAGTTCTTTATAGCTAATTTTTAAAGAACAGTATCAATCTTTGGGAGAACAGTATGTTATCCCTCTGGGTTTCCATTTGTCTAACAGTGAAAGATACTGCTGGTTAATTCAGCCCATTTCTGCAGTGTAAATGGGCTTCAAGTGAGATTCCTGAGGCCAGTTCAGGAGAGACAGTACAAATGCAAGGCATGCATACTGGCCTTCATAGGCTATAGGTATGTAGTTAGGCCAGATACGGGAGACCACTGGCAGATAAATACCAGAAGTGGGTGGAGTGTAGTCCTAGATGCCACGTGAACTCAAAGCCTGTGCTTCAAGGGTGGATTTACAGGGAAGCCAATGGATTATAGCTTCTGCCCTCAATCCTTGTTAGCACTGCTCAAGAGTGGACACATTTGGCTCTAAGTAATGGAGCCAGAAAAATCACATATAACTCCAGCCCTGGATCAAACCTTTCTTTAAGCCAAAAGAGAGGTCTGGCTCTTCTCCAGGAAATGCAAGAGCTCAGAATAAAGGCTGTGTGTTACCCATTCCACCACTGAACCTTTCTTCAGCCTAACGGTCTGGTTTATCCTGCACATTTACAAAATCCCATTTGCTTCCCAACATAATTTTTTTTTAGTATTTTTCAACTCTGCAGATATTGGCAGCAGAATAATGTATGTATGTGAAATACCTGTTGAGGATGTATGGAACATCACTTAATGTAATACTGTAGAAAATTTGTGAAAATTACTTTCAGTAAATCTTTCTTTGAAGCGCCCTCCTTGTCTCTTGTTTCATATACTTTCCTGGCTAATGGTAAAACAAATAAAAAAGCGTCCTCCAAAAAAACCCTTCCTGCCCCTTGGTCTAGCTGCTGAGACTGTCTTGATGTCCTGGCAGGATGAGGCATCAGTGCAGCATCCATCATCTGTGCTTTGTATAGAAGCTGATTTCTTTGGTCAGGGCTGTTGGACCAGATGAGAGACGAATCTGGGCTGATCTTCACATACTCTGTAATTTGCTTTTTTCTGATGCTGAAATGGAATTTGTATGTGCATCACAGACTTCCAGGGGATGAACTGTAGCTGCAACACAATGGAAATGCAGGCCCTAAACACCTTGATACAAGTCCCTTCCAGCAGATACAGTATTAGCACACAGGAATTACTGATAGAAACAGGGAAGTCACCTGGGGGCACTATTGTAGCCAGATACTCAGATTTCATGTCATTTACATTTGAAAGTTTATAGCAGCAGAATATATTGCTGCTAAAGTTTCCTGCCCTCCTAAAGCTGCTCTTTATCAGGAGCTTTCTTTTGGCTCAGCTGCTGGTTATCATTTTAAATGATCTGTGCCACTGAGTGGAAAAACAACAGCAAAAAAAAGTCTAATAAAGAAACTTCCCTGGGTTGCTTGCTGTTGAAGTTTAGTTTACTTTATTGATGAGCCAAGCCTTATTTTATCTCTAAAAGTTTCCTACAAAACAGTAACCATTTCCCTGTGAGTTCTGCCAAAACAAATATTCCCATCATTTTATCTTGTGAGGTAAGCTGATGTTCCATATACTTTGTTTCTAAACACACTTTCTGTTGTAAAAAGACAGTCTGTATCCAAGATGATTTTCCAATATCCATGCCTTGCTGCAGGAGACGACAAATGCTTTGAGAGTGTTTATTGCAGTTGTTTCTGGAATTAACTCTTACACCAAACAGGTATAGCTCTGTCTGACTTTATTTTGTTGTAGGTAATGGGAAGTATAAAGAAGAGAAGCAGTTTCAGTTGTGATTGTGACATTACATGTGCTGTGATAAGGTTGCAATGAAATAGTAAATGGATGAATTAAAACTGTTGGCAAAACAAAAGCCATGTTATTTGTGACATTCCAGATGCTGAGAAGATTGTCAGAGTCATTGGAAATTGTGTCACTGATACCTTATGCAAATCTTACGTTTAGAAAAGCCAGGTAATTATCATGCTGAAAAGAACCTGTATAAGACATTGTGTAATGTCCCTAGTAGTAAAAGCCCTACCTCAGCAATGGAAATGTACCAAATGGTTTCTCTCAGTAGAGGACTTTAAAAAGGAAAGTACTGGATGTGTTAGCTAGACAGAGGCATCATCTGTTCCAGCAAGCAATTTTTGCCTTTCTGCAAAGAAGGACTGTAAGAGTGTTAAGATTAGTGAGTAAATTTTTCCTGCTTGACTTATTACTTGTGGCCTTTTGTAGTATCCCTTTAGCAACTGCTACATGACATGACCTTTTCAGCATATTTATCAGTCCCAGCCTTATGGATGATGCAGTTATAAATGTGGTTGCTGGCGGGAATGACCAATTCTAGAAGACTGTTCCAGAATCAGGTTTTGGTGCAGGTTCTTTGAAATGCTCGTGGGCTGGTGCATGTGCCTGACTTCTACTCGGAAGCTCTGACATCTAAGTGTAAGGCATAACTCTCATTCCACAGCAAAAACTGGGAATGAATTTACAATTAGACTAAACAGCAAATAGGCTGCATCTGATGAAGCATGAGTATTAGTTTCAATAAAAGATGCAGATTTACAACATTCTACTTTGTGTTTTATATATATAAATGCTTTTATGGGTCTTGTTCCTAGAGTAAAAGTACAACATTAGTAAAGAAAATGACCTAGTTTCTGAGTAACACCATGAATTTACATTTTTAGAGGCTAAACCAGACATTTATGATGCAATACATTGTCTTCCAACAAAACAGCGTTTGATTTTGTTGAAAGTTCTTTCTTTTCACCTTTTCTCTCCACAGGAGGGATTGTTCTGTGGTTCCCGTTGTAGGGAGTCTTATCTTTGAAAGGCAGAGGATTTGATACTTGAGCAGTATATTATACTTGAGGGATATGCTGACTTATTATATTGGTTTCCTAATATTCCACTGTGGCATTTCTTGAATGTGTATGAAACTTCAGATACTACCAGAGTTTGCCTTCATACCATTGAAGTCAGTAACAAAACTTCCCTTAATTGCAAAGGATCAGGGTCAAGACCTGGGTGAACTGCTGTACTGATTCAGCAGTTCTGCTCTTTACTGCTGAAAGTTCATGCGCTGTGACCCATTTAGACACAAATTTTTACTTTCTAGCTTCCTATATTAATCCATTTACAGAAAAATTAATAATATATCTATGTGAACTCTTGTGTAACATTCCTGGCACCACAGGCAGGTTTTACACTCACTCCCAAAATTTTCAGATCTTTCATTGGCAGGTATGAATAAGAAAAGAAAGTAAAATTGTAACCTAAAAGCAGATAGGGATCAGACAGGAGAATGCCATGATCCACTGTTTGTGATACTAAAGAAGGAAAAATATTGTGGTTAATCAATCACTTCATTATAACATGTAATTTCTAATAGAACAAGATTTGTGTATAGTGCCAGTGACTATGTGTTGCTATTTTAACCTATTTTAAACATTTATTTCTGATAAAGTTGACAAATTTCTGGTAAATTATGTAGTTTCTTAGTCATCTAGCATGTTTTTTCTCGTCAGTTTTATGGCTACCCTGCAGGACTTGGACTTTCCACTGTGACTCAGTTACTGACATTAGCACCTGTTTTAGAGCCTGGAGCCTTTCTAGGGCAGGGACTTATTTCATAGCTGGTGCTGTGTCACATGGCTGCAAAATCTGGGCTATGAACAGTGAAGAAATTCTCACTGTGTGCCTCCCTGAAGCTTTAGTTTTGCCTTTTGTGTAGATAAATAATAATTAATCTGCCCACTGGCTTCATATCGCTGAACTTGTCTCAGAGGTTGGTTAAGGCTTCTTCTGAACATCAGGATGGTACCTCTGCTGAGGCGTGTTCCTTCTTCCTGCAGGGACTTGCTGTTTTGGGAAATAAGACACCGTAAGTATGAAGTGGGGTGCATTTGAGACACACAGGTTGGGGAATCCAGTGACTGTTTCAATTCTATCCTAGCTCATGTTGATTATTGCTCGCATGATGTCACCTGTGAGTGACTCCTTTGACTCCTTGCTTGCAGAAAGAAATTCCCAGTTATTGTTAGTCCCTTCTACATTGTACTATGGAAATGAATTTAAAAATGAGCAATCCTACATTTTTCTTTTTATTTAATTTGGGTTTGGCTTTGTTTTGGTTTTTTTTTTATGTACTCTGCCAGTGACGTGAAAATGAGCAGACTTCCAATGGGTTTGTGTTGTGCTGTCGAAAATACCCAATACTTTCCAGTCCCAGTTTGCAAGATTAGATCAACTGGAAAAAAAGCATGAAGGCCTGACAAATTTCTGGCTTCATGAGATGAGGCCCATAGAGAGGGAGTCATGCATTAGTGAAAATGTACAAAATGATCAAGTACAGCATAGGATATGTTTAAAGAATGACCTCTTGTAAACTTTTATAGACAATTCCTCTACTTGTCCAGAACTGCTCCCTGAGGTATCATTCAAAAGTCTTGCCAGAAGTAACAGATTTGAACAGCAGACGTCTGATTCAAAACATTTTGCAGCTCATAAACAGAGCTACCTCCAAAAGAAGCAAATAATTTCCATAGAGACCCACCATAGCTTGTGACATTATTTGAATTGTGGCAATGCTGAGATGCTTGAAAGCCTGTGGTTGCCTCCTGTTTAAGCCATGTGTATAGAGCAGTTAATCCTATGGCAATTATCAGCACTTTCAGCATCACACAAAGAGGCAATGACAGACACATGACAGAAGTCTAGGAGGACACGTCCAATTGGAATTTCCAAATTACAACCTTCTGGGAACCTGGACTCTCATTTATCTTATGGCATGGTTGTTTCCTGCCCCTTTTACCCACTTTTTTTATGGTGAAATGAGTTCTTGCAGTTCTGAATGATGCTGATCTGGACTGGAGATGAGGGACATTGCTGCAGTCCAGCAAAGACAGGTGAGGATGTTGGGAAACGGCTAGAGGAAAAGTGGGAAGAGGTTGTATAGTAATGTACTACAGTACAGAGATTTAACGAGAAACACTGCATACTGAGGTTCAAGGCAGAAAACACATAAAGGAGGTTGATCTTTAAACTTCCAACGTGGTGGCAAGACTGGATTCAAACAAGCTTATTTAAAAAAAACCCGCAAACAACTCTGATAGTTTAGATTTATTTTTTCCTTAGTGGCATATTTTCTGATTTTTCCTCTTTTTTTGTTCAGTTCTGTTCAGATCTATGTGAATATATCCTCAAGATTTGGATTTTAGGATTCTAATCCTGCATATCTTTATGTATCAGCAAAGCTTTAAGTACATACACTGGGCCTAATAACTTATCTTTAAGGAAGTCCATGAAAGTACGCAGGACTATGAAAAAATCCTCAGAAGAAAAAGATTGCAATAGGGTAAAATGTTCTACTATTTAGACCATGTCGTATAGGAAAAAATGAGCCATTTGGATAAACTTCAGAATTTATGTTGAATTTGTAGTAGCTTGTTATGAGTTCACATTTTTATTTTTTTCTTATATGCCATACAGTTTCATGTATGATGCTGCCACGTCACAGCCACAGAATGGCTTTGCTTTAAGGAACGTGAAAAGTAGCATTGTATTTGTTTACTAATCAGAAGAATTGTAGTCCATGTAAGATGCGAAAATCTTTTTGAGAGAAGCTGCCAGAGTGGTCAGATGTAGATTTTTAACTGGATTTTTTTCCCCCTCCCATCACACTGAAAAATGGGGGGAAGCTGCATATAAACTGTAACGTGTTCAAGTGAAAACAAATGGCCTAACTGTGGAAAGAGTTCCAGTCAAAAGTCCTCGTGCCTTCTCCGTGCACTGTAGCTTCAAAGAAAAGTGTACACCTTGGACACCTTGGACCTCTGTAAATGTGGATGAAGCTGAAAATGTGATAAATGGAAGTAATCAAGTTAGTCTATCATAACCTAATGTCTAATATATATATATGGCCACTTGAAGGGTAGAAAAGAGGGGGAATGTCAGCTGAGTTTGAGATAGTTGATATTGCTGCTAGATGCTTCTGATGGGCAAAGAAGATTACATGCCCATCTTTTCTTTAAAAACATGCTACAGCATAAAGACTTCATTGATTTGTTGCAGGTATTTTAAGGAGCGTAAGAAAATGAATAGCTTTCAGTGCTGATTTAGCAGTCTGTTCCAGTGGAGCTCCAGTCTGATTTCGGATAAAAGGCAGTAGACCTTGATTTAATTGAGCAGTTGAGTGACTTTCTATTTGAAAAATGGGGTTTCCAGCATTGGTGCCTATGATGTAAGGTGACATCAAATCCAAACCATTTCCAAATACCTAGGAATTCCCTTCTATGTCACAGGAGTACTGACAGCTGTACTACTACGCACCACTGACGGCTTCCTACTCATATCTTTAGTTAAAATACAGAAGCTCTGGGCAGCTCAGTGTACTTAAAAAATGCTAAATGAGCAAGGTCTACATTTCCCTGGTCACAGATACTGTGGGAATGAGTTTCCTGTACGCTGGTAGAAAGCAGCCATCCTTTTCCTACAGGGTAAATGAAATCAGACACATATGAAAGATCTTGGACAAAGCCTGTGGTGCTAATTTTGTGCCTCTGTGTTCTTATTCAGTAATTGCACTGTGGTAGTGCTGGGGATGTCACCTTGTGAGCTCTGAAAGGCTGATGTTAGGTGTTACTTAAGCCTGTAGCCAGTGAGTGCTGCAGAATGCCTGCACACCTGGACACATAAGTTGTGACTGAGCACAGGCAGCAAAGCTTCGCACAAGCCAGTGAATGCTGCTTTCTCACGCAGAGACTTGGGAAAGTCTGGGCATAGAAAAACTAATTGACAGAATGATTTGCTGATCTTGAAACAAGCTCTGTCTTGCGGGTAGCTTTGCTTTTTGGCAGTAGTACCTGAAAATAGTCTGAAAATTTTTGGGGGGGCTTGCTTTTAGAGTGGTAATATTTAATATGGTGTATCAGAGGAGTGTATCACAGCAAAGTTCATTTGGTTGCATTTCATGACATCTATCTGGGGAAATTACTGTGAATGCAGCTTATTATACTAAAATAATTTTTCCTGCCAGTTTGCTGAAGTTCATCCATAGGCTGTGTCAAATTTGCATTGTGAATGCTGCTTCTGCCCCCATCTCTGTCCCGGTTTCCCCTTCACACCACAATTTTCCTTTATTGTCATGTTAGGCTTGCTAACCTTTTTCATTCTTACAGCAACCTGGAAGAAAGAATCATTTCTGGCTCTGAGTCCCCTAAAAAACAATTTCTGATCTTTTCAGCTTGAATGTGAGGAAGTGGAACAGCAGTATATGAAACCCTTTATGGAATATATCTTGACAGATAGTATTATCTTTCAGAAAGAAATGAGTATGCTTGCTGCCAGAATGCACTGCTGTCTCTGCCCCAAATTCTATTTTTATTTCTGTTCTCCTTAGCAGAACAGAACAATAAAACATTCATTTTATTCTTTTTTATTATTATTATTTTTTGAATTATTTTCTACCCTAACTCCAAAGAGCAGCCTGCAGCAGAGATGAGGTCTTTGTAGAATGACAACCGCAGCTTCTCCATGAGGCAGCCTTTTCTGGCCTAAGCTTGCTAGATCTCTTGGCAGTACCGAGTTATTCTTGCCAGGTGAGAAGTGGGCTGTTTGCAGTCATACTTGACTTGTTGGCTGGCCTAAGTTTTTGTATTGTAAAGTCTTCAGTTTTCTTGGTTAAGCTTGAGTCAGAGATTAATTTTATTGAAATTGAATGACAGTTGAATTTTACTGCCCAAAGCTTTGAAGGGATTGCACTGTGCTGGGCTATAGCCAAAAAGGGGAGAAGCAGAGATAGGATTAGAGCGCCTGGCAACACTCTTTCTTTGTCCACACTGGGAGGAAAACTGGAGCAGCGGTAGACACCACTCCACATATACCAAGTACTCATTGTGTTGCTGCGCTGCAGCCAGTCTACCACAGCTGTCCACTTTGCTTGTGCAAGATAGCTGGCTCTATCCTGAATATGCCAAATAGCAATTGCCATTAACTCTTTTTTCTTTTCACAGGAATAAAAATGTTGGGAGTGAAAAAAGATATCTTTCCACAGGGGTGAGCATGCACACATCTATGCCCACACCCTTGAAATACTTGATAAGGTTCTGAGCACTGATGTGCCAAATTCCTGTTCAGTTGAGCAAAGTCCATGTCCTTGCAAAAATGGTTTAAGCTTCTTGGCTTACCCATGTTACAGAAACCATAACAATGTCGAAAACTATTATGCAAGAGGTAAAACTTGAGGACAATAGGTGGGAAAAGGAGAAGCAGTTTTTATACAAAAGTAGTCATGTAGAGGCAATTTTAAATTCGAAGCTCTTCCACCGTTTATCCACAAGGGGATGGATAGGATAAATCCCTTCTAAAATTTTTCTCATAAGGATTGCCATTGGATTTTAGGATCAGATAACACCATATTACATGCACTAAAGGAAACTTTTCTTCCAGTACCAAAATAATGATTTAATTAGAATTTCATTCTAATGAAGAATGTATTAGTTAATTTTCAGATACTTTCATTCCTGGTTTGTGTATTCTGAATGCAGTGTTCCTCTACAGGGTTTATTTCCAGATTCAGGCAAGCTTTTAGAAAGCTTCATGCTGAAGATGCCCTCTTGTACTACTTTAATCTTTCCCTGGTGTCTCATCTACCTAGCTGTCTTTGCTGCAGAGACCACAATCTGCATTGGCATCTCTTATATTCCAATGTCTGTTTTCCAGTATTGCTAAATGTAGAAAAGGAAGATAAACTACTTTTTCTGTACCTGACAAATGATGCATATTTGTTCTACGGGTAGTAATACAAACAGAATAGAATAGGAATTTTGTTGGCAATAGAAAAAGACCCAGGAGGCCTTGGGATGTTTCTATGAGCAACGTATGCAGTTTCATTAAGGATGGACTTCACAGGAAGACCATGGTGTGTGGTTAAAAGGGATGTTTATATGAGAACAAGCAGAGGTAAAGAGGCTTGTAATAAATACACAGAGTCTTGTGCTTGACTGAATATGGGATCTGGCTACTTCTTAGTCAAGTTGGTTATGATGTGTCTTTAAAATCATCTGTGAATTTCAGTTGTTCTTGTTCTTCACTTTGTACTATTTGGCCTCAAATTCACACTCTGCATTAATTGATTCGCCCATACATTCATCCACCACTTGCTTTTTCTCACTGGAGTTCTGCACATCAATATATAAACTGCAGGATTTCTGCAAGTGAATAGAAAAATAATAAAATGCACCGGCTATTAAGCATCTTGAACAACAAGCTAGACCAAAGTGTGATCATGAAATGTAACTGACTTAGTTTTTCAAGTAATGGTAGTGAGGCAGGGAGAACATAGGTATTTTTTCATGAATTATGTAACAACCCTTGCAAAGTTATGCCCAGCCCAGGGTATTGATCTGAGTAATGAACACTCTATCCTTTAGTCACTGTTTCAGTAAAACACTGGTTGCAGTTGAACAGGGACAATTCTCCTCATCCAAAATCATGTTAGAAAAATATTTTAGCACCCAACATGCTACAATTACATGTGCCTAATCTCTTTCATTGAGTTCATTTTAAAAGCTGCTCCATTTCTTGGCATATGTTTTCTTACTGTAGTTTTGGTTCCCTCTTATCTAGGCAGCTTGTGTCAAGGCTATTTGCCCCCAAGTTCTCAGGAAAAAAATTTCTTGCCCCTTGCTCTCTGAAGTCCCTGGCATGGATTTATGAGCTTTATAAGAAGCAGTAGGTATTAGTGATACCAATGGAGAAATAGTGCTCACCTACAAGTCCTATGAGTTTCAGGGAGGAACCTGTGGTGGGGTCAACATGGATTCTTGTTTGTAGACAAACACACTCCTTGGACGCCGGCTGTGCTGCCCTCCTTAAGAGCCATTCAGTGTCTACATGGAAAAGCACCTGTTAATCTGTTTGATGTGATGGATGTTCTGAGTTTAAAATTAAATAAAATGGTTTTAAGAGAAAAGAAAGCAAAAACTCTAAGATTAGCTTTGTTGGAGAGTTTAAATGAGCCCTAGGCTGCTGTTTCTCCTTTTGTTTATGAAGAAAGAGATGGTATTTTTGTCTCAAGAGCTGTGCTGTTCACCTCTGAAGGATCTGGTCTCATGATGTGAAGGATGTATGTTCTGTGGTTTGCTTGGCTCTTAAGACTCTTGCTTCCCACCTCAGATTTTCTGGCAGTTGAAGGTAGAGGGGAGTAAAGGTTTCTGAGGAAGGAAGGCTGTTCTACTCTTCAAGAGAGAGACTTCTAATTGTGTCTAATGAAAGGATCTTAAAAGTTTGTTTCATTAGAGGACTGGAGAGTGGTTCTGAGTTTTAAGTCAGATGTTATTCATGGTGTTTTCCTTATCTTTTCCCATTTTTTTCTGATGTCAAGCTATTGAAAAACTGTTCCTTTACAATCATTTGATTCTTTTTTTTGTATTTGGCTTATTTGGAAAACTTCAAATAGTGTGGCCTCTCTGAGGGGGAAGGGGAAAAGGGGAGTATTTATTCTCTTTGATCACAAGCCAGTACTTTCTTTTGAAATAGTATTGTTGTATATAAATACAGTAGAAGGACTTCAAGAACTTCTGCCTACAAAGATGCGTGAGGACAGAGGAGTGATCTTTCCTGAGACAAAGATTGCTGAGGAGTAATTACTGGCAGCAAGCCTATAAAGCTGAAACTGATGCTAGGCTTTCATGTCTAGTGTAAAACTTCTATTGCTATCTAGTTAGTATAGACCAGGTACATCTAATAAAATGCTGGTTTTGTCTAATTCCCATGAAAGCAAATCTTCCAGCCAGGCATGTCCTCTTTGAGCAGAGGACCAGTTATCATTTACTCGGCTGATAAAAGCTTTCATTTCTCCTAAGATAAAATATTTGCATCTATAGCAAGAATAAAAATGCCTTTTCTTTTCCTGTTGTGAACTGCCTGTATAGCAAGCAGAAACAATTCTAGCACAGATCAGCTTGCACACAGAAGTAAAATAGGCTGTGGAGACTTTTTAAAAAAAACAAACATGCTTTTGGGAAAGAGATATGGAGTACAAAAGACCAAATTTGCTGATAGCCATCTTTTAAATGAATCACAAAAATATTTTAATCAATTTCCCCCCTCACTATTTTATAATATAAGATTATTCCTTAGGAATGACTGCTATACTCACAATACCAGCTGCTATTTCGATTCTGCCTGGGGTAATACAATACCTTGACCTGAACAGTTCTAGAAACATGTGACAGTAATGATGTGATAGTTTTAGATCACTGTGGAATCAAATGAGTTAAAGAGCAAGTATTAGAAAGGAAATCAAGATGGCATCTTCATTGGCACCCCATTTTTGGAGTTACTCTAATTAAAATAACAGAAATGTTAAACATGTCAGGTTAAATCCTCATCTTGGGTACCACTAGCTTAACCCCCACAAAATGAGAGAAGTTTCTTTGGATTTTCATCAACGTCACTGAAAGTAGAACTTGGCTTTGATTGTGCCTTCTTGTTTGTCAGGATTTGTTACTTCCTGGTGGAGAGATGAATAAAGATGGATATTTCATTCTGATGACAGCCAGGGGAGTACTTTCACCCTGGTCATAGAGTTCCCCTCAAACTTCATGGTGCTTTATGAGTGGGAACAGAGCTTCAAATTCCAGATAATCAGCAATTGTGTATTTGGGAGCCAGGGCCCTCAGGACTTCCAGAACTGTCAGTTCTGGCAGGTCATTACATTGCCGAAATAGAAGATATAATGTTCATACATACAAAGTAAGACATCTAAGAAATAAATAAAAAAAAAGGTGGAGTGGGGTCTGCTAGAGATCTAAAAAATCATAAATGCTAAAGAGAAATAAATAAAAATTTATGTTTTTTCTTAGTACAGTCTTGCATCTAATGATGAAATCAAGGGCACTAATTAAAAGAAATTAAAGAAATTAAAATAAACCATCTGCAATGGTTTAAAGAAAAAAAACCTAGGCTTTTTCATTTGTTATTTAAAAAAAGTAAGGACTTTTTTCCCCAGACTCAAAAAATTCATCCCAGAGTAACCATCTTGTACAACACTTGGATTAATAGTCAGTGTAGCTTTTTGCTTTAGGGAATATAAAATTCTTCTTGAGATAATTTAAACAGGTTATTTCCTTAGTTGTTCTCTGAAGTATCCTTCATATCTGTGAAGATTATTATGAACCAGAAGACTAACTTTTTTTTTTTTTTTTGATTACTGCACCCATGAGACAAAATGTCATAGAAACAGGGGGATAGCAGTAAGGTCATGTGCTCACACCATGCCACAGTGATGCTTGGCTGTGGACTGCTGGAGTATACCAATGTTTGTGACTACAGCTTGCTTTCATTTACCTCCAGTATGTGTGGTTCCCTGAGGCCTTGAAACTGAAAAAACCCTGCTTTTGGCAAGTGGTAACATAGTCACTTCACACCTAAGATATGGTGTTAATAAAGAACTAACAATTCTTTTTAAAACTTTATGCAAATCACTCAAATTAGATTTATTAAAAATTATGAAGGAAAGCAGGGAAGTTTTAATGAGTAGCTATGCTGTGCATTATCTGTGCACAAAGCAGATGTAATGATGCATTATAAATGCTGAGAAAATTTAATCAGTGTAGAAAAAATATAATGAAATGGTTGTTTAAACACTGCAAAGCTAATGTTATAGTAATTACTTCCCATTGAGCAAGACATGGTGCACATTATCTAGGGTGTGTTTGATTAGTGATCTGCTATGACATCTTGCCTTTTCTTAATTTTATTTCAATACCATTTAAAAAATCTTCAATTCAAACCCCAGTTAAAAAAAAATAAAAGCAAGCATGTCATCAAATTCAGTTCTCCTTCCCTTTCCTTTCTGACCCTGTCTGCATGAAATTCTGCTTTGATATACTATGGCTGTATGTGAGGAGGCTGAACACTTGCACTTACAGAAAACGTGGTTCTGTGGTGTTTGTTGTTTTTCCCTCTGCAAAGTGATACCAGCAGTATTACTTGTAATGATACTCATATTTTTCAAAATGTCCTTGTAGAAGGTGGATTGGAGTATGTATTGAAGTTTTTTTTTGGTAAGATTTCTTTTAAATGAATAAGACATGGTTTTCACCACTGATCTTTACCAGCTTTTCATAGCCTATAGGGATACTTTTCTGCTAATAGGTGCATGAGAGCTGCATACGGAAAATTCTACTCATAGGTCCTCTTAAAACTCTACGGCTTAGAGGTGAATAAACAATGAATTCTTATTCATCTTGGCTACTGCTAATTATTTGTAGGAGCTGATTAGGGCTTTTGCTTTAGGAACTGTCTTAAAGTCACAGAGATTCTGAATTGTGGATGATGGTCTTTAGACATGTTGGATCATAAATGATAGACGTAAATAGAATTTTTTTTTTGAATCTCTAGTAAAGAGACTTGCTCCAGGTTTTAGGATATATTCAGCTCTCACTGAACACAGTAAGCACTTTCCACTGCTTTTTTGGGAACAGAATTAGAAACCTTTGTTGGAAAGTTTACAAACCACCATCTTGCATTACTGAAGATCAAATCAGAATTGTTTTGCAAATGTGGAGTAACAACCTTTTATAGAGAAACCAGATCTAGAGAAGAAAGAGTAGTCATTTAAAGAAAAGATACTCTTCCAGTATAAAAGATTGCTGTTCTCACTTTCAGTTTGAAGCATGCAACTCCTGCATGTTTCTTCATTCTTTCTCTTATTGAACAAATGAATTTCAGTTATAAACACGAACTTTAACTGTAATTTTAAATCATGATTTCTGTATAAGCCCTAAGTTGATATTGTCCAGGTAGAGTTTATTGATAGTCTTAGAGTCAGTAAGAGCTTAATAGGATAAAAAATATTAGAAAGAGAAAAGGCCTTCAGTGAAATAATATTTTTATTTGTATGTGGACTTCAAAACTTTAACAACTTTGTTGCAGTCTGACTGAAGATTTTGGAGTCAGACCATTTCTAAATAATGTAATCACAGGCTACCTAACAAAAAACGTTTTCTGTGGTTTTGGTTGATTGCTCAGTCTTGTGGAGGTGAAATTATGTACTTTTTTGTTCCTGAGATATATGATAGTATCTGTTTGTATATTGCATGTATATTGCTCAGGAATTGTTTTCATTTTTTTAATCCTTGGTCGAGTTTTGTAAACCTTTGATTCCATTCAAAGAAATTAAGAATACATTGTTTCAGAACTGAATGGCCCACTGATCTCAGGCCTAGGTACCAGTTGGTACAGTTGCTACTGTTGGCATAAGCCTAGAAATGGAAAACAATTTTGGGCTAATTTGAGAAAGGAACAGGTGAAGCTCAAATAATATAGGAGCAAGGAGAAAAAGAACAAGTGGCAGCTGCTCCAAGAAACATTGGCTTCTATCAGTGCAGCATATGGAAGGGCAAATCATAAGCACATGATTTCATCATCCCTGTGATGACGGTTTTGCCTTTAGATCAACACTACACAAATTTTATTGGTTTTTTGGTTAATAAAAAAGTTTGGGTTACAGCTCCTCCAGGAGATTCCTGCAGAGTAACAAAAGAAGCCAAGGCATGGCATTCCTCCAGAAATGCTTTTTTCTATCATGAAAACAGCATTAAACCAATATCCTCACAGCTAAACTGAGCTGACAGTGCATCTAACTGCTGCTTACTTAAATAGAAAAATAAGAAAAAAAAAAAAAAAAGACGAAAAATATCCGTATACAGCTACTTACTTTGTTTGTTTGGTTTTCCTTAACTAGGCCTCATGCTCGGTTTAAAGCTCTTTCTAAAATCTTCAAGTTACACGATGCCTCTAATCTTTACAAAAAAGTAAATAGTCTGTCACTGTGATGCATCCTACGTTGTTCAAAGACTGCACTTTGGGCTCATATCTGTAACCGTAGTCATGACATGAAGATACAGGGTAAACCTTACAGCCTGATTTATCTTTGTCAGAGAGTAGCAATGCTCAGCACTGAAATCCAGGATATACGTGACTCTAAACAGAGCAATTTGTCAAGTATTTCATTGACACAAATTGAAATGAAACTAGTTCTCAGACTCTAGGGGTCACTTTGCAACAGGAAGAATTCATTATCTAAGTATACACAAAGGAAAACTATTTCACAATTGAAGTTGATTTGTGACAGATGGATGTACACACATAAAACTAAAAACTCATTGGTCACACTTGCAAAGCAAACTATAAGAACCTACAGGCTCAAGTATTCCCTGGCTAATAGCCCATCAGTTCCTCTGAAAAAACCAGAGTAGCCACTGCCTTATTGAGGTCTATCAAGTGTTTCAGACTTTTTTTTTTTTTTCATAAGGAAAACCATAAATTACCTGCCTCAAATCTTATACGAGGGAAATGTCTTTTTAATCATGTATGTGTATTAAAGTACTGGAGATAGATATACCTGGCATCCCATCCTAAGGGGAAAGACCTTTTTTAAAGTTTGCATATTTTACTTAATCTACGGCCTACTTTCAGAATGTATTACAGAAATTCTCCTCTCTTAAGTGTGTTCACTTTCAAGCCTGTCACTTCAGAAGCCCAATTAAAACCTTTCCTGGTTAAATCTCAATTCTATCATGGAAGAAGAGGAAATCTGCTATGCAGAAACAAACTCCACTTTCCTCATTTGCTAAGAGACTGCTGGGATGTGAAAAAGAAGTGAGAAAAGACAAAGAGAAAGAAGAAGCAATGATAAAGATATGAGGGGTGAAACACAGGTTTACAGCTGCAGTGAACTTTATTTTATGTGTGCCAGTGTTTTATGGCAGGGGACCATAACCACTGCTGGCAGGCTAAAGTCATCAGAAGGAGTGCTGCTGATCAGCAGCGACACCAGTACAGTCCCGGTGGTGTAGATCCTCCAGAGGGGAGGAATATTTCTTTCTGTTGCAGAGCTCGAGCAGTACCTAGGCTCTCTTTTTTTAAAGGCTGCAAGCTTGTCTCTGCTTTCACTTGTGTGGCCACTCTGGTTGACAATGACAGCACTTCACATCCACTTTGCACATATGTGAAAGATCTGAGGCTGCAGCAAAAGTGGCCCAATATGCAGGATTTTACTTCATGTGATGGCATCTCTTGAGGGCATGTTTTCACACTTAAATGGCTGTCGAAATTTGAATCTTCTGTATGGGGTGAAAAAGAAAAAGGTTAAGAGAGGATTAATTTGAAAACAGTGAAAATAAAGCCGAAAATTCACCCTGAAAGTTGGAAACATGTTTACTATGTTCTCCAGCATCCAGCAGAGAGACAGGTACACATATGCGGTCCCCAGATGGTTTAGACCAATTGAAAAACCTTAAAATATTGGGACCGTCATGTATCCTTTCCTGTACTTTTATTTATAAGCATCAGAGATTTTAACATCTTTAGGTTTTATTTTCAGATCATACTGTGAGAAATACCAGTCTAATGTATTTGGGAAACTGAAAATCAGTTCAGGATAACAATTCACTGCTCTGGGTAGGAACATTTTCAAGAAAAAGAGCCAAACTGTTTAAACGATCTAGTCTAGTTTTAGCCAGCAGAACTTCACTGGCATCAGAGACACTACTTCTGCAACTCCACTATCTGTCCAGATAAAAGGTGACATGCTCTGAAAAACAAAGGCAGGCCTGACTGACAGGTTTTCTTCCTCAGAAGCATTAACAGTGGTTTTAGTGACCTGCTACATAGTGGCTATTGGTTGGGATTATTTCTTTATGTGTGGTATCCATGTGGTATATAACTTGGTATCTCATAATTTATCTCAAAATGATTTTTTTACTAATTCTTGATTTGCAGAGAACCTGTTTCACTGAAGCAGAAACATGCTTTTTGATTGGCATTTGTCACTGGGAGGAAAACCTCCTTTTGAATCCTTTTCTCCTGTTCTGATTCTGCAGATGTCTGTTAATATGCTCCTGCTGGCTCTCCTAAAGCTTATGTGGTGTTCTTTGTTCTGAAATACAGATGGACCAGAGCTCTGGCTTGTAGAGGGCAAGTTGTGGCATAAACTGCAAGAGAAAATGTATAATTTGCAGATGCAACTTCCTGTGCTATGCAGTATCGAAAAAAACAATGGTTAAAAACCCATTGCCGCAGGTGGCTTGGAAAAAAAATATTTGTACTAAGGTGACTGTAAATAGATAAGAGTAAATAAATAGGCTAGACATTTCTGACTAGTGAAAAATGACAACCAGGAGTTACTCAACTTAGCTAGAAATATTTATTCTGGTAAGTGCACCATGTCTCAACCTCTGAGGAAAATAAATACCTGATGAAAAAAAGAGGGCAAAGAGAACGCACCAGCATTGAGATGCCTGATGATTTGTCATTGAAAATACTGAATACTCAAAACAGGACTTTAATGCAATAGAAATGTATGTTTCTCTTCAGGACAAAGGTTTAAATTATGCTTACACAATTAGGCCAGATTATGGAGTCTTCAGAAAATTTCATCAAATTGATTAAGTAAGTGGGAGCAAATTAGATGACAGCATGTTGCACAATGCAGTCTGTAGAAAGCTTTGAAATTATGAAAGGTAAAAGAGAAGAAAGTGGTCAACTTTATTCTCTGAGAAAGAGAGAAAGTAGGAAATATTAAGAATTCAAATATTCAGTCTGACAAGTATCTCTGAAGATTTGGTGTTTTGGTTTGGATCTTAGAGAAAGGTTTTGTAGCTGGTGACTTCCTGTAGCAGTCTTGACGGTCTAGTTGGAAGGAAGAGTGCTAGGGAGGCAAGTTTGACACAGATTAGAAGAAAACCCACTGTGTTAAATGACAAAAATTTAAATTAATTAGAAAAATATTGTCTATTAATTTTTAATAAATTTTTACTAATTGTATTTAATGGAAAATTATTAATAGAAAAGTACAATAAAAACACAATAAATATTAACAACAAGCAAGAGGAAGTTGTGAATCCATGTGGTATGACAATCTTTTGCATTTCTAATGCCTGATTAGAACTATTTATCAGTACTGAAACATTACAAGAAGTCAAGTTCATTGGGTAAGTTATATGTAGGACATTTGGAGTAGTTTAGAGATACAGTTAGGGGGACGTGGCATTCTGGTAAAATACCTTTGCTTAATTTTGAGAAATCAGTAACTAATAAAAACATAATTTAGAGCTGTAACAATTATGGAGGAATATTATAGTCTAACTTCTGGAAAGTTGGAGATATTTAACTATTGTTGAATCAGAACAAAGAACAAGAAAATTACACTTCAAGCACTGTTTTGAATATATAGAAATGAGACCATTTTCTAAATGTGGAATTTCAATTTGGAAGAGGTGTGCAAGTGGTCATAGGAAAAAGTCATTGTTACTGATGACGACTTTCTTTCTCTAATGATATTAAATATAATTTGTTATATGTTTGTCAAATTTAGAGCCTTAAGTTGATTGATTAAGGTAAAGTTATGACTGGATTGGAAGTTGGTTGGTGGCTAATTAATCAGTAGTTATGATCTGTTTACGATTCATATAGGGAAAAGGGAAGAGAACTCCAAGCACTCAAATATTATTTTAAGTTATTAAAAGCCTTATTTAGCAAAGGTAAAGGCAACTATAAATAAAATTCTGATGGAAGAACATGAATAAGAATTTGACTCTTACAGTTACGGGGAAGTGAAGAAGCTGCAATTATATAGTTGAGAAAGAGGACAATTTTAATTAACCCCTTCTGTTTCAGTGGAGAAATAAAGTTTTCAATTAAAACAATACAAGCAATATCTAAATGAAAGGACAAATATGAATTACTATAAAAATTAAAAGAGGTATATAAAACACTCTTAAGGGAATCTAGAATCATTGTGCTAACAATGACAAGAGAGGCAAAATATTTAAAACTTCATGTATACAGGAGACAAAGAATGGCAAAGTCCATTTATAGATGGAGGTGGTAGAATGATGATGGAGGGAAGAGGCAAGTATTCATAACCCTTTCTCTTCTGTATCTGAAAATATGTCAGATGATGTGCCAGTATCACCTGAGGATGACATACTGCCTTCTCATCCACTAAGGAGAATAATAATTAAAAATGTTTAAAGATAAACACTTCAGACAGAAGGCTTGGACAATTTGTACACAGTCTAATACCACTGGGTAAGATGTCTTTCTTGCTAGCATTAATATTTAATAAATGTGGAAGATTATGACACTTCAGAGAGCTGTTTGAAGTAGACAAGCATAGCAGGGGTAACTTGTTAAACTGAGTTCAGCCTTAGGCACTGTAATAGAAAGGCCTGATATTGGATTTGATTAAACAAAACAGTAATGCAGCAAGTTCCACATTTTTCTATGGAAAACAGGTCTTGTTCAATAAGATTATATCTTTGGTTGCTCAAAGTAACTGCATAATAAATATCTGAATGCATTCATCCAATGATATTCCAATTTTAAAAGGACACTAAAACAATATCAGTAAACCAAGTGTCTGTTAAACAAATTCAAAGCTGGCTAACTGATGTCCCAGAGAAAATCACCTTGAATAGTGGTATTTCTAGTGGATTTGTTGGATTATGTACTAGATTGATGGAAGCATTGAGTAAGGCTTTATTATCTGCAAATAAATAAAGTTATTGTTAAAAAATCACTGACAATAAGATTATAAAGATTATAAGAAGAGTAAAAAAGGGTAAGAACTGGATTTAATGGCCCTGCTTCGTATTATTTCAGCATATTTTATTTTAATACAGATAATTTCTGTATTCCAAAGGAGAAAAGGAATGAAAAAATATGCTGAACTTGTTTTGGAAAAAATCCACATGTTGAAGCTAACAAAAACTGAGAATAAACTACTAGTGAGTGATTTCATGCTTTACACTGCTGTAGATGCTTTTTTGGAATCAGTGAAGTGGGTAGGAGAAAATGGAGAGTGTATATCTGGTTTTAGAATACTGTGTGTTGTACACAGTTCTATATCTGTGTTTCAAAAACAGAGTGAAGGAATAAGGAACATCAGAACAAATATCCACCAGAATGTGGTGGTGTAATGTTGTAAAATGTGTTGATGTGAGAAGCCTTTAGCTCAGTACATCTAGATCATCAAGGAAAGTAACTCAATCAGAGAGAACAACAACTTCCTGAGGGGGAAAGGCAGAGTGTTTAACCTAGCTGAGATGGACCAAAAGGAAGCACCAACGTCTGCAGTCTGAAATAGATTAATTTGGGTAGGAAGCAAGGGGAATTTTTGTCTTCTTTGAGGGAGGGTGATGAGTCATGGGGGGAGATGATCAAAGGAAATGGTGTTTTTTCCAATACTCCCTGTCCTGCTATTTTTGGCTTAAGACTGAAAGACTGTTTAGAGAATATGTTTAGTCAGACACAGTTTAGATATTAATATCCCTAATTATTAAACTCCTTACTAGTCCAGCAAGGTTAAATTTAGAGGTCTGTCATATAATGGGAATGACCTGTATGTTGAAATGTTCTTTGTCTGCATCAATACATGAAACGGAACACCTTATGCTGTTGACTCTTCTTGTCTGTTCCTGCAAGGATGACAGAGGACAGTATATCAGTATTGGCAAATGAGAAGAAGTGAGGGTAATAATTTCTTGGGGTTCTCTGCAAGTGTAGTCCTCTTTCATCATTACCTAGTGTTTGAAATTTTCCTGTCTGGAGTCAGTAGCACTCAGGTTACAAGCCAGCCTGAGGGACATCCTATAAAATGCACATATTCTCCTCTGAGCATTGCTATCAATTCCTTCTGCTTGATTGTAGTTTAATGTCTTGCATGTAATAAGTGCTAAAGGTATTTTGGGCAATTTCTTCTTTCTATTCTGCTTGAAGCAAAACATTATGAGCACAAAAGAATTCTATAGTGGTGAGTGACTCATCCTTTAGCCAGAGTTAACTTAATCAACGTCTAAATAGTGAAGATGCTGCACATTGATTTCAGTAAAAGCAAAGCTTTCAAAATTACCTTCCTATTCCCTATTAAAAAAGGAGTAGAAGAAATTGCTTTCCTGCTTTGACTAAAATGGTGAAATGCTAAACAAGAGTTTGATGCAGATTTGCATTTATTGTATTTGTTATCTTGAAACGTAAGAAAAGGCAGTTGTAACTTTCCTGAATGATTTAATTTATTCCTATGCTAGCTACAGCTTATTCAATACTACTAACGGTAGGCAAGAAAATTAAATGCTTGTGTAAATTTTAAGTCATCAGAAATTTGAGGTTCAGAGGGTCAATGGTAGAATCCTCGTGTTTTAGAGGCATAAACATAGCTAATAATCTAATGCAAATTTCTTCATATTAACAACAAATATAATCCTTCTTGCAATCTCTCTGTTTTGCAAATACCTTTTCAAAATTGCTTCAAGGATGAAGGTAATTTTCTTTGTAAGCTATAGGAAGTGTATGCTAGGAAATGCACAGGAAGTGGTAGGGGGCCCATGTCACCAGTTTAACTGCAGGCATTTTAGTTTTTATTTCTTTGCTTGCCTGCTTGGTAAGTTAGGACTAATTTAGCAAGTATATTGAGTAACATTGTTGTCAAGTGGTACTAAATGCTTATTTATGATTTTTAGCTTGTCAGCACTTAGTGTGGTAGGTACTCTTGAGTGCCCAGAATGTATGCTTGTGTTATTAAAATGGTAGAAACCAAAGCACGACAATGCCATTTGACCAGCTGGAAAGCAAATGGCCTAGGTAATGTGAGCAGGGCTTCACACCTGCTAGTCTCTTACTGATTTTACTTTTATTGTTTTATTAAATTTTTGTAGGTTTTGAGGAAAGGTTAGAATTATGTAGATGAGCAGTAGAAGAGTTAGATTCATTGTGACTGAGGTACTGGAGGGGAAGGAGGTATAGATCATTCTAAATGGAATCATACTTGTATAATCATGGGTTCATCAGGAGCAAGAAAAGCAAAAGTAGTTTTCAAAGAGCTCTGAACACTGTAGAGAGCAGATCTCTTACCGTTTGGAAACTGGTTTATATCATGGCCTTTGAAATTTAGAACATTTGTCAGGCATTTCTTTCGCATCACTGTCATAAAATGACCCCATCCGAGAATCTAGATTTTTTTCTTGGACACAGTTACTCCACAGGTGTGGAGTGGTTACCAATGATCTTATTGAGTCGGTACTACTGTGCAATGTATTACTTGCCACAAAAGTCACAATGCATTTCTTTTGTTAAGAAATGGCTAATTGCCCAGGAATACAGTTGGAAACTTGTTTGAAATCAGACAGAAAAAGGTGTGCATTCACAGAAGGAAAAACACTGGGAGAAGAAATCGCTTCGTGGCTTTTTTGATACAAATGAAGATATTACTCTAATAACTGTAAGATGGCTTGAACCCAAAATACGGTGCAGACTCTCAGGGATGCAAAGACTTGCTAAAATAATTGGAGGCCAGTTTTATCTGCTATCTCTTGGAAACAATAATTTTACACAGCTCTGCTTCCAGCATCCATTTCCAATCTGTGGAATGATTGATTTGTCGTTGTTCCAATCCCAACAAGATTGTTCATGTTCACAGTGTATTTCCCAGTAGTAAACACAGCTTTAGGCATATATGAAATGAAGCACCTACCCCTGAGGAAAGTAAGGGAAAGGAACTCCCATCAGTACTATAAGCTAAAAGGAAAATGATTGTCCCAAATAAAAGGCCTGTGTTACAAGTCCCATAAAAACAGTGAGCATTCTTATTTTAGTACCACTGAAGTGTCCCACCATACCACACCAACGAGGACAAATTAAGTAAAAAAGCAGTATGTGCAGTAGATGCCACTTGTAGAAGAAAATCCTGTAGCAATATTGTATGCTTCTTTGAAATGCTGTCAAGCCAACAGCTGACTGCAACTGTAGTTATAACTTTGGGTATTGCAGAGCAGTGGCTGACCAGATTGGACCACTGCTTGCTGACAGTTTGGATGTTCTACTTTCAGATGTCCTGTTTCCTTGCAGACAATGCACTCAGGCCATGTTTTCTGTTTTAGGATGTTCAGATGGAAAATTCTGCGTTGAACATGGGACCAGTAAAAGACATCCTTTCTCCTTTTTCTGGTCTTTCCTGGAGTATCTGGCATAAATATTTTTACTTTCTACTTTGTGGGTGAAGAGAAGTTGCACTAGGGAGGTGCAGACTGATTCCTCATACCATTGTTTCTAGTTCAACCCAAACACATTTTAAGAATTTGGAAAAAAAATAGTTTAAGATTGATGTCCTCTTACTGCTAATACATGGTAGTGGATATGACAAGATCAGGAAAATGGGTGAAATGGAAACTCTCAGTTCTTCTGACGGCTCTAGAGTAGGGAGGTGACCTAGGGGCACTGTGGAGCCAACTGATACCATGAGAGGAGGAGGGGGGAGGCTGCTAGTGACAGAAGAGTGAGTGGAGTCATGGAGAATATTAGCCATTGCTGCAATTATTAATGTGAGTCTGTTACCGTGGTGTTCTCCTGAGGTGTGTGCTTTTGGTACTCCAGTAAATACCTGGGTTAGATTCAGGCTGCCAGGATACATAGCAGTGGGCACTGGCACATGACATTAAGAATAGATGTTTATGTTGCACCCTTGCTCAGATCACATCAGAAAATGAAAAGCTGAAAAATTATGAGTTGTGGGTGGGACTTTAAATGGTTGCTTTAATTATGAGAAGCCCATGGACAGAGAGTAAGTAGCCAAAAAATTTAGTTTCATACCGGAGCCGCATGTCCTTTGCTGCAGAGGGTGGACAGGCTGTCCAGGCAATGAGGTAAGCACTGGGTGGGGGGGGGGGAGGAGGGGAAGATCCTTTCATAGGAAGCACTGCAGTAGAGATTTGGCTATTTCAGCCTTCGCCATGGGGACCTAGATGAAATTTTTAACAGACAATTAGCACCTGTTCCCTGTTCTTGACAGAGACCTCTAAATTGCAGGGGGACCACTGAGCTGTTCTTTCAACATGAAGCTTTATAGATCACTAAGTACTTTCTGAAATAAGGTTGTAGTTGTCTTATATTGAGCATCCATATAAAACGGAACATTTTGACCTTGTTCTTTCAGTAAAAGAAGCAATGCAGCAGTGGTCACCTCACCATACTGGAGCGATTCAAAGATGTGATGGTTATTGTTTGCAAAGTTTTTGGCAACCTAGAAAATCTGGGCAATAAATGCAAACATGTTGAGCTGTATTTTGTAGTATATCTGTAACTGTTACTAATGAGTCTGTGGCTGTGTTTGAGAATTCAGGATGCCCACACAGAATCTTCTAAAAGTAATCTCTTTCAAAATACTTATTTTATAAACAGATAGATCAGGACTTTGCTGTAAAAGATTTTGCTCTTAATAGACTATAAAATCAGCAATTCCCAGAAACCGCTGACTCTTCTCATTACCTTGTTTAAATCAAGGATTCATTTGCAACTAGAATTTTTATTTTTTTGAAGGGGAGATTCACAGAGGTGGTGGTAGCAAGGACTAGTTCATCTAAGAATATACAATACAGCTTAATTAATGTGTAAAGCTCACAAAGATAATCACTCCTTCTGAATGCTGTATCGTTAAGATTAGAGGCTGAAAAATCATCCTTCCTGAAGGTTCTCAAGACAAAAATAAATCTGTGAGCTTTACATCTTTCGTTTTTCATTTTTATTTCCATTCAGTTTTACTGATCGAGCACAAACTGTAGGAACCCCGAGTGTGTGCACACAAATGAAAATATGAAGTACCTTTTTTATAAGCCTCAGAAGCCTCAGAGGGACTGTATTACTTTCACTCAGCAAAAACTACTTAAAAAAAAAAGAAGATAAAACTGTATTTGATAGCTGCTGAAAGAGGGAA
This sequence comes from Phalacrocorax aristotelis, assembly GCF_949628215.1. Classification (NCBI taxonomy): domain Eukaryota; kingdom Metazoa; phylum Chordata; class Aves; order Suliformes; family Phalacrocoracidae; genus Phalacrocorax; species Phalacrocorax aristotelis. The sequence continues at coordinate 15,350,261 of NC_134311.1, read as the reverse complement.
TAATCCAGATACAGACATTATGGCACAACACGCCATGCAGTTTCAATCTGCTATGCTTTAGTAGCACATCAGTCACAATGAGCCCATTGTGAAAGGTTTTCTCCTCTTTGTATATTTTTTAGGAGACCTCTGGAGGCAGTGGGAATTATGTATATTTTTTGTTTGAGGGAGAGGAAACAAACTATCTTTGGGATAATCTGAACAGTTGTTGATTGATAATTCTTATATGGATCCTAAAACAGAGATTTCCCAGCTGTGCTTGATGAGACTTGTCATCTCATCTAATGCTGATAGCTCCTGAAAGACTGTTCCAGATCTCATCAGTCCTGAAACATGAGATGGGTGGAGCAGACCATAGCAAGTGCCCACTTCACAGAGACCCCATTCAGGCATTGGGTATCAGCATTTGCCAGCAGACAGCAGTTGGAGTCAAATCAGAGACAGACAATGACAGATTTAGCATTTTGCTCCAGTTGTAAAGGCAGCCCAGTGCACATGCACAGACTTGTAGTATGAAGAGCATGCCAAGGAGCTGCCAGCGCCTCCCCTCTATAAACAGCACCTGTGATGCCAAATGGTGGTGCTGCTCCATGGCCAGCCCCTTCCATGGTGCCTCCCATTTATGAAGCCAATTCTCAGGGCCTAGCACCACTTTCTCTGGGGATGAGGGGGTGGTAGAATTAAAAACCAACATCCCTCTTCTCCCTTTCATGTGAGCAATTCACCTGACCATATGATGCTGAACTCTTTCTCAGGTTAAGCTCTCTGCTCAGTGAATAAAAGCCATTTGATTCAGGTAGTGTGACTGAGAGCACACTGTTCTGTGGATCAGCCTCCAGAGGCTGGCTTACCTAAAGCTTAGGTTAAAGGTTTCTCTAGACATATCTGTCTCCTACTCTGAATTGCCTTCAATCAAATGTTGCAAGTGAGGCAGAACTGAGAAGTTGCTCACACCCCTCAAGTGCAAAGACCTGCATTTTTCTCATGTGGCTTTTTTCCTGAGATCAAGTCAAATTCATTTGCGAACAACAGATTCTTTTCTCCCATCTTGCCAAAACTAATTTTTTCACAATATTAATAATATTCACAACATTAGGATAATTCCCATGGCCTGTGGTTGTGTGAGATGTTCTGTGCTATTTCCTGTATCCTTAGAGGTAGTGAATAAGAAACAGCAATGGGAATTTCTTCCATTCCCTTCCCACACTGCTGTGGGAACAAACGTCCATCAGAAAAAAGCCCACCAAAGTTGCCCTTATGCCCTCTGAAGCTGTTGATGATATAGCCTGCCCAAGATGCTGTATGTATTGCCTTCCCAGGGCAAAGCGTAACTATGAATTTCAAATTGGCCTTTGCATGTGGATTTACTGTGCACAAGAAGTCTATTGAGCCTTCAAATCCAGATATAGGCCTCCAGCAGTGAGTCAACCAAGCCCCCAAACCTCCAATCACTTACAAATAAAATATTGTTTCAAGAAAAATGTAAGAAGAAATACCCTATGCTAAATGCTGCTTATGTGTTTTGTACTTTACAGTGGCATTAAGGGGAAAGTAACTGGGAAACTGGGTTACAAAATGCCAAAGTGGTGGTTGCCTGGGGAACTTGAATTCAACTCTTTTTGCAGTATGTTTATAAGTCAGTCTTTGAGCACACTATTGGATACTGTTGTATTTTATTTTTCTTTCAACATGGGCAAAACAGTTGATCCTCTCTGTAATTCACTACTCAGAAAAATGGCTGTGTTTATTCTGGAACTGAAACTGAAGCTTAAAAATACGTAGGCAATTTCAGCCTAAGCAGTTCAAGACAAAGTTTAAGCAACTAGAAAGAGAGCCTTATAATGGGAAGTGCTGGGTGAACTTACTGAATGGGAGTTCTGTGACTTATTTTACCAAAAATATTGAGAAAATTATAAAGATTTTTAGGTTTAGTCTGTTTTTTTTTAGTGACTCATAGACTTATTTTGCTCTTGATCATAATATAGAAAAAATTGTTATTATTGAGAAACAAAGGATCAGTATTTAATAGTTTAAAAGAATCAGTATCTGAAAAAGTTATTACAACATTATCTGAATTATTGTAGTGTTTCCCTGCAGTCTCAGGGAAGACGTGCCTGGAGTCTCTGCTGAACTAAGTAATAACTTCATTTGCAGGAATGCTACTGCTTGTAACATAACCCCAGCCATCTTCTCTAGCCCAGGGACTTCTCATGCAGGTGTACATCTATAGGAAGAAAATCTGACTATTGACTTTGTAATAGTGACCATTGTGAGCCTGTAACAAAGTTTTTGCAGGAACTGCAGTCTCGCAGTTTGGCCTTTACTTTCGGTGCCATTTGCTATATTTACACCCTGAGCGCCAGGTCTGTTTGACTATCAGATCTCCCAGACAGATTGGTCAGGATGCCATAGAGCTCCGTTGTTTCTTCAGTTTCTAGAGCAGTGTCACAGCCAAGCAGGAGAGTGGGCAGAGCAAGGCAGTCCCATCCTCTGCATCTGCACAAACAAACCCTTAGTCAAGCCTTGTATGTGGTGCTTTGGGTAGGTTGTTAGGCTGGTTTGAATTAGAAGTCAGTATAATGAGTGATGTGATTTGTATGGTGGAAGCAGCCAGATAACAGTTTTGAGCCGCCATTCATCCTGTTGCAGACAGGCTCAGGACAAGCTGGTGGGTACCTTCTGCTTCTCTTCCAGTGTGGGTGAGATAGAAATATCTTAGGCTCTAAGCCCTAGTTTTTTTTAAAGAACAAAAAGTGATGTTAAAGTAGCATGTGTTACCAGAGCAGCTATTCTCTGACTTCCCTGAGGGAGAGTGAGTAGCTTAGTAAGGAGTTTCTCAGTGCTGAGTCTTGTCTGTCATTTGAAGAATATGGATGTAAGGTATCTGTTAAAATCTGGATTTCTGTTGTTCTGTCATTGTTTTGTTTTGTTTTGTTTTTTAAAAAGAGGGACCCAAGATTGACGCATTTTTCAAGAAAATAAATGATTGACAACATTACCACATCTTATTTTATACGAAATTTGACCTTTAAGTCATATCTTTGCATTAATGAACTGCAATAGATCAGTGAAATAAATTGGTGAAATTTGGGAAAGTTAAAGCATGGAGATCATCCCCTCCTGCTTATCTACCTTTGTACATGCTGCAATAGTTTCAAAAACACTTAACTTGCTTCAGCTTTTGTGTGTTATGTGGGGTTTTTTTTGAGATACTGCTCCTGGGCTGAAAATGAATTTTAATTTTAGGTACTATTGCTGAGTCAGTGACCATCTTCCTAAGGCTGTTGTTTTTTTCCCCCTCTACCAATCTTTCCACAGGGACTGTTGAACCCCACTATTCTATTTTCATCACCAAGCAGAAATAGCTGTGTAGCAATGTGTAACATCTTTCCCAGAACAATCTCGCAGAGAGCCTGTGTGGGTAAGTGAAATATTTTTTGAGATAATTTTAAGTTTCTGATGGTTGTGTTACTGCCAACTGGCTCCTCTCTAAAAATATTTTCAACATATTTTTCAATTCAAGGTTCATTATTTTTAAGTGTCAAAAAAGGACATGTGTGTCATGTGACAGGATCATATTAACTGCCATGGAAGAGCAAAAATGGTCTTCTTATTAAGAATCCTGGTAAAGGACTTGTTAGAAATATTTTTTTTTAAAGGGAAAAACCCAGCATTTTACAAAGAGTGGTAACTGTTTGCCATCCAGAACACATCAGTGATGAGCTGCCTACAGATTATCTCTCCAAGTAGACAGGGTCCTTGTTTATGACATCTCCTGTTCAAACATCTGGTGTTTTCAAGATATTTCTGGAGGCAAGTAGCTCTCTTTTCCTGTGCCCAGGAACCATGAGGACTTGAAGAGTTTTCCAGCTATAATCTCTCTCAGAGAAAGCTGTCATCCAGGTTGTTCTGGGCAAATGGGAGATAAAGGGAAACAGCTTTTCCCTGTGTGGCATGAAGCCAAGTGTAGCAAAATATGGTGGTGTGACCCATAGAAGAATGACAGAATTGCCCCTTCCCTGGCCCTGAAGCTCTGTTGTAGACCTTGGAAGAAATGTCTGTATGAACTCTTACTAATCCTCTGCCTTCACCCTTAATGATATTCTTTGTGCAGCAGAGTTTATTGTTTAAAAAAATCTGTGAATACTGCTTTATGAGAGGCCATCTCACAGGTGCAGGTGTTCAGTGTCCCTTGTGTGGCATCTGAATGCCCTTTATTAACTAGAATCATGTCTTAATGCATTATCTAACAGGTAGCAAATAGCATTTGCTCCCAAGGGGCTGTTACGTTCAGCCAGCTTGTATGTAATGATCAAGGTGGCCATTAGCTTAGGATTCTGCTCATTGCTCTGTGTTGATGAATACAAACTGCTTGTGTTCCTCAGGAACATTGCAATTATTTGGGAGTTGAATACTGTTTACATAAGGAACTGTTGTAAAAGCTGGAGATGACAATCTATAGAGTCAGTTTTTTACCAGTCAGGCCCGCTACCCAGGGAAATGAGTCAGGAAAATAAAATGAGGAAAAGGAGAATGTGAATTGGAGCAATAACAATACCTCCTCTTGGTGCAAACAGTTTTATAAGGACTGCTGTCCAAACTCAGTCTCTGCTCAACTTCATCTGTATATTGCTTTTATAGTCATGAAAGACAAAAGCTAGAACCTAAATCAAGAAAACCTCTTTAAGTCACGGTATTTCATAACACTAGGTTTTTGTGTAACTTGTTCAAAAGGGCCGAAACATACTCTTACACTGAAATAAATATCTAAATTGTGCTTTCAGTTGGAGCAATCTTAACCATATGCTAAACTGTTTTCACTGATCTTGTAGTCAGTTGTTGGCCCAGGCTATGTAGCAAAATCTTTAAAGTTATCTAGAGCATATGGTTGATCATGCTCATCCTTTTCAGTGAGCAAAACAGTATTATATGCAAAGTGAGACAGAAATATATTTGATGAAAGAATTCCGCCTTCTACTTGTGAAATATAATGAAAAAAATCCATAAAGTCTTATATTTCACAAGCCAGAGGACCTTGTTGATTTTGGTATAGAGGTCACTTCCAGCATGCAAAGTGGCTTCTGAGCCATGGCTTGTATAGAGAAGTGTCATGTCCTTCTTGTACAAGAAGCTGCTGTTTACTTATCCAAGCTGAGGTAGGAAAATTGTCATAGCCTGCCTCACTTTTGGATGCTACCTGTGTGAGATGGAAGTCATCATCACTGTTTTCAAGGCTTAACAATAAGATTCCTTGTGGTTACAGCAAGAAGTAGATTATCAGACCCTGGGTTTGCTTTCCTTTTACCTGAGGCCAAATCATAGATCTCTAAGAACAAACGTGTGTGTGTGTATGTGTGTACACACATGCGCAGAGAAGGGCTCAAATCTCTCATCTGTTAGTGTTTTATCCTTGTTGATTCTGTCTATAATTTTTATGAGGAAACAACATGATAAAAAGTGGATAAAGTTTCACTGTTTGGGCTCAAGATGGCTGTGAAGTCTTTACAGCTGTGCCTTGTCTTTATTTGTATTTTAATGCAAAGTAAACCCAACTAAGAGAGTTTCAGGTTCATTTTGTCATGTCACCCAAAGAGGTTGCCTTCTTGCCTACAGCATAATCTCAGGGTCTGAATCTCTGAATCTGTAGCCATCATAGACTTAAACCACTGTTGACTGAGAGCCTAATGCAGCGCTGTGTGGTGGGCATGGTTTGCCATGGGCACGCTGTGAGGGAAATCTGGGGAATAAAAGGTGTTACAGAGTGCCTCCCAACACTGCCTCACCTGGTGGGAGCTCCAGCCTCGCCAGTACTCATATTTGCAGTCCACGATTGCTATTTCAGAAAGGTAATTTTAAAAAATGTAATGTATAATCAAGAATCAAAGTGAATTTTAGAATGCATCCAGCCATCCTGCACAGAGAAGGGAAGAAGCATTTTAAGCAAAAAAAAAAAAGCTTGAAGGAAAACCCTGAAGAAAACAGTCTTTTTCTTTTTTTAAATATCTGTATCTGTATATATATGCAGTGTATGTGGTGCTACCTATGTATGTGTATATATGTATGTGTATATGCATGTATGTATACATATGTATGTGCAGATAAGCTTTTTACACATATATAAGTATGTATGTGTATATAAGTATGTATGTATGTGTGTAAGTCCATGTGAACATTTAAGAAAGAACAGACCTGGGTGGGGAAAGGAGGCAAAAAGCAGTCAAACACCAAACATCTCTGCTCAGGGGTTGTTTGCAGTTTTCCATTTTGGCTGTTTGTTATTAGTTTTGCTAATTACTTTATGCCTTTCAACTTGTAGATGACACCTCAATGATTAATGTGGGAGAAACCATTAAGGAAGAGAATATGGAGTCACCAGGAACCAGATTTAAGTTGACCCATGCAGGCTAAAAGATTATCTGATAAAATATTCCTATTAAGAAGGGTGTTTTTTCTCATGACTTGAGGGTCATGACAGATAGAGATGACTCCCCCATCCCAATTCACTTCTTATTACTATTTAAAACTAGAGGTTTTAAATGCTAAGTAAAAGGAAACATTTAAGAAAAAGAAAGAGAAAGAAACAGCCCAGAGCAGCCTGGATGACTGCTTTCCAAATTTTCCTTATCTGCTCTGAGCATTTGTAAGTGTATTGCTTTGTTATTAAGTACCACTTTACAGCATATTAACGCCATTTCAGATATTGGCGTTGCTGATTGAGGACTCCATCGCTGCAGTGCCTGTCCAGCACAGTCTGTGTAGGGGATGCTTTTTATCTTAGGGTTCTCTGTAGCATTTACATTTCTCAAACTACAGTGCAGATATATAGAAGACATAATTCCATCACTGTTTTGACATCATCAATATTAACAACACCGGTGGAGTCAGCTTGAAGTAAATTTTGGTAATTTATCTTATAGTGATATTAATCCACAAATTAATAGGAAAAGAAATAGCATGTTAAAGAGGGGACATTACCAGGTATCTAGAGGGCAACTTCAGCTAGAAGTGTGATAATTTCCTATAAGGTGGGAGCCCAAGAGGTGGTAAATCAGCATCTTGTCCATTACATATTTTAGCTGAGTGCTTGATGATAGCGAAAAACTTGTTCATGTGCAATTTCTGAAATGGACAATTAGGTCCCAGAGCCAAAGAAAAGGCACACTTGTTCAGTGATACCTGGATGACTTAGTTGTAGAGAAGGTGAATTGGAGGAAGACCCACACTTTCTCTTAGTTTTGCTCTGGACTGAAGGAACTTCTCAGTGCTGTTGACTTAGCTCAGCCTATTTGTGATAGGCTGTATAGACTGTCAATGGAGACCTCATTGGTAATGTAAAATAGCCCTGTATATAAGAAAAACAAGTTTAAATGAGTGATATTGCATTGCTAGTGTTTGCTAGCCTTGACATACAAATGGATATATGCAGGTTTGAAACTTCGTGTGGCTGGCTGAGTTTTTTGTCTTGTGGTTAATTTTGAAAATTCTGAATTCTCTTATGTAATTATTTAAAAACATTTAAATCAGCCATGATAATATGAACACTTCCAAGAAACTACACTCCAAAAAGGTATCCATATGAGTTACAGCTCAAACAGTCAAAGTCTTCTAATCTTGGTGCTATTTTTATTCATGATTAGTGTAATTTGTTCTGTAAATCTGACTGAAAGTATCACTTTAGTCAGGGAAATATGAAGCCTAACTGAATATATTTTCCAGCAGTCTTTTGCAGATATTCTTTATCTTGCAGTGAGTAAGACAAAGCAATTGGGATGGGGGTGGGGGAACAATTTTAGGTAACTTGCAGATTGATGAAGTGCTTAAATTTTTATTCCTTGATGTGCCCCAGGGTTAAGCCAGCAGACCAAACAGTCAACATTCACTTATGATGGAAGTAAAGGATGAGGAAAAAAGAATGAGAAGACCAAATTGCAGTCAGAGCTAGAAGGTAATGTCAAAAGGCTTGTTAATTTAGATTTCTCTGAGGTTGCTCACCATCTTCTTGAAAACTATTTTTGAGGAAACAAAGGACAGTGAAATGTCTTTTGAAGTCAGAGCGCCTTTCTTCTTCTTGTAATGAAGTCTAACAGACTGCCTTTGATCACCGAAACAATCTACAATCTTGTATAGCTTTGATCACTAATATAATGGATGTGGTGTTATTTGCAGTGTATGTCAAAAGTAGGTCTTAACCAGCCTAGTTAGTATGGGTGCTAACTGAGCTACCTTGCATGGAAGTAAGGGCTTACCAATAGAAGACACACTGTCATTTATGTCCTGTCTCTTCAGGAGTGAAAAGCTGCAGTGGAGAACCACAGACCACAGTGCTCTGTCATGCTGTCTCCTCTTGTAGACATGTGCCTTTACAGGATTAACACAAGTAGGCTATGTTTATGTCTCTCAGTTTGTATAAGCTTTATCTTGCTGTGTCATGTTTCTGGAGAGCCTACTGGTGCTTGCCAGCATACACTTCATTAGTGTTGTAACAGGATGACAGAATCCCCTTTCTCTCGGTGGAGCAACTCAGAGAGCACTGACAGACAGATGCAGGAAACATGCTTGAAGAGAGCTGCTTCTCCTTGCTGGGCTGCCTTAGAAGAACCAATGCTTTATTAGAGAAACAATAAAGCTTAGCTGAAGTATTTCAGAACAGTGTCTGCTGGAAACTGGCTGCTTCTGTATGTAGGTGGGTTCAGGTATCAGTGACACCTAAACTGAAGCCTCTGTGTTTATCTTTGCAGTCGTACTCACCTTCACCACCAATGGGATCCCATGTCCAGCCCTAAGCCAGGGAAAACCAGTGTAATCATGGATGCTGGGGAGGAGCAAGCATAATCCCATCTTGAGACTGGCTTTAGCAAAGTCCCTTTTGTCCTTCTGGACAGCAATGAAGGCTGGCTTGCCTTGGCTTGGCTTTGGTTTGTTTTAGTTGTGAACACTGCTTTTCATGTGCTGTTAATTCTTGCTCTGGTTGTTCCTAAATGGAGGCATTGTAGGCTTATGTTTTCACATTTTCAAATTAGTTTGTAAGGCCATTGTAAGGCCTGAGTTATTTAGTAGTGACAAATAAAAACGAACAATATAATGGTGGTCATTACATTTATTATTAATTAAAATTTCAGTATTATGATTTTCAGGAAGTTGAATTTCACCTGAGTGAAGAAAAGTACCTTCACTTCCTTAGCCCTCAGGAATCTGCTAGGTTGGTTACATTTGATCCTGAATCACTGGGCATGCCTTCACCTATTGTACAAGCAAGAGTAACGAAAGATCTTTGAAGGGCAATTCATGTAGGTACAATAGATCTCAAAATCAATGGAGTGCTGCAAAAAATAATGGAAACCATAAATGTCATCATAAGGGAGGGCATTAATGTCAACTAATGGGCAGGAGACATTACTGGCTAAAATCATATCAAACTGAGATGACTTGTACAGTGAGGGAGCAGTGATACTTTGTTTATTGTGCAGGAACAGTCATGCCTTGGATAAGGGATACATCCAAAATCATACATGGGGTTTTTTTTGTGTGTGTTCGTATAAACTGGGTGAATTTATAAAACAGTGCAGGGTACTGTCTTTTACTATGCTAGAACAGACTGAATGAAATACGGCTATGTGGCTGATGACAAAATCTGATCTGTTGTATGTGAAAGGTTCTTGCTGTTTCAGTCTTTCTGCTCTGACTGCCTCCACTGCCTTCCCCAGGAAGCTGTAGGTTCAGGAGCTGTGTGATTGCCGGGGTGGTGTTTGGACAGGGATCTGCCCGTGTCTGTTACCCCAGGATGGCAGTGCTCCAGAGAATCCATGTGGCTCCCACTCTGTCAGCTTGGGAGCTGCCCTCTTAGGAGGGAGCCCCAGAGAGGAAGGCAATGGGATATTCCTTAGTAGGAAGCAAATCCCCCTTTTCAGGACCTCATTTTCAGAGGCAGAATGCTTAATTGAAGCAGTTGTCTTTTGCCTGGTTTTCAGTTGGGATCTCTAATTGTAACAGCCACCATCTGATATGCTTGAAATGAATGGTCTATCTACTGGGGTTCATATTGAAATTTTAATCCTGGTCTACCCCACAAACTCTTGTATCTTAGGCATCAGACAAATTCTTATCTTGTCCTTCGGGATTTTGGGATGTGTCTGAATTCCATCAAGGACTGTGCTATTAGACTGTATCTTTATGTCAGAATATCTTCTAGTTTTTCCTTGCTATAGAAGAATATTAGGCAAAGTAGAAGTAAAAAAAAGAAAAAAACAAACAAAACCAAACCACAGAAACCCTCCCCCAAACCAAACCACACACACAAAAAAAACAACAGAGGAAAGAAATGAAGATTTTTTTTTTCTTTAGAGGAAATCTATCCTCCGATAAGTACAACTGGTCATTTATTAAAAAGTACATGCGCTTTACCTAAAGATTTACTAGGAAATTCTCCTTGCTCTCTTGTTGGTTGGTATGCTATCATGTGGCTTCAGTTGAGTATTAAAAAAAAAAAATCAGACACCAGATTTTCTGTTACAATGTAAGCTTCAAATCAGCAGCATCAGAGACAAAACTGGATTAATGTAAATCCTTCAAGGGATAAAACACATTTGCAGATTAACCCTGACCTCTGCTTAAAATCTCCCAAACTCTCTTTTCTGTATTGATTTATCTAAACAGGGCTGCCTGGCTGCACACAATGAAATGCTTCCTCTGCAGGTCAATTAGCAGGCACCTGGATAGGATTCAGACTTTTGTTAGGCATGGAAAATCCCATTAGATGTTACTACAGGTGGTTGCTCCATGTTTGCTACCAATATGAATATTGCATTTAGAAACTTGGAGTAGATGGTATGAAAAACCTGACAGCTATAAATCTTGTATTTGAAGTGGACAGCTTTATTGACTGCTGCTATCTTTGAGATGGAGAAAAGGGGGAATCTGTTCTAGCCTTTTGATTTAATATGAGAGAGCACTATTTAGGGATGATTGATGGTTGAAAAGTGACTTACCAAGTGCTCTGCATGATCATATTACCCTAGATAATAGTTTAAACAGAAAAGAGGGGGTTCTGAGTTTAAAGGCACTAAACAGCATTTTATTGCAAATGAGAAAAATCAGTGCAAGGATGACATGGATGTGTTCATTTATATTCTAGCCCAAACTAAAAGGGCATCCTGTAAATTATTAATTTCCTGGCTAGTTGTGTGCCACCCTGAACTATGGTCCAGGTCATGCTAGACTTAATGCTTTTTTGGGTCTTGAAAAGAGATATTCTGAGTCCATTCTGAAGCTGTTCCATGTCCATCCACCCCAGAAATTTAAAGTTGCTGCAGAAAAAACTGAGATGGCATCAACCTGCTCACTGCCGTATGTTGGGTTGCATCTGCCTTGCACCCAGTGGAATTGTAATTAGGAGGGTCACTAGATTTTTTTTTTTTTTTTTAATGTCAGGAAGTTTCTTGTGAATTGAGGATAAAATTTTGCCTCCACTGAAGCAAAGAAAAAATATTATCTTGCTTTTTGTGGAGCCAGCATTTTTCTTGAACTTTCCCACATGTCTACATTTAGGTTATGCTCCAAAGCACATAGAGAACAGATGGGAAAATCATTCAGCCTGCCTGTATCTCAAGTTTCCAATCTATACAACTGGGTGGATAATATACACATTAGGTATATTAAGATGATAAGTTAAACTCTTTGACAGCTTTGAATTGATATATAATCAATATGATGTTGTTAGACATTATATTATTAAAAAAGCTTTTAAACATACAGTGGTATTGTATTATTGACCACAAACACGTCTTTTAACTCAGAGTTTACCAAGTAAACATTGCTAAGGTATGATCCCTGGTGCTCAGATAGTGAAAAATACTGTTATTGAAATATATTGAGGATTTAGGTGACTGCAGTTAGTTGACTGCAATAGCTGCAAGGCCTAGCTACTTTTTAAATGCTTGTAGCTGAGCATGACTTAGGATTAGAAGAAATCCAGTGTGTCATGTAGTTTGCCATAAACATTAGAATCCTTTACTCTGTTTCATTACTGTGAAGCTTTCAATATAATTTATTTAGAACTTTTGAGAAGATATATCAGTGCATTTATCAAAACCACAGTATTGTTATACTTTGAACTTTCTATTGGCATTGAACAGCCAAAGTATTATGATACTTACAATAGTCTTAACACTTTCAGGAAAAGAAAATCTGTAACATCCCCCAAACTGAAGACAGCTTAAACTGCCTTAAAACAAACCAGTTAAAGTAATAACAGTTAAATGTAGGAAAGACATATTAGATTATGCCTCTGTCTTGCAAGGCATACATTCTTGAAAGAGGATAGACATTAAACTGAAGTGACACTTGCTGTTAGACTGCAGACTGTTTCTCTGTGAAAAGCTAAAATGCTATTTATTCTTGATGTGTTTAAGCACAGTATAAGTCTATAAAAATCAAAGTAGCTTATTGCTTTTAAAAGTATTCCAATTGTACAGGTGCTGAAATATATTCTAGATGTTTATATTAGAAAAACATAATATGTGTTTTACCATAAATTATATACACAATATAGCGTCATAGGGGCTTTTGTTTTCTGAGTTAACCTTACAGCTGAGTAAGAATGGCTTAATAAAATATATGTTGCCATAACATATTGTTCATGGGTTGTTTAGACCAGTGCCGGCATACACATTCTGTCTGTGTCTTGTATAGTGAAGGAGGATGTAACAGGGTATATATGGAATGTAAGTATGTACAAAATGTGGATGGAGGTTTTAAATATGAGAAGGAAGAATCCACTTTCTGGCAGTAAGACTTGTCCAACAGTGCATTTTAAAGGATTATTGGATGCCTCGGGTGTTTGCTAAGGCACAGGGCCAGCAAGGACAGTAATCCCTGCAGAACAAAGCCTGTTGTGTGTTAAAACTAGTAAGCTATTGCTATTACAGCATAGGAATTATGTCAGTGTTATTGACTAATAAAAGCCTTGGGGCTGGCCTCCTCAGAGGTAGGATGAAGTGTAAGCTCACCACACCTGTCTTCTACTCTAGATCTTTATAAAAATAGTAACTGTAAAAATGATGCTAAATAGTAAGTCACTTAGAATTGCAGAGTCCTTGTTCTGTGCAGGATATTAAATTTCTGTTCTGGTTTCTGTGTTTAAAGGATTATGAAGGATACATTTATTAGTCTTGAAATGACAGAGAAAAAGCATGAGATGTTAAATAAAAGAGTATAAGATAAGGTTTTTGGAAACAGGTGCAAAGGTATTGTGGACACCTTGTAGAAAAAGTTTATTTTCCTTTAGATTATCAAGACTATTCCTCTGGAAACTAACGATAGTGTCTCCTTTTCGCAATTTGTCTCATCCATAAAAGACTGAACAGTCTTTTATATGAGAGCTGCTATGAGGAATACTTGGAAATATATGCCTCATTCTAGAATAAATTAAAGCTAGTAATTTTAACTAGCAAATAAAAAAAATTGCATGAAAGTGAGAAATGAATTAAAATCACATTTCTGGAAAAAGGGAGAAATCTTTGTTTTTTAGTAAACTGATATTTTTACCAGACTTGCAGCCATCCATAACATCTTCTTAGGCAGAATACATCTGTAACTCTGTATCTGCTGGGCAAGTTACAGAAACAATAGAACGCTAAATGGATATTGGCAAATAAATTTTATTTCTTTTCCATTTTCATTGTTTAAATGAATGCTGTATACATTTTACCACACACTAATGTGTATTTCAACACATAGCTAGCATTCATATGTGTAATTGCAACGGAGGATAGTAGGAGGCCATAAATAAAATAATTATGACATTTCAATGTGGCTTGGTTTTATTTGTTTGGGTTTTTTTTTTTTAATGCTTCTGTGGTTACCATCTCCCTCTAAAGAGTACACCCTGCAACAATGTTTATTAATTCCTAACATTAAAATGTTACTTTCACAAAAATATTTGAAATATGCTGTGATACTAAAGTATCTGAACTATTTTGTTTCTCTACAAATAAAAATAAAGTATTCCAAGTGTTGGTTTTTTTTTTGTGTGCGTAAATATATTGTAAACTATGCTAATGCAAAGAATTTATTAAATAAATGTCTCTAACAATTTTATAGTTTCCTTTGAAATAGTTTTCAAACACCTGCTTATATTTATATACTTAAATGTCTTTATGTGCATATTCTTTCAGGATTATGAAAAATCTTCTGCTTCTAGGTACAGTGCTGTAATTGGCCTGGGGAAACTGAAACACCTCACTGTGGCATTGTTGTCTTGCCTCCGTCCTGGACTTCGCTCAAGAATAGTCCAGTAAATATGTTTTTCAAAGAAATCGGAAGGTCCTTCCTTTGAAGTATGCCAGTATTTCAGTAGAAGCTTCCTGTTTTCTTCAGTTATGCAGTGATGCCAGGGAATATAACACACCATTTTAGACCTCTTTTTATTAGTTACCCTATAGCTTGAATGACATGGCAATGAGCACATGTTTGTCTTAGTCTTGGATATTCATGCATGGTGGTGTCGGCAGATAGCCAGAAATACTCTGTAGTCTCCAGTGCCGAATAGCTGAGATACATAGACGACATGAGATACTCCATAAAATAAAATTCTTCTTGTGTTTGAAATGCCTGAGTTCTGCTTGCCTAACTAGGGTGATGTAAACCATGACAAGCTTTTGCATTAGTAGGTCTACATCACTTTATACCATTCTGAGCAGAGTCTAAAAAAAAAGTGACTTAAATCTTAATTTAAATTTCAAAATGAGTTTTGCTGGATGTGTTTGATCAAAACGAGGCTCATTATAGGTTCCTGTAATGAACATTCATTACTGAATGTCAGCACATGTGTTCCTGTTATGTTTGCTTTCTATAAGTACTCACATGCGTTTGTGAACAACTTTATAACGGAAATTTGAAGTTGTAAGACTTTCATTGATTCAGTCAGGGATCAAAACTAATCACATTTCATGCCTGAATCAGAGAAGAATATCAGAGCCTAAAGTTCAAATTTAAGCATGCAGCCACAGCTGAAATGAAATACACTAAAAGTTTCAATGAATATTTTTGAAAAACAAGCATTTGGAGGAAATGGTGAGTGAAGACTTTCTAAGAAAGAAAAGGCAGCACTCTTCAGAAAATTGCAACGTGTTACCTTGTCTTAAAATATTGGTGACGTGTCACTGTAACAGTCAACCCAGGGAAATAATGTTTGTAGGGGCTGCCTCCATGTCACAATTTTTTTGTCTTATTATTCCTCTACTTTCTCAGGAACTTTATTAAGATTAAGATTCTAACACCTGATAATTATTATTATTTGTCTCTAAAAATATGATTTACATATGCAAGTGTTTAGGTGACCTCACTATTACTCAGATTTACCATTTTTTAAACCTTGAAATCAGTGGGTAGAAAGCATTTTATGATATGTGATTTATAAAGCAGCTAAGTGGTGCTAATTCCTGTTTCCAGCAAAAGTGAATTTTAGTAATACCCAAAGGAACATGAATATTACATAGCATACTCTTGAAAAATAACTGAAAATGCAATTTAAGCTTTCAAATCTTTAAGGAAATGTTATAAGTCTAACTCATTGTAAGTAATTCCTCAGCTGATAAAGGCAAAGAGTGTTTCTAGCTGTTTAACCCCAAAGGTCTTTGACTAAATTATGGTATTGAAAAATGTCATAGGTGACTGAATCTAATCACAGGCACATGTAACCTACTGCCTGTCTGCAACACTGACCAGCATTGGATGATTATGAAGAGTGCAGAAAACCACACAGTGGAATATGGAGGTTAAGAGCCAGGCAAGGATCATGGAGAGATGTTTTCTGATTGAAAGGAATGTCATTCTTCATTTAATCTTTATTAAAATATGTGCGTAACTACCTCTTTATTGTGAAGTATCTTAGTTTTTTCAAACCCACAAGTAGTTTCATTGGTGGGAAAATTTTACTTCCACCAGCGTGAGAAACTTAGAAAAGGTAGCTTTTTAATGCTTCAGAGTGCCTTTGATATTAAAAAAGAAAATGTCATCAAAGTAACTGTGTTTCATTAGTGTCAAAAGTCCTTCACTTAATGTGAAGGCTCAACACAATTGTGCTCAATTTGTCTCTATTTCATCTTCATCAAACTTCACAGTGCCATGCTCAGCCATTTTACATAGCACTGACATCATACTGCATAGCATGTTCACGCACAAGTCCTCATGAGCCTGTGTGTATCTCCCATCCAAGGACAGATGAGTTTGAACTGTAAAAAAATTTCTGCTGGTGCTTATCATCAGAAAATTGGACTGGATAACCTTTTTTAATTTCAGGTGGGTTTGGTTTTTTTTTTTTTTAATACCCATTATTTTCTACTGTCCATTTATAATTTTTCTGACTAATAGCCATCTACCCTGTTGTTGGATCCCAGAAGACGTTTATCTGTGATTGTACTTTTCTTCATCTGTAGTTCCTTTGTAGGCATACCTCTTCTTAATGGATAAATCAGCTGGTTGGTGTTGATATTTTTGGCATTGATCTTGCTGTGAAGATGCTGTCTAAAAGGACAGCTCACTGACTATGGTAACTAATCCACAATTTGAATATGAAGAATCTAATCCCAAAAAGTGGAAGTAGATGCTGAAATTGGAAATACTGAGTAGTCCAGGTCATATTTTTCAACAAAATGTGTAACAGAAGTATTCAGTTGCTGCTGGAAAAGCATCACTTTGCACTATTACTTCTTTATTTCCAGTGTAGATAAAAGAGTGTGATTCCCCACAGATGCATACATCTCTTTTTCCTTGGAGGCAAGTCATAGCTTGTTCTTTCTAAGTACACTTGTGGCCTTGAGCCTCTGGATACACTTTGCCTGGCTGGTGGATGGATGCTGAAAATGTACGTTGTGCCCAGGAGGATTCTTTGTAGCATACTTAATATGGAAAGACATGAGTTGGAAGAATGTGTTGGGCTGTGACACAGAGGGGAAAGCAGGCAAAGACTTGCAGTTTGCACTTCAGTTAATTCTTTCTATATATTTCCATTGAGCTCTGTTTTCAGATAGAAAAAGGACTAGCAGGTTCCATGACCCCTAAAGAAACTGAATTTTTGAAACTTACTTCAGGAAACTGAATTTCATGAGAAGGTGTGCCCATCCCACTCATGCTTTTGGGTATTTTTCAGCAGCCTTTTGCTATTAAGAGAGAAAGATCAAACTACTCCAAAATGTAGTTTGTTTGTTCGTCTTCTCCTTTCTCCTCACTTTAAATGCAAACCCTGGGGGTTCATGGAGGAAACTGCTCACCCACAGGTGATGTGAGCATTCTGTGGTTTTATTTAAGACCCAGCTCTGGTGAGCAGACACATCTGTTGACAATAGTGGGGGGCATTGTATCCACCAGCTTCTGTGCAGAAATGTGTCAGCATGTAGTTGTGTGACTGCACAGGCAGGAGAAATGGCCATTGGGTTCCAGGAAACACAAGTGTCCCAGCTCAAGGTTCTTGTCTGCTGACCAGAAAGGATGTCTTTGTCCAGAGGCAAGTAGGAAAAATGTATATAAATGCTGAACTAATTAATATTAATGTACTGCCTAGAATTTCCAAAAATGTGTAAGGAGTATAGTTTTCAGGTAACAAACTTGTCTGCCAGTTTCAAGGAAGATCAGATGGGAGTAAAAGGGGAGATGGAAGGAGAATGGAGCCATGGTAGCAGCATTACACAGGTGCTAAGGCTGTATTAGTGTGTTACAAGAAAAATCAAACAAGTTTTAAAGTTTGTTTTTAAAAAAATCAAATAGGCATGCAAATTGTATTTATTTCAAGTTCTCTGTAAGAAATTATTCCAATTGTGTCACATAAAGAAACAAACTTTCAATGTGGAAATTGAATGACAGTAGTTATCAATACCTGGAAGATGTCTGCCCCATCCTCATGCCTCCCTGTAATGTCACTGAGAATATATTTATATTGAACTTAAATTATTTGCTAGGCTGCCTTTACAGCAACTTAAAGAACTTAATTTAGTTTTGGATACATGAAAAATCCTAAAATGAATTTTTACAAAGCTGGTTGAGCTCACAAAATATACTTGGATAATTCCCCACCAAGGGTACAGCTCATTCTCTTGGACAGCAAGTATGTTGCTGAAACATCCTTTGATTTAGCTACCTATTATGTTTCTTACTATCATTCCCTGAAGCATCATCTCTGGACGATGGTGCTCTTGGGTATTGCAGTCAACATTGGGAATGCTGATTTATAGATACGCTCATCTCTCTTATTCTTAGGAATCTATGCCCCAGCATATAACACCACAGTACTTATGCTAAGTAAATCACGTTTATCATATGAGTACCTAAATTGGTAGGGATGCACACATGTACTTTGTTACTTACCTGGGTCCCAGGAGAGAAACTATGGTATAACTCTCTGACTTTCCCAATCTGGCTGCTGTTAACATGGTATAACCCTAGAAGTTTGTCAGTGTATTTTTCTTGCTGGTGCTTTCTAGATCAGGAATAACTTTTAGAAAGACAGGTATGAAATATTTTGCTTCTCAGGAAAGATATTTGTGGAATTTGTGAGTACCTTGACTCTGTGTATCCCCATATATATTTAACATAAAAAACTAAAATAAATATGAATATTTTACCAATATCTGCACTTTCTTTAGATTGCTCTTTAGACTTCATTTGTGTGTGTTCTTGTGTGTGTGTAAGGCAAGCAGCTGAAAACTGGGAGGGTGGGCAAACAGAGCAATAACTTTTTACACAAGTTGCTCTGATGAAATTGACCTCTAATGAGCTATGTATTTTTGATATCCAGGGGTTGAGTATTCAGCAAGTGAAAACCAGCATGATTCACATTTGACTCATATCAGCAGCAGTACTCAGTCCTTTAAAATCTGTGTTTTAAAAAGAAAATGGAGCCTGTTAGTTATACAGTGTAAGAGATGCCAAAAGACCTCACAAATCCTCTAATCATAACTTTTCAGCTAGTGGAATAAAACAGAAAAGGGCAACTGAACTATCACTATGCCTTTGAATTGAAGGATTTTTATTGTGTTACATGGTGGGGGAACACCCTCTTCCCCAAAGAATAATGAATCTTTCGGGTCCATTATGCCCTTCCAGTTCAACGGCATTTTCTTTAATTCAATACCTATTACCATTTAACTGTTTTTAAAGTTGCCAACCAAATTAACGCACTGCCATGAACTTCTGCCTTGGGATTTCTGTTGGTTAAATCCCTCAAATATCATGCAATTTTTGTTTTCTAGTTCAAACACAGGTTTTACAAAACCTTTGGAGTACAATTTGTCTCATCTGCCTCATGCTCTTGTGGTTTTACTTTGCTGAGACAGAAAGGTATTAACCAAGAGTTCTGATGCAAAAGTGTGTGGAATGTGCAATATGTAGGGAAGCAAGGGAACTATGAAGCAAATGTTTGCTCTAGCTGCTGGGAAACAGTTCAGCAATGACGGGTTTCACGTTTTTGTTTTGTTCGCATAATTTAGGCAGCAATTATAATTTTATTCATGAGTAAGAACTTTTGTCAGATACTCAATTAACTTAGGTGATGAACTCCTGACCCATTTTTTCTTGGATAATTATTAAATTGAGAGTAATTGCAGGAGAGGCAAGGAAGAGACGCCTGTTTTAGAATGCTCTTCTGACCCTGATCTCACCTTTTCTGTCATATAAAACAGAAATTGGAAAAACCCTGTCTCAAACTTTCTGAAAGTGGTCTGAAAACTTGGGGTATGAAAATAGTTTTGTGCTGAAATGTCTTAGACTTCTTCAAACCCTCTGTGGGAGTATGTCCTCAGACTTACTTTGAACTGAACCATTATATTCTCTTTCCTTCTAACTACCACGTAATATTAAAAGTAACTTTTGGCAAATTTACAGCTGACCAGTTTGAATTAACTTAAAAGGTTGATGACTGAAAATTATGGAAGCCATCAAACACCATAAAATGCAACTCTGCCAGGTCTCATAACTCAGCTGGAAGACATGTGATGTTTGTCCTTAAAATGCATGACATGATAATTTTATGTCTGCAGATTTCAGAGTGGAAAAATGCCACAATGAGCTACCCACTGCTAATCTGGTTATCAGCTGCAGCAGCAACAGCAGCAAGAAATTAAATGGTAGCCTGTACACTTTGCTATAGGCTTAATGATGATGGCCAACAGAGACATAAAGTAAAGTGGATTAGGTTTTCACACCCATCCTCAAGCAAAGGAGGACCCACAGAAGTTGACCAATACTTGGTTTAGGGAACTTGGACCATTTCAGAGCCTGGGGAACTCTGCTTCTTGCACAAAGTAGATGTTAATTGTCCATTCTGTTATTTGTTCTTGGAATTTCAGTTATATAAATCTTACAGCTGTCATCTTAGAGGCATTTATTTTCAATGTATTTTTAAACGAGAAGATTAAAAACTAGCAAAAATCAAGTAAAAGTCAATAATATCCCCTCCTTCAAACTTTTAACATCATCTTACATTCAATACCTAAAATTTCCAGACCCAGATGGTCTTTCGTGGTAGCTGTATGTGTCTGCAATCAACATGATTTCTAGGAAAATATAAGTATAGAGTCAGTTGATAGGATTGTAAAGATATTGTGTGTTCTAACCAATGGGTGGTAAAACAACAGCGTGGAATAGCATATTTATGTGATCCTGCTGTGGCTGACATGGGCTTAGTGCAGGCTGCAAAGACAGAGATGAAAGTAGCTTCAACATGCTTTGTGTGGTCCTGCGTCTTGGAGATGCTGCAGCACCATTAGACAACTGAAGCAATTACTTTTTCTATGCCCTGTGTTGTGTCCTGGTCATGTGGAGAAGATATAGCAGAGCTTTTAAGGTAATTTCTCCATACCAAGAAAAGTCTTTCTGGAGGACCCCTCCAGAGCAATATGGAGATGGCCAAACTTGTATTTTGGATTTTCCCCCCAAACCTCTTTCTCTGAAGAAGGACCAAGCTCTGTGCAGTAATCACTCTCTGCAACAGAGGAGGTTTGTTTGAAGCTCTGTCTTTAATGAATCAGGGCCTTTGGTCTGAGATGTGTTGTGAAAGTTGATGACTTAGTGGTTTATACAATATTCACAGCAGCTGCCTGGAACACAAACTCTAGCCAGGCATGATTTCTTTTTGGTGCACTACTGTAGCTGCATTGTCAATAAAATGCTGAGATAGACCTTTATATTTTTTTCTTTTGCAAATAAAAGTCATTAGACTTTTTTGTACTTCGTTCAGAATATGTCTGCCCTTTTTGGACTTCACATTGACATTTTAGTGGGTTCAGCTCAGCTTACTTCAAAAGAAAAAAGGATTAGCATGAAGCTTAGTGCAGGGCCTTTTAGATGAGACCTTTAAAAAGGATCATCATTGCTCTGCCGACCGACCAAAGTTCTCACCGACCGACTAAAGTTCTCATCACACTCTGTAATGGTGATGTGTTCATGGCCCCAGCAAAATGTACAGACTCTGGAATAGAAAAATTAGTCATGTCGGGGTCCCCCTCTGCAAGGTATTGCCTGGTCTATACTATATCTATACTCTAATTTTTAAGCTGAGTGACATGCCATCTATACTGGAGTCAGAATGGTGTGTATGCAGTTGAGGGGAAAATGACAATTTTATGCTTTAATAAAGGTATGATTCATATACTTTTCTCCAGTATAAATGTCAGGATGCACGTTCTTGCATGCAGTGTTGCCTACATGCTACAGATAATTGCAAAAAAACCCCAAAACAAAAACCGAAAAAGCATCTTCCATGACTCTCTTTTCCCTTGGTATCTTGTCAGGTGTGATATACTATTTTAATATAGAAAGGGTTATGGTGCGTTGCTTCTGGACACTTCAGCAATTTCCTTCAGGGCTATTGTCAAGCTTTTATCTCCTTTTATTTATACTTTGTATTCTTGTTAATGTGTACTTAAACAAATGTTGATGTCGATACTTCTGCTCCATTTATTTCATATCATTGGATAAACACACAGGTTTCTGCAAGTATTAATTTTATAAAGTTTCTCACTTGCTTTGTGCACCCTGTAGTGACTTTATGGTTGGTTTGTTTTCTGTCGTGGAGGAAGCTGTTTCTACTGTTTACATTTAAAAAATAAACAACCATTAAAAGCTGTTTCTGCAGCCTTTTTGTGAACGTTTTGAAAAAACAAACTCTGGAAAACAGAGTTGTGATGGCTGGGGAGAACTGTATTTCTAAGATGGGTCAGCCTTGATGCAAATCTCACGTTGACCCCAGAGGAATTGCTAAGGCTTGATAAGGGCTGCAGGATTATTCTCAGTGCACTTTCTCTCCTCCATGTTGATTGCCTGGTAGTACAGCAGTCGCACAATAGATGAAGATGGGCTGTTCACCCTACCAATCTGTCTGTAGAGAAGTATTGTGACAAATGGAGAACTCCTGTAAATTTATAATCTTAATTATGATCCACAAAATATTTAATACTGGGAAGCAAAATTACTGTGAGTGATAGTGATTAAAGATGGTATCACTCCACATTATTCTGTAAGCCCTGCTAATGCTTCAGCTTCCAACTTTCTTTGAGCTAGACAGAGAAAACACATGGGGAGATATCTTGATATTTAGCAAAATGCCTGCTTGGGATTAACTGACCTTTCCCGTAAATCAGAAGCAAAGTTGCCAGCCGGGCACTTTCTCATATGCAGGCAGCAAGAAAATGAGTTGAAGACCTCTCAAGCAAAACATTACACATACATTTTTTTCCCCCCACTATTCTACCTCTTACACTATAATAATGCAAGAGCTATTACTGAGGATAAACCGTAAAAGGAGTTTCAGCTTCAGTGTCTTTTCATCCTTTCACAGCAAGCATGAAAATTATGCACAAGTTCATATTAATGACTATTTATTTTCAAAGGAAGCTGCACCTTGGCTGGCATGAAGGGGAAAGCGTGAACTGACACAGCATACTAAATACTGTTATTTCATGTTTTAACCTACATTGCTAGTGCAGCAAAAATGCATGAAAATTATTTTAACAGTTTTTATCGATAAGATATATGCAGATAAATCTGTCTGATTGAAAACATCTCTCATGCAAGTTGATCTGCGTTAGGACTGTTTAACTGTTGACCTGTTCAGCTGCTGTATGTAATAATGTTTCTTCTTTCATGTGTCAGAATGAACCCACTGTCTTTACTAGGATTGTTTCTGTGCAATGCAGAGATAACTGACAACAGAGTCAGTTCCAAGTTACTGGAATAGTGCTTTTTGTATGAGAGTAAGCACATCCAGGCTAAAGGCAAGGAAGTACCAATAAGGGCTATCATACTGTCACATGTGAAGACTCCACATTTAACTGAGGGAGGAACTTAATCTTTCTGTTGCACAACATTGCATTTCTCTGGAAATGAGCACCTATGAGGAGCTCTGCATGATCCAATTTTAATGAATGTCTCCACAAACAGTGCCCATATGCAGGAGATATTTATTTTTTCTGCAGGCTCAGCAAAGTCTGAGTGGTGAGATCTATGCAAAACACAAAATAAAATTCAATGTTAAGAAAATGTGCTCTTTTTTCCACTAACTACATTCGTTTAGGAAACAGCAGCTCTCACTCTAATCTCAATGGGGTTACTCACGTTCTGCACAGTGTACGTTCAGACTCAGGCAACAATCTCATTCTGGGCTGCACTTCAAAGAAATGATAAAATACACATTCTCCCTCTCTGTTTTGCTGCAGATAATGAGTGCAGGAAAGGCTCCTTCTTGAGCTTTGTGAGGGAAAGAATAGCGTTGTTCAACAAGCTGGTGACTGAAAGCCAGCGTGGTGCAGTTTTATCTTGATACCGATCAACTTTTATTTGCATCTGCGTGTAGCAGTTACATGTTGCCATCATCTCTGCCTTTCTTCTTGGAAGATTTTAAGTGTCCGTGAACAAATGGCCATCCCAGACTCCCCCCCACAGCGTCCTTGCCATACTTTGCTGTGCTTTGTGCCCAGAGACAGGTTCCAGCCCCAGTTCTTCTGGAGACAGGCCATTTGTTGCTGCCAGTACATCTGTTGTTTTCCTCCAGCTTCCTGCGGCACTGTCTCAGGAGAGTCATGCTTCCCCAGGTCCTCAGTATATCTGTGCTGTGTAATCTTGGTGGGTACAGCGTGATGGACAGCAGGATGCCACATGTTCCCCCAGAATCTGAGTGTATCTAGGTCCTTTCCTGTGGCTGGCTGGGAACATAGAGTACTTGGTCTGAATAACGTTGTTGGCTGGATTACTTGAATGGGGTTATTTGATGTAAAGGTTGCCATACATTTTCCAAATGTGTGACCAAGGATAATATATATGTGCTGGGTTAAAAATCTATCTTGTGACTTCAGCTTTTCTGATTTGGTTCTAAAAGCTGGCTTCATCCTCGCTTCTAGCAGTAGACATTAATTAATTTACCTGAGTTATTCAACCTTTCTCTTGACTTTGGCGTGCTCCCCTGTGACGGGGGGGTGGTGTAGAAGTAGGTAGGTGGTGGAGGTGGACCATGCTCCAAGCATCTTTTAACCCACTAAAAGTCTTTCTACAAAAGGGAACTTCTCTGCTAGACCTTGTGCCTGGCTCTGCATGTGTATTGGAAGTTCAGAACAACTCTCAAATGGGCTTTTCCTGATCAACTTTGCCATGAATTATGGCTCACTGGTGTTTGTCATTGTTGGCTGGGGCAATGGATTAGTATGCATATTTACTCATCAAGGAAATACAGTTAGAATGCCGTAGTTGATAGCTTTAGAATTTGTTTGCAACCCTTAGCCCAACATGTTATTGAATGTTTAATTTATTTTGGACAAGTTGAGAGCAATGAACAGTCATGGTATTTTTCCAAATTGCAAACAACCTCAAAATTACCCATCTGTATTATCAGCTGAGTAGACCTCTGCAAGTCTGCTTCTCACCTACTGTCATACTAATGATTGTAATGACAGCTCTGTATGAAGTTAATGTCCTCTTGCTTCACCCTTTTTATTGTTCTGGAAACTACTCAAGAATAATTAGATCAATGTTAGCTGTTCTGATTGAGAGCATTGAGCAGAGTGATATTATGGTATCAAGCACTTTGGAAGGCTCATTTCCTGATAGAATAAATAAGAGTGGTGATCCAACTTGTAATAGGAGAACATACCAAGGAGCTGGATAAAATGACTCAGGGTGTGCTGAGACAAAACCCAGAAAATTAAAAATAAACTTTCCTAAAAATAGAATGAGAAGGCAAAAGCCCCTTAATACAAGATTTTATAAGTTACTGGAAGAAAGAGCTGTACATATAATCACATAGTATCATGGATGGATATAGCAGGAGGTCAACTGATTTGACTTTCTGTAGCTCAGTGACCTGATACTACTCCTGGCTGCACTCTGAGCTTCAGAATATAAATTTTCTGTTTAAAAAAAATATTTATTATCTCTTACTTTTGTAAAGATAATCTTAAAAGTATAAGTCAGATATCCAAACTGAAAGTTGATCAAGACTGCAAGCAGTCTACCATCTTGTCTGGAAAAGAAATGTGAGACTACCTGCTCCTTCTCCACTGCTCTGCTCTGCTCTGCAAGCCCTGAGGGCTGCCCTTTGTCCGCAGTATACTAGTTGAGTGCACTTCTGTGTTTCACCTGTTCTGGTCTTTCTGTGTATGGGATTGGGAACTGTGGGAAAGGAAGAAGGAGACTTCTGGAACTTTGTGCAAGAAAACAAAAGAATAAGCAAATGAGATTTGCTCTTGCATAACTTAGTGCTCTGCCTTCTGGTTCACAGCACTGCATAACTCAAATGAAGATTATAAGCCACAGCAAATATTCTTTAGTATATGCCATTTAAATTTATTGAGATTTATTTATATTTAAAATTCTGTTTTAGATATTTAGCCCATAGAGGAATTTCTGCAGTGTTCTTCCCCCAGCTACTTTTCTAGATAAATATTGTGAAATAACATTGCTCCAGATTTGTAGCATGTAACATAATAAAGCAGTTAAGACAGGATGATGGTGCATTAATGGACTATAAATACATACTTGAGGTACACTGTACATGTAAGGCTGAAGGCCAAGGGCCTTTAATCACCTGAAATGACTGTTAATGATCCATCAGGATGTAACTAGGTATATATAAGTTCTGTATTAATAAGAATAAATATGATCACTATAGTCTCTGGGGAAAGAAAAATGTTGCAGTGATGAAGGCCAAACTATTAATTAAAAGAAAGAATAAAGAAACAATACCTCTGGAATGTTTTAAAATATTTTCTAAAAGTGCTTGCTTAACATGGGCCTCATTTTACCAGTCTTTATTCTTTCACCTTCTGTGAAGTGTTATTCCACATGGTCCTGTCTGTATTTCCATTTTTCCACAGGAAGTTCCTGAAGATGCAGCTAAGTGCTCTTGTCTACCATGTCCTCAGACTCATGATGAGTGGAAAATGTAATCCAAATTGAATGGACTAGTAAAAGCCCCTTGTGTATTTTAGCATGGTTTGATGTTCAGAAGGTGAATATACCACTGTTGTGGATGGGACTCTTGGCTGTCAGTAAGCATATTATATGAATAGACATAAATTTACATCTACTCTGGTTAATTCCTCTGGACCACAGATGAGAATAGATACAAATAATTAGTCCCATGATAGTTGTTTCCCATGCATTTAGATCGAAAAGATATAACCTAAAAACACGGAACACAAAACATGACTTTAACCATTGTTTCTGAATGAAAATGCATCTGTCAATCTAGAAGTAAAAAGAAAAATGAAATGCAATCTTGTAGAACTGAAATCTATTTGAAATGTCACAAGTCTCTGAAAAAGTTATTGCAAAGAATGATAAAAGAATAAAGTAAAATCAGAACAAAAATGTAAGGGATGTATACTAGAATATACAACTCAAATGCCAGTTAGGGGCCTCCTTTATCCTACATTTTCTCAGGGGCTCGTATAAGAAAAATGAGCTAGTTATCAGTACACTGGTGAAAAAAATGGAAATGCATGCTACTGAAAACACCTTACAGAAATTTAAGAGAGAAGCTGGGAGAAGGAGGAAAGTCTCTGAACCTTCTTGGCATGGACTGAAGCGGAACAATGCAGTTAGAGGTAGACTAATCCTATTAAAAAAGTAAAAAGTCAAGTAAACAATGGCCCAAACTTGAACTGAACCTCAAACTTAAATTTATTTTTCATGTTTGTGCTTTGTTATTGTTATGGTTCAGGTGAAGGCCTGAAGAAGAATAGCCAGAGCAGCATATTAAAATCCATTTCTGAACAGCTATTATTTATGGTTTGAGTACAAGCAAAAAGAATGGAAATCTTATGAGAAGATGTGGTGGGTTGTTTGTTCAGAGAATCTGAACTGTTTGGAAAATATAAGTTTTACATCTTTCCCTGACCAAATATTAGTTGCTTTTTACCTCTATAGCTGACAGAAGACAAAGGTAAGTTGGATAATCAATAGCAATTTGATTGCTTTTAAGTTAAGAGCATGGGAAACTGTAAAGAAAAAAAGAGAAACTCTCTGGGAATTGTGTGTCAAGTTCAGCTTTATTTTCTCTTTTGTCTCTTCTTCTATGACTGCCTAATGTAAAGGAGTAGAGAAAATGGACCCAGACTCTTCTGGGAGATACATAATGGTGTGAAAAGAGCCAACAGACACAGGTTGGAACACAGGAAATTTTGACTTGGCGTAAGAAAAAAAAAGTCAGCATGGAAAATTGTTGGAATAGGTTCGCCAGAGACATTGTAGAGTCTGCACCCTTGGAGATACTCAAAACCCAACTGGACGTGATCTATGTCAGCAGTGCTTCGAGCAGGTATTGGACTAGAGATGTACAGAGGTTTCTTCACCCAGAATTACTCTATTTTTCTATGGTTTTAATAATTATTACCTAAGTTGCTTTCACTGTGAAAAGTTCCTGAATGAAAATACATATACAGATGTGGCAACTGCAGATGAGAAAACAATCTAAAAAATATAATGGTATGTTGAATCTAGTTTAGCATGATGATGTGTGGAATTAACACATCAGTGTGGCCTAAGAACAATTAATCCTTTAAAAGAAATTATTTTTCTTATATGGGTGCTGAAATAGAAAATGAAGACCTGATTTGGTCAAAGTTTAACAAATTGATTAAACAGTGGTTCACCCATATCCTAATTGGTATAGGATTATAAATCCATACATTTATCTCCATTTCAAAGAGGTAGCATTTGAGAGATCTACATTTCAGTGACGGAAGAAAGCTTTCAGTTGCTTCAAGTTACCCAGCAACATTATACTATAAATTGAGAGAAAAATATGAAATAATTGTTTAGTTAGAAGGCAAGCATCAAGCTTGCTGTGCAAAAGGTGTCAAACCATCAGTGTATATGTTACACTAGAAACAGGAATAAATCTGTCAAACTTTCTAGACAAGTATGTAGCTAATGGATCTAGACCTGAATACACTGGGGGCAGAGGAGCTCAGACTCAACTAAGGAAAAGCCTAACAAGTTCATAATTTGAAATAAATGCTTTTGTTCAGATGAATTGAATGCGATTTTGGCAGGGAAGTTATGAACGAGGTTAACTTTACACTGGAATTTTGTGTAAATACATTATCCCTTTCTGTGATCCCAGCTCTGCAGCTTTCAGGGAACCATTATTTGTGCAGACTAAACATTTTTGTAAGGTCCCTTGCAACACTGAGGGAGGTGCCATGCAAGGGAAGTAAGTACACGCATGCAGAAACACACAGCTGAAGGTGAGCTCTTTGAACAATGGAAGAGTGCTACAATCTGCAATGAGTTGATCTCCGTGCAGTGGCTAAAACCCTTTCAGGCCAGGTACAGAAACCCCCTCTTCTGACCCGTGCTCCTTGTGGACGTGTACAGTTCTTCACTTTGGGTATAAGAGGTTGTTGTCACTCATTTCTGCACAAGTTGCAATTTCGTTGTTGATACAAAAGGCACAAGAACCTTTTCTTCATTGGCCTGGACAGCCTTTTGTCCATTTACACGTTTAAATTAGCAGGAATAATGTAATTGTGCATTGTGACTGGTAAATAGTTGGTTTTGCTTTGCTTTTTTACTACCTTTCTAAAAATGCTTTGTGCAGGCCTGACCTGGACCTCTTGCAGCAGTTCTGTAGGCACATTTTGTTTTGCTGGGAGTCTTTCTATTTAATATTGAGCACTAAGTATTTGGAAGACAACTGTATTCCAGTTTCATATTTAGGAATCAAAGAAATTTATTTGTGTGTATGGGTTTTTCATATGTTACTGTGATTTTCTTTACATAATCCTCAGAAAAAATATGTCTGGGGGACACATTACATAAGACAGTAACTCATTTTGTACAAGGGAAGTCTTGGCATAAACTGTCTGCGTCTGCTTCGGCCATTATCTAAAAGTTAAAATAGCATCAGCCAAGGCAGAAAAATAAGATGTGCACACTGCATTTCAGCCAACCGAAACTCTGTGTACAATGTGCTTGAGTGACTCTTGAAACAGCTAAACATTATGTGTCTGATGAGATATAGCAGACGGTATTGTCCTAGCTCTCTCCCCTCTCATCTGATAACTGGCTAGTTTATTTTTTTTCCCATTTGACACTATCATTTGGGAAATCCCTTTTTATCTATGACATGTTTTTAAGCTAGTATACTTCTGTTAAGGATCTAGTGTGTGTACCTTTCCAATATTAAGATAGCAAGAAGAATGTTGCTGTAATCTCAGCCTAAGTTATGGCTCTTAAGCTGTCTGTGCACTGAAAAGTAGGTGAAATGTTTTGACAATGAAAAATATGTGTTGTCAGCTTTGTTTTATCCATGGCTGAGAAGGGAAATTGAAACTATACTTCAGCGGGGTTCAGACACTGATGGCTAAAATGATCTTCTGCTAAAACAAATTAGAAGAGAACTGTTCTGCTTTATGCCTCATTCTTTTTCCAGTGAAATGCCCAACTAAATGAATGGCTTGTGTGTTGGAAAGAAATCTTTAAAATAATGTAAATAGTGACCATGAAAGAAGCAGCATTTACATCATAAAATGGCAAAAAAGAAATAGACAGTACAGAGTGTCTGGTTTCTCCAGTTAAGCGTTGGCATTAGTCGTTTAAATGTGCATAAGGTATAGTTTTTATATGTTGTAATTAATTTCAGTGTTTCATGAACCTGTCAGTGACAGAAAGAGCTCCACAGCTGGAGGCAACCTGAAGTGGAAGAAGGTGCTCACAGCCACAGTACCTTGGGTCTTTGTCAATAAGAGACAGAGTGGGATATTGTGTGGCCTGTTATTGCCAAACTTGCTTTTTCTGTGCTTGTCTGCCTTCTGACTGATTACTGTCAAAAGCTCACTCCACCTGTCAGGTCCTCCTGCAGTTTTTCCTATTACCTGCAAATTCTGTTTAGCTTAGGGGTAGCTTAAAAGATTGTAAGAAAATTATCTTAAAAGAAAAATGCTGACTGTCTTGCCATGGAGTCTCTTTCTGAAACCCCTGCTGTTGATTTTCTCATGTGACACTCAGCTCCAAACATGGCACAGAACAATTTTCAGGGCAAAATATAGGTTTTCAAGCGTACAATTTTAGGAAGCTACAAAGCATTTGTTAGATCACATAGGATGCAAACCCAGGTCGCTCAACCTCTTCCTAGCTGCCGACCACTTTAGTAGTCCTCTGCTGGGACCCTTTCCAGTTTTTCAACACCTTTCTGGACCAGGGTCGAGGGGTCCTGAACTGGACACAGTATTTTGAAAGCAGCCTCACTTGCACTGAGTACAGGGAGGTAACTTCCCTCTACCTGCTGGCCACAGCCACATGTAAAACAACAGCCAGCGTTGAATCTTGCAGAGAAAACAAAGACTGCGATTAGCCACAGAAGTATGACGTGAGCCATTAAGTACCACGTTCTGGGTTCAGATACTTAAGTGGCAGAAATATATTTTCAGACAGTGTTAAATAATGAGCAGATGCAAATCCATGTACATTTTGGTATCTAAAACTAGATACCTTTTATAACTAATTGTTTGCATCTATTATCAAATCTACCTGCCAGAGGCTATCTGCAATTTTTCTAATTATTTCACATGGGTAAGTTATAAGATCATGTGCATTTTCTTTATTTTTTTCCCTTGTTAGTAGTCAAAAAATATAAATACAAAAGGGAAACGTCTCTGAATATTTAGTGTGTGTTTGAATCTAATACATGAATATTAATTTGTTTTTCTCTGTAACTGAACTAGTATACCCAGGGGGGTATACACAGTAGTTTCTCATCCTTTTCAGCCTGAGATGCATTTTAGGTAATGTCTATACATCCTATCAGCCTCGCTCATCGTTGATTTTCTTTTGCTGATTTTCATCAGAAAATACTAGGTTTTCACTCTGAATGCAAGTAAATAATGAATTTCCCTTCAAAGGCACACAGTAGTTGATACATTTCAAAAGGCAATACAGAGTCAATGCTCAATCCCTCCCCCAAGTAATGAGAACTTCAGTACTCTCAGGGTTGAGAATACTGTCATTAAGGGGATCTCAGGCTTTTTATCAGTCAGTGATCCTTTTTTTTTTTCTGATGCCAGTACTTCATTTAGGACACTGTTCATGTTCAACTGATATTTCCAATTTCTTTCAAACTTATATTTTTTTGGATTTGCATACCTCTACACTATAATGATGTAGTTCATAAAAGCATTATACCTTTAGGAAGAGAAAAAAATGCTGGCTTTTCTTTTGCTTTCATCAGCATTCTTGTTCCTTCAAAATAATTTTTAGATTTCTTTTTCCTGGAAAGATGAAAATATGCGTTTCTTGGTTTTCCTGGAATTCTATGATGTCAACAAAAATAAGATAATTAATTAGAAAGTTCATATTCTCAGAAATTTTTCCTGTAACAACAACATCCTGCCTGACTTCAAGTGAAAAATAGGTTCTCTTGGACAAATACCTGGCATTATATAGTTAACCATGATCTCCTTTTTCTGTAGCTCCAAAGAAACAGCACGTTTCTTTCATAGACTTTGCCATCCGTAAATTTACGTGGTGCCACATGATATGTAATGGTTCTTTATCATGCCTTGTCTCACTTACATTGAAATTGTCAAATGTAACCAAACTGACAGTCAGGGAGATCCATTCATTCAAGAACTCAAGAAACCATGCTGTAGACTCTCTGCCTGTTTACGGTCACACTCTGAGTAATATAGTACTGAAGTCAAAATACTGTTTGGTGTAAAAAATACACCAAGACTCTCATTTATTGCTGTAAAAATTTGCAAAGTACTCTTATCCAGACTGTTTGCAGTGGAGCTGTTGATATTTCTTCCTGCATGTTGATTGTGGCATTGTGGTTTATTTTGGTTTTTTGTTTGCTTGTGATAGATTAGAAACAGAAAGCTATGTCAGAAATAGTTCTTACTATAAGCAGAGTTTTAAACCATTCCTTTGCATCCAGGATACTAATTCCAGTACTGACTGAAGGGTCTTGTGCCCAGGGCTGTGCCCAAGGTATGTGGACTGCACCTAGAACTGATGCACAGATGTTTCTTGTCCCACCTCTTCTCTCCTCTGGATGTAATACTCTGTAATAAACTGCTGGAGCAGCTGCTGAAACTTCCACTCTTTGCTGATCACCTCTCTCCCTTCCTTCCTCCCTGCAACCCAAGCACTTCCTTACCACTTGTCTGTACCTTCTTTGTTTCCTTAATGATTTATGAGTATTATTCTTCCTTCAGTTAGACAAAATTTGTCTTATAAACATTTTGCCTTCCCTGAATACCCAATGTCCCATGAAGACTGCAAATATCGACCTAATATTTTTCCTACCTTTTCCATAGAAATATATGATAACTTTTGAGCTGAAGATGTCACTAAGATCAGAAGAACAAAATGAAACTGTAAAATACCATATGATTACTCCATTTTATATCCTGGTTGACTAAATCGGTGCTATGGTCATTCAAACCTGGAAGTGTGAAGTTACACTTTGTCGTGGGTTAGCCGGCAACTCAGCCCCACACAGCCACTTACTCACTCCCCCACTGGTAGATGGGGGAGAGAATCAGAAAGGTAACGCCCATGGGTTGGGATAAGAACAGTTTAATAATTAAAAAAAAAAACAACCACAACAAAAAAAATGCAATGGAAATGAAAACAATGAGAGGCACAAAACCCGGCGGGCAGGGGATGGAGGTGAACCACCGAAACAAACCACACACAACACAGCTACTCACCGCCTGCCAACCCAACACCACACCTCCCCAAGCCGCAGCTGCCCCCCTTAATATACTGGTCATGGTGTCGCATGGTATGGAATGAACATGCCACTGGCCAGTCGGGGTCAGCCGCCCCCACCGTGGCCCCGCCCCTCCCAGCCTCCCACCAACATGGCGGAGCACGGGAAGCTGGAAAAGTCCCTGACCACCACTGGCACTACAGTGAAGAGAATTAACCCCTTCTCAGCCAAAACCAGCACACATTGACAAATCAATGTTATTTTAACTACAGAATCATTACAATTACTACACCTTTGCAATCTCTGAAAAAAAGGACATCTCTATTTTGCTACACACATAGCAACAAAGACTTGAAATACAGATGCTGGTAAAGACTTCAGAGAATGCCCTGTAGTCTGTATCTAAGATCAGAACCATACTGGGAGATAGCAGCAGTTTTAATGACAAAATAGGTGGTGAAAATTATTTTAGCTTAATATCCTCATAGATCTGACCTTTGGAAGCTAAACGATAATAGGCTGTTAATACAGAATTGTCCTCCATTCAGAAATAGTGCATGGGTGGGTATATGAATATAATTATTGTGATTGCTTTTCAGTTAGGTGTCCTAGTGACGTGTGGGCACACCTTTGAATACAAGTGATTTAGGCACGAAAATGACATGAATACTGCATTCTTCCAAAATTAGAATGTTTATTGTATAAATTCTGTATTGAGGAATATTTTCTATGTAATGCTGTATTTGATAGTGTGAAGGTTTTCTAGACATTGACCCATTCAGCTGTAACCTGTCTAGCACCAATATTGAATAGCTCTACTCATGTTTTAAAAATGCACACTGGTATAGAATAGTTTATAAAAAAATATATAATATAACAACAACATTAATAAGTAAATTTGTATACAAGTACCAGTGAAAGACTATTGTAGGATCTGATATTATCAAATGCATCTATTGATTGAAAATATGTATTAATATTTTCAACCTAAAATATTACAGATTATTTGAGATTGACGTTAGATGCTAGAAATTTTCATTATTTTAGTGCAATTGTTCAAGTCTTTCAGAACTTTCGATGCTTCATTATTGGCTAACAGCTATGTATAATCATTACTTACCTGAGTCTGAATTTTAAAATCTTCCTATTGGTTAGATATTCCATTAAGAGTCAAATTCCATGAGGTACAGGAACATTGGACCTGATGTGCAGCGTTATGAACCTTCATACCATAAAAATTCGACAACTGTAGTATGAAAAAGAACACTCCATTTAAATGTCTTACGATGTTTTAGGTTTTTTCCTCAGTATTTATCAGCTGTAATACCTATTAGTACTGTATTGAATGTGAGCAAAAGGGATATTAAATATAGGAATACAGAAATTGTAATAGTCTGGGTGTTAGGCTAGATCTAGTTAGGCTAGACTAGAGACTAGTAAGTGTTTCTACTGACGGCACACTATGTCCTACAACTGCTGCATTACGACTAGGAAAGATACACCTTCCATATTGAAATAGTGTATATAATGTGAAGAATGGCCAGAAGCACAATCTAATTAATTCATGTAAACCATCCCTGTTTCATATTAGATTGTTTAAGATGCCTGAGTTTGGGTCAAGAAATGGCACAGCATCCCTTGTCCTCCAGCTCTTATATTGTCTGGTAGAGTAAATTACAATACTCAGAGGATGTGAAAATAGCTGTAATGGTACAATCAATCTGATAGTGAAAAATATATGAAATCTGCAGATGACACCTGGAAACAATTACCTTGGACTATCAACAAGAATGAAAATATTTTATAATAAGACTAGTTGGGAGATAGAATATTCTGTAGAACCGAGCTATCCAAATGAAGTATTGCAGTTATCAGTAAGTGTATAGACAAAATATAGCAAACATATTTTGAAAGGTGGGACAAGCTTTAGGACATAACTGGTGTAAATAGCTGTTGCTCAGTGTCATGTT
This sequence comes from Phalacrocorax aristotelis, assembly GCF_949628215.1. NCBI lineage: Eukaryota > Metazoa > Chordata > Aves > Suliformes > Phalacrocoracidae > Phalacrocorax > Phalacrocorax aristotelis. Next base: position 15,315,095 of record NC_134311.1, on the reverse strand, counting down.
TGGATGTTTTTCTAATTCAAAGACATACTACTAGGAAGCCGCTCCTGGCAGGATGAAGGCCCAGCTCTCATATAAAATCAGTCCCTAACACAGACCTTTGAGGTAGTGTATTTTTCTAGTACCAGTGCTGCACGGATTACTTAATCTAGTTATATGATTGTATATTCTTTAGCCCTGGCTGTTTAACATTTGCTTTGTAGAGAAAACCATAGGAAGTGCAAAGGTTATACAAAAGACAAAGCAAAATTTAAGTAATTTTGTTACGGTTATGCAGGCAGAACAATCTTCCCAGAAATAAGGCCATTTTGCTGATGTATGGGGGTGTCTCCAGCAGTAGCAAATGGCCTGAATCTATGGTTAGCACTGAGCTGTCTGAGGGACAGAGTGAAAATAAAAACAGCTACTTTTTTATGGTATTCTGATTTCTGGAAACTATCCCCATATGATGTTGCTGATCCATTATTTCTTTGTTAATATTGCCAAGTTTGAACAACTGACTGGTTTTACACATTTTAAGATTCAGTAATGTTACAAACACCTGAAAAATATCAAGTTTAGTTACTGTGTGTCTAACTGGTATGAGGTGAACCTTGAGAATGAGGCGAATCTTGAGAATGAAGCTGATAAGCAGCTAGGTAACAGACTAATTAGTAGGGTTGGTGTAGTACATCAGATGCTAATACAGGTTTACAGGAGACACCAGTGATATTTGCAGTGAATGGTAAGCAGACTGAAGGATGCAGAAACATAGCATTGTAATTATATTGCAAGAGTTAAATACACTGTACTGCTATAACACATAAGCATCCAAAATGAAGGTAAAGTAATTAACCAGTGTGTGACAGATGTGTGATAGAAGTTGATAACCAGAGGGCAAATGCATGATAAGGCTTACAAAGGACAGATCAAATATGTATCTGAAAAGCAGAAGCAGTGGGAAGGATTAAAGCAGAGCTCATGATAAGGCCTGGGATGCAAAAGTCAGGGTGGACAGCACTGTTAGCCACCCTGCTTGCTGGGCTGTTCTGCTGCTGGGCACAGAGACCCAGGGGGACGAGGCCACTTTCCTGGGGCTGTGGCATTTCCCTCCCTCCTCCTTTTAAAGAAGAAACACTGCTGACAGGAGACCACTGAATGCCCATAAGAAATATCTTTGCCATCATGTTCAGCTTATTTTCCTACAACTCTGTATAATTGGGTACGTACAGTCTTGGTTCTCTCCAACTCTTTTAGCTAGAGTTAATTTTTAGCATTATGTTTTCTGATATGGGAGTTAACATGGGCAGGTATTTTTTGCAAGGGTGCTAACTAGGGAATGATAACTGGGAGAGTTTTATGTCTGTGTGTTGCTAAGCATTACCTCCTGTATACCTAAAGAATTGATTAAGCAAATGGGGAATGTTCTTGAAGATTCAGCCTTATTTCCCAATTAGCATTCTTGTGTGGCCTGCTTGCTCTACATACTGGAGAGCAATGTAAGTGAGATCTGCTCTGTGCTGATGGCATTAATCATACTAATTTCCCTGAGATTTTGATGTATTAACATGTTCACCACCTATTATTGCTTGTTGCTAACTTTCTTTTAATACAAGAATAAATACTCTTTTAATTAATCTTTGTCCCTTTGATATTGATATTAAATGCTGGTAGACAATAATTTTCCAATGAAAAAATATAAGCTTATTATACTTTTATTATATGTATTAGACAGGTTAATATGTTTTTGCATTTTACAACAAGAAAGTTTATTACTATGGTGACATTAATGCATGTAGAGTAATGTTCTCCAAACCAGTTGTTACCAACAGATAAAGGCTGATTTGGTAATTGCTAACATGAGACAGGATCAAGGGATGTTACTGCACTAAAACCATTAGCTGCAGGAGGGATGGTCAGAACCATAATATTCTGTTACTAAGGGAGTGCACCACACTGCCCACATTTAACATGAGGAGCTGTTGATGACGCAGTATGCAAAGACCATCTTTACTGGTACATTCTTTGTCTGAAAGCAGCAAATTGTTGCAAGCCCGTTAGCTAAGGGTCTGTCAACCTCCCTCTTATGGACTAGCTTTTGATGTCAATTGGTGGAACATCTTTTTGCTGAAGCAAAGCTTAATGTAGTCAGAAGGAACGGTCAGAAATAATGTTGAAGCCTCAAACCTGGTTTGCTCAAGGACAGGAGCTGTGAAGCACACTGGAGGATATTTCTAGGCCCTTTTTCTTTGAGATGACAGACTGGACATCAATTATGTTGATCAAGACCTATCTCTTTTACATCAGAGTGTTGCCCACATTGAACCAGGCAGGTTGTGCAGCTAGCACAGAGCATGGTAACGTACCACAGCTGAGTTCTTTCCCTCATATTTTCTCCTGTGTGACACTGCCAAATAAACAAAGACTAAATGGTCCTGTCACAGGAGGTACAGGTTTTTATTTCATTTCAGCTGGTGACTGTGTTCTGAAACATTTGAGGACCCTTTTAAGTTCATCAAGGACATGTTACCAATATGCAGCTATAAATGTTAGTCGTTTGCCAAATCTCTACGTCAAAAACTCCAATCACTTACTGCAAACAAAGTTTCCACTGCGACTTGCATAACTGTCTGAAAGCAGTTTCTGGAATGCTATCATTAAAAAGCAATTAAAAAAAAATCTATAATAAAAAAAAAATCATGTAGTTTAAGACTTGCACAAATGCGTAACAAGATGCAGTCTAATTTGCTTTACTTTCCTTGGTTGTGCCAGTGCAAGATCTAGCAATCCATTGATAGTCATTGCACCTGACTGTTTCAAACCATGCCCACTTCAGTGCTGAGTCCAGCTAGGGAGATGGTCTGGTCTGGGCCTCTTTATTCTAAGGAGAGGAGAGGAAAGCTGATCGTGGTGACAGATGAGGGTGTTGCTCCCTGTGCGCCTCTGAGGGAGGCAAGAGCACCCTACTGCCTACCTGTGGCTGAACCCATCCTTGGACCAAAACAGTGGCTTGGAGGTGGGGTTGGACTCGCTCCCAGCTGCACTGTCCACCTCCTGTTGTTGCCTTTCAGTGAGTACTGTGGTTTTTGCAACACGGGAAAGGTGTGTGAGGAATGGTGTGAGGTTTGGACTGGAAATCAGAAGAATGAGCCATGTGATGTGCTGGCTAATTATGGCTTCCTGGCGGTGGGAGGTCTCTGCACTGCTGTGAAGCTTTTCTCAGGTAGAGCTGTTGAAGCTGCTCCCACAGGGTGGATTTACGCTAAGGGCTTCATAATTGCAGTTCTTTATACTATTCATGCTGGTGAAATAAAAGTATGGCTCTAAAAGCTGCTAGCAGAGCTGAAATGAACTAATTACAGCATTAAAACAAATGTTTGTAGGAAATTGTCTTCACTACTCGTCTGACAGTTTTCCTAACCCGTCTTTCTGCTGAACACTAATCATTCAGTCCTACTTTGGTCATCACGTGCAGATTTTGTCCAGTGAAATGCTTTTATTTCCACTTTTATTCACCAAATCTGCTTTGCTGCAGTTTGTGAAGAACTCATCCCTTTTATAGGAAATGAAGTGAGTCTCATCCATATTAGGTAGATGAAAAGAGCCTTGGAGGCTCCTACCCCCCACTCTCCATCCAGATAATGTCCAGGGAACCTGAACCTGAGCCTGAATGCTCAGAAGTTCCTGCAGAGTGCTGGCATCATGCCCAAGTAATTTATGTTAATACGATTTCTGGAGTTCTTCTATCTTATTCTTTTATGCCTCTGTGTTTGACAGTGCTTCACCTTCATTATCTTTAAAGATCGGCACTAAACTAGATATTTCCTCCCTGTTCCCTCTGTGAAAACCAAAACAAATAAATCACGTAGCTTCTTTGCTGTCTCTTTAATCTTCTCAGTGTGTTATTTTTAATCATTTTGACCTTGTAAACCCAACAACTTTTACAAGGATTTCGAGAGCTGCTTAAGAGATTCATCTGTATCAGCAATATCTTTAAAGTTCTATTATTTTATTTCACACTGTCTTTCTTTGTCACAACTTTTAAAGTGTTTTCTCAGCCTTACTAGTATTTCAGCTAAGTGACTTAATATTATATCAATCAAGGATAGAATTCAAGCTGTATGTCTGTATATTGTTATCTCTAAACTTGAAGATAGTATGCTTTATTCTTTTTGAGTGTTCTTTAGGTAATAAATAAAAACTGATAATTACCAATTTGAAGAATCTGTGTATTTCCACTGAGTTTATGCACAGACATATTTTGGACTGATTTCCGTGTGTTCATTTTATCAGTTTAGTGTGAGATCTGTCAGAGACTCATTGTCATTGTAGTTAATTTTATCCAAAGGTTTTGTTGTGTTCTTTTGCTGTTTTACTAGTTCAAAATAAAACTATGCTTCTGTATTTCTCTATCACAAGCATTAAGTACAAGTACATGGAACTACAAGATATTAAATATATTGAACGGATTTCCATATTTGAAAAATTTTAGTCTGGAAATTTTGTAAATGAAGGCCAAATTAATTTATGGCCTGAAAAATTATGGTAAAGAATTTTCCATTGAATTGCCGTTTCTGCAGGGTAAAATCCAATATTGCTGAAATATTTCTACTTCTGTGAAAAAAACCATTACAGTTAAGTCTTCACTTAATATTCTGTGAAGCTTTCAAATAATTGCATTTCAGGAGACCTGGGTTTTTATTTTCCTTAGCACTCCTCAAAGAAGATGTATATCTTGTCACATGTCTCTCTTGTCTCATCTTCGGGAGCACAGCAGTGAGTTGCAGGCCTGTCTAACTCTAGTGCATCAATGGTAGCTCATACTATTGGGTCAGCAGCAATGGCACTTGGTCGTAGGCATCTTTGGTGATCTCCCAGGGGCTTTAGGAAGATATGAATTGCCCAGCACCTTTACATAATGAACATGCCTATATACCTCCTCTTTATGTGTGATGGAGCTATTTGTATGGTTGTGGTTAAGCAACCTGCCAGTGTGTTGGAAAAAAAAAAATAACCTGCAAACTTAATGTGCAACCTTTTTTGTCTTATGCCGTTGCACTTCCGTTAGCGCATTGGATTACTGCACACTGCAAAAATCCTTGGCTTTCAAACATGGATTTCCTGGCAGAATTCAATGTACTATATTTCAAAGGATATGTGGTGGTACGAATCTCCGTCTAGTTTTCTGATATTATCAATATATTTTCATGGTAGTAGACTGCAGTCAGCAACACATGCAAGCTCTGCATCCACTTTAAAAGAAATGTACTAAAGCATAAGAGCTTTCTGATGCAGAAGTGGTAGTAAAGTTTGGGTAATAAAATAGTGCCCTGACTCATCTCTAATTAAAAGTGCAATTTATGAAAGAGATTAATGTTTAACAATGGGGACTAGGAAGGAAGCAGCAGCTGTAATTTTTTAAAATAACCTATTACTAAACATGTAGAGCAAATTGATCCATACCGTCATCTTAGTCAAATCTTTAACAGACTGGGCAATAATTAAAGTAATTATCTAAAGAAATTATTGTTCTTATAAATTGTGACCAGTGCTTTACAACACCAAAAATACCTGTTTTCTATCCAGTATGCACTTAATTTCTTCAAACAAGCTGTTGCTGCCTAAAATGTACTTTTTCACTCACATGACACAAAGTAATAGAAAAATAACATCCATGGCAATTTAAAAAACAAAGCAAATGTTAAAAAGGTTTCTGCTGTTAGTATTCCTTACCAACCAGTAATTAATTCTTCTTTATTAATTTACTGGTCTTGTGAGATCGTTAAAAATTAATTATTAATGAGAAGCAAATGGCAGCCCCACAACAACACATTTGTTTTTTGTTAAAGTAATTACGGGTGTCTGCATTTATGATCACATGGTTCATACAAATTTTGAGCAATAATTCAGACATTGTTTCTAATGTGATGGTTTCTAGTTGTGTTTACAAGGTTGAGAGCCATACTGCAGAGGCATTGTAGGGAACTGGTTGTTTTTGTATGAATTTCGTAGAAAATGTGGAAGTGGTGATGGACATGCTTCTTCTGATAAGCCCACCTAGGTTTCAGGGAAGAACTAGCCATTTCTGTGCCCCCTCTTTCCCCCCTCCCCCAGTTCTTCATGCTTTCCCTTTCCCTTCATCAGTGTTCTCTGTTTAACAAGAGGTATTTTAGGAAGAAGTGGGGAAGGTTGTGGTTTTGATTCTCATCTTTCTGGAAAACTGGAAAATTTCTCTTAAACTGATCTTTGAATGTTTGTGTGGGAAATATCCACTTCGGTTTTGACTAGGGTTAGCCTCAGGTAACACACAGGCACTGTGCTTGTTTGCAAGTAAATTGTCAACATTTACTGTGCATTTGGGCAAACAGAGAATTAAACTTATGCCCAGTGACTAACAAGCTGATTTTGTTTGTACAGATGCTGGCTTGGCTATACAGAGGGAAGCCTGAGTATGCTTAGATTTTAGGTCAGTGACTGCATGGTAGTTTTCAAGTGAAACTGAATTGGCAGCCATTGCATGTATAGTCTCAAGAGTCAGCACTGCATAGTGTGCTCAACTGTTATTTTTAAGTTTCTGCCTAAGTCTCCCTTGGAAACAGTCATCTGTAAGAATTTAGCTGTCGATGTGGGATAGCAGCAGGTGCAGACCTCACAGCAACCATGCTGTGAGTCAATACAAATTAAGGGTCTAAGGCAGAGATTGAAAGCAAGAGGAAGCTTTGAGGGAGGACATTCAGACCAACAAGGCAAGGAAGATGAAGTAGGGGAATATCTTTAGCCACTACTGAGAAAGAAAAGGTAGGCATTCAAGAAAAAAGAATGATGGAAAAATAGAGATGAGACAAAGTGAAGGATACCACAGTGGCCCTCATAAACATGAACAGAAGTGATTAGCAATGGAGTGATGGTTGAGACTGTATCCATTTCCACAAAATAACAATTGCTGGTATTTTTTAGAATACCGTGAATCAGAACAATTTTAATCTTCTGACAGAAGTAGAATTCTTGCTCTTAACTTCGATGAAATGTTAGGACCTCAGTCAAAGCCCCCTATTTTTGGAGGGATGATGGTGTACTGGGCATGTGATGCACCATGCCTCTTGAAATAATTACATAAATACAGGTATATACCACATAAAATACAACTAAATTTAATGAGCTGTTTCTTCACCTGTTAGAAACCTTGAGAGCCTTCCTGCTCTGCATGGAAGGTCATAATAGCCTCAGAGGATTTTGTTTTCCTTTCTCTTGAAAAACAGAAGTGATAAAAAGCTCCCATTATTTGAGTTTCAGATCAATCTTTGTCTCCTTTGTCCTTGCAAGAAAATCCCTGCCAAGTTCGCATGGCATTGGGTGTTCAAAAGGCCATATCGTTTTAACATATTTGAGGACATCCCTCAAAATCCCTTTTAAATTGGAAAGGAATTTCCAATTCTTTTCAAGGAATTGGGCAAGGAGCTTGGGACCATTTTTCTAAGTCTTTTCAAATATGTGCTTATTTTCTGAAGTGCCCTATTCATATTATAATTCACTTACAGCTCTGCTTTCTGCCTATGTACTGAAACATTGACTTCTGAGCTGCTCTCCCTCTGCAACTATCTCTTACTGTGAAAATCACTGACAGAGTGAGCTGGGAAATCAGCATGAGAAGACTGGAGTGTTACTGGTGGAAAACCACCTGGAGGCTCTTTGATCACAACAATTTTAGGTCTTGCACATGCTGAAAATTCTAACATGTATCTGATGGAATGAAGATGGAAACTGAAAATGACCCAGGACAAAATTTTATTTTTTCAAAATTAAGTAGATCTTCATCCAACACCAAATTACTTTCTTCTGAAGGACTAAGAGATACCTGTTACTTTTGTCCTTGCTCCCAAAACTTGCTTTCCCCTTTCCATCCTTTGTTCTTCTTTGCTTCACTTCCCCACCCTACCCCGCTCCTTCGTCCCCACGCCCCTTTTTTTTCTATGTCCTTTGGAAGACTGAAGATTTTTTTCATCTGTGGAGAAAAAACTGCTTTAACATTAAGGTGATTTTCAACGTGAATAAGTAGGCACAATAATGGATAGTGTCAGCGAAAAGAGTAACATTGTTTGATACACATTCTGACAAGAGCCTGTTATACCTTTTTCAAAATGCTGGTGCCAAATACTAGGCTATTACAATGTCCACGACACGAACTGTCTGATTTTGGCAGTTAAATTCTGAGACTTGAGTAAAAGTATCACAAATCTGTGCCCTATATTGCGAAAATGTTTTTATAAACACATTAACAACAAAAAGAGAACCAAAAAGAATCTCCATCCTCTATTGGACATGGAGGGGAATGTTGCCACTGAAGATGAGGAACAGGCTGAGGTACTAAATGCCTTCTTTGCCTCAGTCTTTAACCATCACACCAGTTATCCCCAGGGCATTCAGCCTCCTGAGATAGAAGGCAGGGATGGGGAGCGGAATAAACCCCACATAATCCAAGAGGAAGCAGTTTGCGACCTGCTGAGCCACCTGGACACTCACAAGTCTTTGGGGCTGAATGGGAGCCACCCAAGAGTACCGAGGGAGCTGGCAGAGGAGCTCACCAGGCCACTCCCCATCATTTATCAGCAGTCCTGGTTAACAGGGGAGGTCCCAGATGACTGGAGGCTTGCTGATGTTGTGCTCATCTACAAGAAGGGCTGGAAGAAGGATCCAGGGAACTACAGGCCGGTCAGCCTGACCTCAGTACTGGGGAAGGTTATGGAGCAGTTCATCTTGAGTGAGCTCACCAGGCAAGTGCAGGACAACCAGGGGGTCAGGCCCAGCCGCATGGCTTCATGAAAGGCAGGTCCTGCCTGACCAACCTGATCTCCTATGACCAGGTGACTCAGCTGGTAAATAAGGGAAAGGCTGTGGATGTTGTCTACCTGGACTTTAGCAAAGACTTTGACACTGTCTCCCTCAGCATCCTCATAGAGAAGGTGTGGCTCATGGCTTAGACAGGTCTACTCTTCACTGGGTAAAATGCTGGATGGCTGAGCCCAGAGAGTTGTGAATGGAGCTAAATCCACTGTGTGACTCGTCACGAGTGGTGTTCCCCAGGGCTCAGTGTTGGGACCAGTCTTGTTTAATATCTTTATCAATGATCTGGATGAGGGGATCGAGTGCACCCTCAGTAACTTTGCAGACGACACCAAGTTGGGCAGGAGTGTTGGTCTGCTCGAGGATAGGAAGGCTCTGCAGAGGTACCTTGACAGGCTGGATCGATGGGCCGAGGTCAACTGTAAGAGGTTTAACAAGGCCAAGTGCTGGGTTCTGCACTTTGGTCACACCAACCCCATGCAACGCTACAGGCTTGGGGAAGAGTGGCTAGAAACTGCCTGGCTGAAAAGGACCTGGGGGTGCTGGTTGACATCCGCCTGAACATGAGCCAGCAGTGTGCTCAGGTGGCCAAGAAGGCCAACGGCATCCTGGCTTGTATCAGGAATAGTGTGGCCAGCAGGAGCAGGGAAGTGATCGTGCCCCTGTACTCTGCAATTGTGAATACTGTGTTCAGTTTTGGGCCCCTCAGTACAAGAAGAACATTGAGGTGCTGGACTGTGTCCAAAGAAATGCAATGAAGCTGATGAAGGGTCTCGAGAGCCGGCCTTATGAGGAGTGGCTGCGGGAACTGCGGTTGTTTAGTCTGGAGAAGAGGAGTCTGAGGGGAGACCTTATCGCTCTCTACAACTACCGTCCAGGAGGTTGTAGTGAGGTGGGGGTTGTCTCCCAAGTTACTTGCGATAGGGCAAGAGGAAATGGCTTCAAGCTGCATCAAGGGAGGTTTAGATTGGATATTAGGAAAAATTTCTTCACTGAAAGAGTGGTCAGGCATTAGAACAGGCTGCCCCAAGAGGTGGTGGAGTCACCATCCCTGGAGGTGTTCAAAAAAACATGTAGACGTGGCACTTCAGGGCATGGTTTAGGAGGCCTGGTATTGTTAGGTTGATGGTTGGACTTGATGATCCTAGATGTCTTTTCCAACCTTAATGATTCTATAATTCTATAATTCTATGAAAAGACTCCTTTTAAAAGTATCTATAATTGAGCAGTCAGACTTGTCAGGAAATGTAACCATTCACCTACCGCTGGAGTTTTTTCGGTCTAACTTCACTGATCTTCAAACATACAAATATTCAAATGTAAGAAAAGGATGTTGCTGGAATGCTTGTCCACAGAACTAGATTAGATTTGTTCGGTTTTGTTCACTTAATACTAACTCTGAACAGCACGGCAATTATCACACACCAGTTGCTTGTTTGAATGTAAGCAAGTGCTATATTCTTTACTTTCTTGTCTGTTGGAGTAGCTGCTTGCTTTAGTAAAGGTATGGAGCCTCTCGCTACCCTTCAGGATCATTTATGAGAGTACTTTTCTTCATATGGCATAGTCACTGAATACCAATCCTGGTACTTAATGTGTCCTGTGGGCACTGAATGTAGTTTATAATTTGTATTGTGCTGTGTAACCTTATAACATTTTTATTGCTGTGGTTTGGCACTGCCACAGGGACCAAACTGTAACATACAGGAGAGCTGGCATCTCAGCTTTGGAGAATAATAGAATAAAACCTTTCCTTTCAGAAGAAAGTTGAGTAGTAGCTTAAAACAGCTTTATTTTGGAGGGTTGTTTTTCTCTTGGCATAGAATGGACAAATGAAATGATGCACAACAACACACACATCCCACACCACAGTTCTGGGACATGGTTGGCCGTGGACAGCAGGGCTGCTTTTTGTTATGAGTTTGAGCCTGTTCTGCAAGCCATCAGGTCCCCGCAGAGGACAGCTGGAGCAGCATAACAGAGATTGCAGCGTCTGCTTCCCGCAGTTCCTGTTAACTTGTTGTAAAGATTGTTGTAAAGAAGAACGAGTGTTTCTCTCCATAAGTGTGCAAGCAGTGTCTGTATGTAGCAGCCCTTTCTGCCAAGAATCCAAGCCCCCCGTCTTGTCCCCCCAAACAACCACTTCTGAAGGGAAAACAGAAGACTAGTTCAAACAAATGGGGGAGCACCCAAGCTGTGTCTTCCTCCCACTGCCATCATCCTGCTTGCTCAATTAAGCCTTAATTAGCTTGCAAGATCCTTTGAGGCAGGAACCATATTATTTTATGAGTCAATGCAATATTTAGCCCAGTAGAATAACAAGCTTTTTTGGCTTCTTTCATTCCTTTATGTAAAAGCTGTACCAAATAAATAATGCAATTAACATTATTTTGTCTGTCAGATTGGTTTACAGTGTTCTGCGTGATATGTAGCAGTCTGTGCAGAGAAGTGGATGTGCAGAACAATTCTGGGCATGCACACAAAAGTAGTGTATAGTCACAAGAAAGATGCACCCCTTTTCACCTTAAATCAACAATCCCCCATATTCTCAGTTTTGAATATGTGACAGTTACTGAATCATATCAGGGATTACATACTTCTTCCTATGACTGAGGAAGGGAGATGGAAACAAAATTCAAAACTCCTGACCAGAGAGCTTTCGTACTAGGAATTCTGTGGTTTTTTTGGTGACATAAATGAAATGGATATTAGTTAGCTATTCTTTGTAAAAATTCCTGTTAAATTTGTCTTAGGCTTTTAGCTGCGTGTCCTTGAAACCTACAGAACATGTGTTCATTTAGGTTTGGTGCTCTAAATCTATGCTGACAGCTGTAAATTTAGGCTAATAAATTAATTACACAGGTAGGAAAACAAGCACTATCTCCTCAGAGGTTATATAAGCCATGTAGCTAATGCTATCAAGAAAACACTGATCAGACACTAGCTGATTGATTTTCCCCCTAGGTAGGTATTAAGCTGTGCAGCTGATGAAATTGTAACTATTCATGCTTCTCTATCCTTCATTTTTCATTTTATTAGATTTAGTTGGTTTGCTATACAGGATCTTTCCTGCAAAACCAAGCCTCCCAGGCAAAAGCAGAAACAATGTTCCCTTTCTATCTGTGGTCTTTAGGGACAAGCAGTAAAATTCCTTGAAAACCTTGAAAGCTTTTGCTTTTGGCTAGGAAAAGCACTCCTGTCAGAGCTGTGGTGCAAAGCAGTGATAACTGGCACTAGGTGCATCTTTCTGTGTCCTCTCTCAATGGAGCACCCATGCTGATGCTGGGGTAGGTGAGGCTGTAATGTTTCATAGGGACAAAATTCTGTGCACAGCAGTAGCCATAAGTCATCCTGCAAGGAAGGAGTAATTAAGGAAGGGTTGGGGCGCTGTCAAAGTTATACCAGGCTGCATGGAAAACAAAACAAAACAAGACAAAAGATCAGCCTGAAAGCAGCAGAGGGCACTGGTGATTTAAACCTGCTAAATCTCCCAGGCTGCTGAATGCTCTGCAGAGTTTCTTTTCTGTATCACTGTATTGCCCTGAGTCTCACCTGAAATCCCATCTGCTAATATGAATATATATATAATGGGCCTAATTTTCCTCTTATATTCTCTAGTGAAAATTAAGAGCGACTCCAATGAGGACAAGGCATTAGAGAGCAGTGAGTGAGAGTGGATTAAAATGTATTAACTGGGAATGAGAACAAGGAAGTAGAAGCACAAGAAATTTTTACATCTGTATAGAGAAGCTAAAAGGTTCAAAAAATAGACTACCTTAGGGAAACTGTTTCGTAACTTCTTAGTGAAAAATATCAGACACTGCAATCAAAGTTTCTTTTCAAACCATAACATATCTTTGTATGTGTTTGGGGGAAAAAACCTGGTGGTTTGTAGCATTCTTTACAGTCCCATAGCTAGGATATACTGATTCAGTGAGGGCAGGAAAAAAGCATATGACACTTCACAAGCTGGTCTGTAGTTTAATGAAGCTAAATCAATGCTTTGTAATTGACAGCTATAACTTCTTTTGTACATTTTATAATGAAATACATGACTTTTTAAAATATTCTGAAGCCCTGCCCCTTTCAGTGTTTCATTTAGCCTGGTGTTTTTGACATGTCTTCTGTTATCGATAGTTCAACTGCAGTTGAAGAGGTACCCACTGCATTCTGTAAGGCTAGCAATAACTGTGTATTTCTACCCGTAGTTGTTACTATCAACACATATTTTCTCCTGCCAGACTTATTTTCTTCTTCTTCTTTTTCTTCCTCCTGTATTGTTTCCCGGTCTGCCCTAGATTTCTGCTTGAGTCACCTTCAGATCCTGGGCTCTACCTAAATAAATTATAATATCCATTATGTTTGAGTTTGTAGGTACCAGAGGGCACAGCTACAAAATGATTATCAGTAATGCAATGTCAAAACTCACCATTAAGGTGAAGATCTCTGTGCCACTTTGTTGGCATTGAACATTTTCAAAATGCTGGCAGCTTCATAGAAAGCTTTCCTTTTAACTGCCTCTCCCAGGCAAAGGCATTAACCTGCTTCTGGCAGCCATATGGTTCCAGATGTCCAGATCTCTCATAATATCCTAAACCAGAAGCATCAGGGTTTTTCACTTCTATTACTGAGTTGTGCTGCTGACTCTCCAGAGTAAGAGCATGTTACTTAGCTGGTCTGTAGCTATGCTGAAGTCATTATCCTCCGTACTATTCACCTGCAATTTATGACCAGAATAAAACATAGACCTCTGCAGAGGTGCTGGATCAAAGCACCTCCAGGTGACAGCACAAAAATTTTAAGAGCTATGTATCATTTGATGCTCCTCCATTTCTGGGAGGTGAAGATAAGGGAAGTAAACTTCCAAAATTCAGAATGTTGCTTCTTGAAAGTATCCTGTTTACTCACTTCCTAGTGCAAAATATTCTATAAATCAGCGGAACCGATGTCTCAAAAAATTGACCTGTCTTATGGTTTAATGTTATCAAAAGATCTGGCAATTTACAGTTTTCTTTAAATACAGCAGTTTATGCTCTGCAGTCTTGGAAACCTGAAGAGATCCCTTATTTTGCCTTTAGATGATCCAGGAAAGATTTTACAGCCTTTGGAACTATTGAGTTCTTCTTGCAGAACATTAAATTGAGCCTGTTCCTTGTTATGGAGTAGGACTGATGATATAAATAAAAGGAGGACGGCCTCTACAGTAGTGGACACAGTAGACATCTCATAGTGCCAGTCAGGGTGCCCAGTCATGGGTGCAGTCATATCTGCAAGACACCCGGACTTCTCTTCAGGACCACAGTTTCTCTGACACTGTATATTTTTTACTTTTTCCATTATAACTGCAATTCCTCACACCTTTATTTTAGTTAAAAATATTCCCCCAAACCTCTGTGTCTTACAGTGCTTCAGCAATAAACTAATTAAGAAAGAACTGGGGTTAATGCTTAATCACCCTGAAGGGTGATGCAAGATTTAATTTTTAATAGAGTTTCATTCTTCTAGATATTAGATAAGTGATGTGGAAAAGCCAATAATTGTATACAATCACAGATAAATTCCACAGAATAATAGAAATAGAAAGGACCAAACAGAAAAAAATGGGGATAGAATTCACATTTGACAAAAACCTAATCTGACATGTTTTGCAGATTAAGTGGTATTTCTGCAATGTAAATGCTCTCTTTTTCAAAGAAATAATTACAGAAGTAAACAATTTATTTCCTAGCGGATTTTTTTTTGTGTTAATTGATTTATTTCTGTTTAAAAAGTGTTTGTAAACAGATTCATTTTTTCTCAGGTATATTTGGTGTTCCATGCATTCAGAGCATAATTCCTAGTTTATATCTTGTTTGTAAATTGTAAATGTTTGGATTTGCCTATAGGCAACATTCTTCTTTTAGTCCCCATTTATATGAGCATTGTTGAAGTAACCATTCTGTAAGCAATGTAATGTTTAAGAAAATGTACAAGGATAGTCAACGGTAAAAAAAAAGGAAAAAAATAAAAAGAAAAAAAGCCCAACATCTAATGTGGTATAAATACTTTGTTAACAGATTGCATTAATTTTCTTTTGTCCTTAAAGTTGCTAAAGCATTTCTGTCCTTTCAAGACTGTTTTTCTATAGGCTGAGTTATTATTAATTTGTTTTCTTGTTTGATTTAAAGTTTAGTGTGCAAAATTATTGGTATATATGGGCACTGGCTTTGGCTCTGAGAAACAACCTTAGCCCCCTGTAGTTGCAAGTGTCTTGCTGATGGAAGCTGGATGAATTATTTAAAGTGGTTTTAATTCCGGAAGGAGCCAAAATGACATAATCTGGGTTACATACAGTGAACATTATTGTCGGGTTTTTTTAGTTTGGCAATTTGATGATATATAAGCTCAGAAGCTTGCTAGCTACTGGCAGGTGTTTGCAGGTTTTAGCTGGTCCAAAATGGCTTGTTTCCAAACTGATAGAGTTCTCTTTGGTTTGAGAGAAGGCTGAATAACTCCAGGAGAGACCCAGCTTGTTTACTGCATGGTGTGAATGAGTAATGTTCACAACATCAGGAGTTAAATTTTTTTTCTTGTTTCTAGGGATTAGGAGAATAAATAAAAGCCTTGCTATCATCTTGTTGGTGGCTTAATAGAATTTGAAAGTTTTGCTATTGCATCTGCCTGGCTGCAAATACTAACCAATTAACACATTTGCGATAGTCCCGTAGGTTCAGCAGAGGGGTTATTGGCTTTACTTTTTTGTCAGTCTGGAAGCATAACTGTCTATCACTTGATGTCCAACATTTTGTAAATAAAAAAAGAAACTCCTGCTGTAAAGCCATATTATTAACCATTGGTAGTACGGTTTCAGGTGATATGTCTTCATTGTTAAAAAATTCTTTCTGGCTATTAAGAACATTAACAATAATTCTTATAGCGCAATGGGAAAGATACTATATGAGGTGCTCTTTTAGCTGCCCAAAACAAAACTTACGTCAGCAATGTCTGCTGCAGCCTATGTTGTCCCTTGTGATAAGAGATAAATTGAAGCCTATATAGTTTGGAATAGCTGAATACAATGTATTATGAGAATTATTGTTAATTATTGATTTGGATAGTTCTCTTCAATTTTGTATTACCTCTACCAGTGCACAGTAGTTTCTATGGAATGACACCTATGTTGTACATTCTTCTTTCATCTTCTGCCCATCCTGGTTTTAACCTTTTATGAAAGTGTTTTCATACTCTAAAAATGTGTAAAAGTGATATAGCCTATTCAGTAGATCTGTCTGTGGTTTATGTGTGTCTGACTAGCCAGCTTTAGAAATGTCTATAAGGTTCTGCTATCTCTAACTTCTTAAAACCCACTGTTTCAGACATCCAGAAGGGGATAAAATGTATTCCTTTCCTTTCTATGCTTTTTCAACAGTTTTCCTTACATTAGTTTTCCTGCTTTGTAGAAGACCACATTCCTTTAACACTTGAAAACCTGCTTTTATTTGCAGAAATGAATGTTACTTTTATTTCCAAGTGACTGCATATGATATGAAAGTTGATAAGAAGACCACAGATTTCTGCAGTGCCAACCTTAACGTCACTTTTAAAAAGTGACAGAATAACTGCCATTTAAAATTAATTATGTCAACACCTCAACACTTGCACGATTGGTTTGCTTTTCAAAATTTATTACTTAAGATTTTAGAGAGTCTTCTGAAATCCAAAGATGCACATAAGAAGAAAAATTGCCTAACTCAAGCTTTTTGAACCTGTGTTTGCAGGTATTTTCATTTTCAACACTAATTGTGCTGAAAAAAGACTGGATGTTTGAATAGTTTGGTGTATGGAGCTGGCAGCAGTTGCTCTTTTCTAAAAAATTATGAAAACCCCCTCAACACCAAAAATGTTGATGTGAATGTTCAGTTTCAGTTATTGATTTACTTCAGGCCATTCATTTTGACTTGGGTTTACAGATTGAGACACAGCTGCTCAGTACCTGTTAGTTTTCACACATTTACAACTGCAAGCCAAACACATGAACAGTGTGAGAATACTGACTAAATGCTATGAAATATGTAAAACCTTTTTGTTTATGTGCCCTAACCTTCCCCTTTTTCCCAAAATATCCAGTTATTTCAATTTTTGGGAAACTTTTTTGGTGGTGATAATGGGGCATATAAAGGCTAAATGCAGTTGAACATTTCAGGAAATGAAGGCATTTGGTATCTTGCGTTATGTGTGTTGGACTTATTCCCACTTTGTATATGTTGGGCTTCTTCTCTTCCATTTCTGTGATTCAGAGGATTCCCTGCTGATTCTTTTCCCCCTTTTCAAACAAGGCTGCTTCTAAGTTTTCTTTGCACTCTGAAATGGTATCTCAGTCCCTCCCATTTTTACGCTGACACTCTCTTTTCTCATTGTCTCTCTCTATCCCTCACATAAACTCTCGCACTTGTCATCTCCCTCTCCAGTTTTCATACAAACTTCATAGCCAGCACCTTGGTTACATGTTTCTTTACTCCCATCACTTCATCTGGCCTTGGTTTGGGGTGCTGGACATATCCTTTTCCTACTTTGCTTCTCTGTCCATGCTTCTGCTTTTCTTATGTCAGTCCTGTTACCTATCAAGTCCCAATTTACCTATTTTCAAGCAGAGGTCATAGTTGTACCTCTTGTCCTTCACTCAGTAGAAGAAAACTGATCTGTTTCCAGCTGGCTTAGCCTTCATCACCACTTATTATACATTCAGCTATTTTTTTTCCAGAATGACATGCATAACTCTTTAACTCCCCTCTGACACCCTCACTTTTGTGTAATGTTTGTGTAAAAGAAATCTTGAAAACAGTTCCATTGTTGGTGTGCTGTGACAGTTTCAGCAATTCAGCTTTTTTCATCCTTGCTTTAAATTTCCATTTTAATGTAGCTGAAGACAGGGATCATTTATTTTCTGTCTTTGAATAACATCAAACAGTCCATAATTAGGGCTGCTAGATAGAATGATAGTATAAGTAATAAACCCACGTGTATCTCTCATATTAAAAACATTTAAGAAATAGGTAAAGATACTGAGATAGGAGTAGTGATAAGAAATCTATTGAAATAATTCTTTTGATTTACTGTATTTGCTGAAGTTTCGATTAACCAACAGAAAAGAAGGACCTTGGGGATCTTCTGAACTCTCTCAGCCATTTTGCTCTGAATTAATAGCCTTTAGGAAGGATATTTTTTTTTCTTCTTTAACGCTAATGAAGTTTTTAATTTATGCTGGGTTTTGGCAAATATTTAACACAACTAAATACGTTCAGTGCCAGCGTGAAATAGTTCTGTTAGCTTTCTTAGACATCTAAATGTCAGTAAATTTTAAACAAGTGTTCTCTACATAATAGTATTTTTTGGGGTATTTTTTCAGACTATTTGAAATATGAAAACATATTTCAGTCTGAATATAAAGTACACATTATCATTTATAAATTTTCTATTCTTTACATTCCATGGAAAATATAACACACGGAAAAATCCATTAAACTGGTAAAATTCTGTAACCTAGCCATGAGAATATTTTTTTTTGGATGGTTAATGTCAAGACTCTTTTCTATATAATACTAAGGAATAATAATATGTTTTGTATTCTTGATTTTAGTGTGATAAGAAACTGGCTGCAGTGCAGAGCATGCATCATATGTAGAATGAACTAAGATGTTAGAATTGATTTTTGTGTTTTCACCGATGACAACTTTTATGCTGCTTATTGGATTAGATGTAAGATTATATAGTTAGACTCTATTTGTATTAAAATATCATCTGTTGTCTAAATTGCATACAATTTTTCCTTAAGCTAAAATATTTAACATTTCCTTTTATCTCATTTTAATCTGCTGCTTTCTTTGTATTTAGTTTGCCTGTTAAAGGAGAACCTTTTTTTTTACACATTTGTACTTGATGTAGTATCCATTTGTACACTTCTCCTGCCATTCCTTTGGAACCTGTTTTGAGGTCATGAAAGATTAGCACCCTTTCTTTCTTACATTTCATCAAGAGTTATAATACTGCTGTCAGCAGAATGCAATAGTTATAGAAAGATTTTGCTACCAAGAGTCCCTTTTATAACACATTCTTTATAACATATAAATATGAGTCAATGGAATGAGGACGTTATTAATGATACTGAATTTATAGATAACTGTAACTTAACATGCAGCACATAAGAAGGAAGAAAAGGAGTTTTGCTGCATTTCTTTATGCCAATTGAAGGTATATCACTAGATCTATGAAGGCTTGGGAAACACATTTTTAAAATGCCGAAAGCTCCATCAGTTACAGGCCTGGTGTAATTAATGTTCACATATATAGCTGCATTTTAGTGCTCCTCAGCAAGAAAAAAGGAGACAGTCAGTGACTTATAAGGTAGAGGAACAATTGCGATCTGCAAAACAACAAGAGTGAATTGATCTAAGCTGAATTAATTGCAAAAGTTAACTTTAAGAACTGGAGCTGTTACTTAATTTTACAAAGGGCAAAAATCACTTTTAAATTAATAAAAATTTTGTGTTTACTGTGCTAAATGAAATAATAGTACTTAGCATGATAATGAAGAAAGCATGTGGATTACAGTATGTATTTGAGCTGCCAGTGCCACATGGTGAAAGATCTGGTGCATGGGGGTATTGAGTGAGCCGAGAAGAGTAAATATCCAACGTGTCTGTGTAAGACCCAGGTAGAACAGTTACACACAGTTTTGTTAAGTCATCCGCACCAAGAAAGTGAATTCAGGCTGCAAGGAGTCTGGAGAGGAACTGCTATAGCCACTGAACTATGACTATGTAAAGAAGAATAGAGGACCTGGATAGAGCGGGGAAAAAGAGCTCAAGATGGTTGCCATGTATATTGTGAAGTCATGTGAATTTCAGAAAAAGAAAGCAACTTAACTGATATAAGAAGAAACAAGAAAAACTAGCTGTAAGCAATGTTTGAGAAGAATCAGAGGAAAGATTTTAACCCTCAGAACTAGAGTGGAATAATAGTAGATGTAGTAACATGAAAAAAATACTTAGGTAATGCCAATCAGTTCATGAAAGTGATTATATACGACTCATTTGCTTTTGATAGCTTCTCTGTGACCCTAAACCTTTACCTTTCATCCTGTTCTCATATTGCTGAGTACTTTGGGCATGGGGGAAGCAATTATATCACCAGAGATTATTTTCCTAGCGTTTATTTGCTGGAGATGGAAGCAGGGTACTTACAGGCTGAAGAAGGCACTCCTGTGGTACGAAAAGGTTTTGTATGTTTATTTATTAATTTTGCTGGGGCTGGAAGCAGTGATTTGGGACAAGTGTCATTTTTAAGGACCACAGTGCTTGGAAAAAAGGGCAGGTGGGATCAGGAGAAGGAGAGGGAGGGAGAGGCCTTTTGAGGAAAGGAAAGTGAAGAAGAGGGGTCCTTGTGTTGGGTCAGATGATGCTGGCAGGCACACCTTTTGAAATATAGGTCTGGGCTGGATGGCATCTGGAAGCATTCCCTGGGTTTGTGTTTTGCAAGGTTGTGACACACTTGTCTTGAATTAAATTTGGCACAAACAGTTTTACAGAGCTCTGGGAACAAAATAACTGCTTCAGGAGGCAGGAAACACTTCCCTTGTGGACAAAACTAAAGCAATTGCTGAAAAGCAGTATTTGTTTCCTAGTTTCCTTCTAAATTACTGTATACTGGCTGTTGCTGGAGGCAAGACATTCAACTTGATGTATAAATGATGTAATTTAGTATGGGAAATCCTATTAGTCAGTTTAACTTTATATTGAAGTACTAAAAAAACATATAAGAACAAGTTATTTGATAGAAAAACTGGGAGAAAGTGCACTGCTGTAGTGGTTTTTGTATAATAAGTAGAAAATAAAATACTACACAATGATCTGGATTTATGCATTGCAAATCCAGAAGTAGTTTGAGGAAATGTAAATAAATTTGATATACCCTTCAATTACCACTGAACAAGTGCTTAGTGGCTCTGAAGGACTGGTTTAAGGGCAATAAAATGGCAAAACACCCCTTCGTGCAGTCATTAAACCAAGTTTACCTAGATCTAAGATTACATGGTCTGGCAGGTGAGCTGGATATATGTTTCCTTCTTATAGCATGTCTAAGAGTCACCGTGTAGGGGGGTTTGGTACCCATATAGAGGGTAAGGCTTTTTAGAGATCCATTATCTACTAGTTACTGTGGTGCAAAGCGTGCTCTTAAAATATTATCTTGTACACTAATTGCACTGAATGGACTAGTGTAACACATTCATGTTATTAAAGTTAATGACCCACTACATTAGTAGTGATAGTGAAGGAAATCTAAAGGCAAATGTCCTGTTTTAATTGGAGGACTGTACAGTTGGAGTGAGGTTAGTATCATTACACTGGTGATATGTACCAGGCCTGAGAATATAGAAACCATCTACGCTTTCCACATTAGTAAATCTTTTTTCATGTGCCTATTATATTTTCAATGATTGCTTGAAACTGGTAGTTCAAGTGCGGTTTTTAATTTGCTGTGTTCAATCACTTTCAAGTAAAAAGCTGATCTTTTTCTTTAGAGCTAAATAGTTGCTTCTATTCAAATGAGGAATAGCGACCCTTGCCTGCAGTTTGGGATACAGTAAAAATGGGATGGACAGTCATATGGACATGGGGTTTTTCTTCTGCCTCCTGAAATCCCATTTTGCATTTATGTTCATGGTGCCCCCAGACTGCACCTCTCACCAAAGCCCAGTTGTGTAGAAGTGCACAGGAGCACAACCCCACAAGGGAGCACAGCACTGAGTTAGGGCAGGGCTTCCTTTGCTGTCAGTTACTCATGAATATCTAATTTTTAAGGCTTGAAAATCTTATTTTATTGAATCCCAGGCTATCTACCTGTTGCAAGCATATAGTGTGAGCATTAAAAGTTGCGAGTTAAGTGGTAAAATGAGTATGTGAGGTGTGGCAACTTGCATTATCCGACTGCATTAGCCAGTTTGCCAATTCCTATTCATAGTAGCCTGACTTGTAGCTAAAGCAAACTTTTCTTTCCCCCAATTCATTTTTTGGTGATGGTCTGAGTTCAGGGAGTTTCTGCTGTTTTGTGGCATCCCCCTTATGCTCTCGCATCTTGTCTGCAGGCTTTTCAGAGCAAATTCTGATTTATCCTATTCTTCATTATAAACCTCTAAGCTTCTTTAGTGAACTGTGAAAGGGGAGGGTGAGGAGGGGTGGATGTAGCACATGTTTCTGTGTTCCCAATGCTTTCTCTGTCCCATTAGAGAAGCTCTCAAGAAGTACATTGTGCTATCCTGGCATAAAGTGCAGATTGATGTCTTCCTGTGAATGTTGCATTTTGTAACAGCTCCTTGATTCTTAGTTAAAGGTGTCTCTTTCTATAGTGGTCCTGTTTGATTCGAAGCCAGCGGCACGGGAGGCTCCATCGGTCACCACCTTTTCACTTATAGGCTTCAATGAGACCCAGTTCCCATGACTCTGTAGCCTGAGTCAGTTTGAGAGGGCTGGGTGTGCATGTGAAGCTTTCCCTGACTGAATTCAAACCCTCTTCTCCGCCAAAAAGCTCCTGCAAGTTTGTTAACACATTTGTTAATGGTTTGCCTAATAATTTCCAGAGATATATGAAGGGGAGGGAGTTTCACTGACTTTTTTAGGACTACTGCTCTGTAACCCTTTTGTTCTGGTGGCAGTGTGGTAGTTGGTGAGATTTTTAGATAATCTGTTCTATTAAGATATCCCTGGATGGGTTAGATGTATTCTAAATGTTGACAACTATGATATGTTCTTTTTTTTTTTCAATGTATTACTTTCAATGTGTCAGTTTAACACAAAAGTTGTGCTACGTTTCTGTTATATAATAATTCCAGCTGCATGCATTCTTTTAAACACTCTGAGAGACGAGGCCTCCAATTATATCCACGCCTTAACCTCTCCTCCTTTACTTTTTAATCTGTGCAGAGCCATTTCCAGCAGTCAGGTGACCTGGCATCTCTTGTGTTCTGTTTCCTCCAAGCAATCTGCAAGCAAAACATCTCCAGGCATTTATAATCAAATCCTGATTTTATGCAAAACCCAGAATGTCAGTAAAGAAAAACGGTTAAATGGCAATCTGATTATGTAGTATGAGATCTGTTAAAACAAGCTATGTATATTTACAGTATTTATTGTCTTCCTGAAAAAGGAAAGCACTATAAATAGAGCATTTTACATAATAAACATAAAGAAAACTTGTTTATTTTGATATTATGTTTTGAATTATTCTTTTCAGCAGTTGTCAAAGCAAGGAGTAGACACTTTATGGCCTGTCTCTTAAATCTACTGCTATATTGACATATTTCCTTACAGAGTAACTCTTGTAATTGGAGCTGTGCTTAATGAAAAGGTGTCTAATCACACAAGCTTGTAAAATGTTTACTCATCAATCCTACCTGAATGGCAGATCTTATATCAATACCTATTGTTTGTAATAAACTATGCCATTTCTAGAAATCCTTAATACAGTTTTCTAAATTGCATTGCATGTTGTGTCCAGCACAGCTGTCTTAGGAGACAACATTAGTTCTCCTATTTAGTCATACATCATCCACAGGGGCTACAGACAGCACCAGCCAACAGTACATCCTTTACTTGCCTGTGGTGGTCTGTATACAAGGAAAAGCCTCTACCGTCTTTCATTTCAAATTGCCTGGCAGGGGCTTGCAGGTAAATATACTAAATGAATTTAAATGTAGTACTTGGAAGCTTTTTTTATACTCTTCATAAAACACATTGCTGACCGAGGGAAAAATAGATAGTCATGTAGTCCAAATAGTTATACTGGCAGTGAAAATGTTGGGATTTTTTATACTTGAAAAGAAATTATAAAAAAATATGTGAAGAAGCAGATGAGAGATTTGGAACTTCTGTTCCTGTGGTACATGACAGAAAAAGGGGACAATATTTGAATAAATTAAATTGAAAAATAGGCGACTTTATAGTGATAGAAACAGTGTTTATGTTACACAATCTACTTAAACTGGGAAGTGGTAGATCCTTAATGAGACAGACATGTAATAAGTAATTCCTCTTAATTAAACGTTTTCGAAGAGCTATTCAAGGACATATATTAGGACTTCATTAGATGTTAACCATTGACCAAATTAAGGGCCTGACAGTGGGCAGTGCTGACATATACATAATTTGCTGTATTCCTATACCCTCCTATGGAATATCTGATACCAGCAGAGACAGGTTATTTGAGTTCAGTGAACACGTTTTCGGATTTTAAGGTGATTTTTCTATTCCTGAAAGAATACTTACAGATACATGGGGGCTTGTTTAGGAGTTTTGTAGGGGAGATAAAGTTGTGCTGTGATCTGCAAAGGAGCTTTCCATGACCGCTGCCCCCACCATCCTGAAGTTGTCTTTCAAGTTTTCTCTCACTGACTGGATCCCCCTTCTAGCTATGTGCCAGCAGTTATACCTTTGCAGAAGCGCTTCTCAGAAATGACTTGCAAACACTTTAAAGACCAATAGTCTTTTCTTTTTGTTGTGAAGCTTAAGATGTTCAGACCTATAATCCAATACTGAGCCCTTCATTCTCTTATTTTTCTTTTCTGCTTTTCCCTTTTTCTCCTTCTCCTAATGCTTTTCCCAGGTATTTCAGGTCAATCATGTAATCTTTTCTGCTTAAGGAAATGAAGTCAATTGGCATTCAGGGTTTTTTCATTAGTTAAAAGCTGTTCTCTTTCTCCCACTACTCTGTATAGAGACAAGTCACTGACTTCAGATGTTGTTGTCAAATGTATCGAAAACTTTCACTGCAATGCAAGAGCAAGGCTCTGAAAGATAATTAGTTTTGTGTCCACTCATATTTAAGCAGAAAACCAAGGATAAAAATTTAATTGCGCTCATCCAGAGCATTTCACTAAAACTCTATGTCTAATTACTGTGGTGAACACACAGCAGGGACACTAGAAAGAGGTGATATCTTTAAACCCTTCATCTCTGAAGAGGCCTTTTGACACCAGATATGGTTTAACTTAAGAAAGCAGTCTCCTGACAAGTTATACCCCAATAAATGTGTTATTGATGAGTAGGTTGCATATCAAACATTTGCCACAATATACATATTCTGCCTAATTATTGATAGAGTGTGTATTTTCTCTCACTTGTTTTCCTGTAATAATTAACATTCTTCCATGTTTTAAGGCTACTTGACAATTCAAGTACTCAATATTATCACAGTGATTTCAAATGTTCTATTCTGCGTTGAAGAGTCCAGAAGAACCATTCAGTTAATGCAAATAATGTTGAACTTCTATATTGTGCCCCCCATATTAGCTACAGGGTATTATTCTTTCCTTTTAGCCATTTGTTACAGGATTCTGTGACTGTGTAACAAATATGTTGCTATGAAAGTGGTAGTATATATGCTTCTTGTTCTTGAAAGTGTAACTCAAAGCCGCTGCGTGGAATATACAGCGTTATAGCAAAATATTCTTTATAGCAACCAACATAAAAAAAACCTTAATTGCCTCTCAGGAATCTGTATCTCAGGAACCAGACTTTGACCTGTTACCATTGACCATAATTCTGCAGCTAGCACAAAGGCTTACAGCAATAATCGCTAATAAGTGAATATATATTAGCAGTTAAGCTTTCATAACAAACCCATTTTTGATGACTCCCTCCATTTAAAACATTTAGAATATTTCTCAGTCTCTCGTGGAATAAACCATGTTGGTATTCTAAACATTTGGGATCTAAATGCAAGATATCTGTACATACATAAAATTATCTGCAACATCCCCTCCCCAAATGCTAAAATTATGTTGACAAGAACATTTGTTCCATTTCCACTGTTCTTCAGACATTGAGTCAGGGAACTGACCGACAATTTAACTAAGATCCTACTGGGAAGCCTGAAATTTTGAATAAAATGATCAGAAACACTATGGATACTAATCAAGCCTGCTGAGATTCAATTTCTGCAACTACCACTGAAGCCTCTTAATCTTAGCAAACATTTACATGGACTGACTTCCCAGTATTCACAAATATGAAAGGCGTTTGTTGATCTGTGGCTTAGTACTTGGGAAGGAGAAATACATCTAGATTTTAATAGCATATACTAAAATATCAATATCATAGTATTCCTTTGATGGTTTGGAATTCATTGAGTTGGAGGAAAGGGTCTGAACAAATCCTGAGACTTAATTTGTAGTTGGGAATATCTGCAAGCCTGTTGTGTAGGTACTGGTTTTGCATGATGGACAGAGTGAACTGCCACATATGGCATCTTGATGAACTTTGAGCATAGGTGTTATTCACTTCCCTGTTTATCTCATGGTTTCAGATTTTTTGTATTGTGCTGTTGAACTTCTTCCTGTGCCTGAGAAGTGCAGTGATTTTAACCTTTCTCACCAAGTATGCATTCATGAGGTTAGTGTATTCTCTATGCATGCACACACATACATATATGTATACACGCACATATACTTATGCTCTATATGTAAATCCACAGGGAGCCAGTTGGACACAACTACAACTTTGTGCTTATATTTTATCTCATGATTTTTAAACACATGTATGCTTTTGAGAATCTTGTCCCATGATTACTTAAATAATTCTAAATCTGTCTCTGACTGATTGTTTACAAAGAAAGCAGAAAATCCACATAACATTAAAGGCAATCCAGCCCTCAAATGGGATAGAAAGGAGATTATGTACATTTCAGGTAGCATTCGCCAATCTTTCTCTGACTCATTCAGTTTTTGAAATGTTGACGGACTTTACGGCAAGCCTAGAATCATAAATCAGTACTTGTAAGTCCAGGTGCTCTGAAATCAGAGTAATATAGTATAACAATGTAGACACAGAGCTGCAGTATTCTTTGGAAAGATAATCCTAAAAAAGGTCACACTGTTGAAACTACCACTGCAAATATGAAGTAATATGGGAGAGTCTATTTGCAGTTTGCTAATTAGAAATTTTAACAATATCTTCACAGAAGTAATTTCTTTCCATTCACTTTTTGGTAGAAAAGTGAGTATTGTTCTTGAAGATCACAGTTACTTTTCTTTTTGTTGTTTCCTATTTATCAGGTTTATTTTGGCTTTTTAACAGAAAGCTTCCAAGTTTTCAGTCTGTGAAAACTGGTCTCTTTTTACAGAATTGTTTGATACATAGGAAAAAAAAAGCAGTAGAGATGGCTGAAGCAGTGATGGAGTTGGACATGGCTTAATGATTTTTCTCATATGTTCTTATTGTATCGTGTTGGCATCTGGACTACCTGCATAGTATTTGGCCTTTTTCAGAATCTCTAATCTTTTATTTTTTTTCTAGTGCAAATGTTCCAGCCAAATTAATCTCTTAATTGTTATTCAAAAGTAGTGCAACACAAGAATTGGGAGTCTTTGCTAATTTTAATATGATTTTGTTTGTACTTTTTCTAATTGAGAGACTTGTTCAGTAGTCAGACAAATGGGAACTGCCCTTTTAGGCATAGGTGATCCTTTCAGAGCTGGAGGGAATATGCTTGTAATGCTATTAGGCTAGCTGTGTGCATTTTTAGAGTGGAAAAGCTCAGCCTGTAAATGTCAGGATTAAAAAAGAAATTGCCATTCCAAAACCAAGCCTTAGCTTTGAAGGTGTGACTGAAGTAATAGTAGGGGAGGCAAGGAGATAGACTGCAGGCTCAAAGGAATTAAGACGACTAAGTACAAAGACTGTCATCAGAGTCAGATTCATGGGAATCACTGGTGTGTGAGCTCCTTAGGTGATTTCCTGCAACCTGAATTCATCTACAATGACTGGAAGGAGGAAGTAGAGAGGCTTGTATGAACTCACAGCTAGCATTACTGAAATGATTATTTTATCCAGCTGTAATTAAAGGACCAAATTCTTTACATCATAAACTAAATAGCTTTAACCATCTGCCATTAATGTCTTAGCATTTCATCAGTTTTAGAATGTAGAATTTTGTGTGTGGAGTTATACCAATTTCTCAATAAATTAGGAGGCACATCAATGACAATATCACTGGAAAAACCATTTGAATGTTCCTAACTTCATTACAATTTGATGTGACATTAACAGCTCTGAGTTACTGAAAGAGTATTCCCAAGGTGAGGAATCCTGCTGGTCTAGGTGGGATGCAGATCAAATGACCAGGCTCATTTCTGAGTTCGGAGCTCCAAAGAGGCACTGAAAGTAAATACCTTACCAATCACAGTATTGCAATGAAAACATTAAGTCCCTTAGTTAATAAGGACAAAGGGACACAACAAACCTGCTGATGTACAGTTGTCATAAAGAGATGGGATATAACAGAACCTGTCTCCTCAAATGCTGCTTGTTTTCCTTTCCAAGCTGCCATTCCGGAGAGCAGGTGCTAGTGCTCAGGAAATCTTTACAGCAGAAACACTGTCTCTGGCCTTTGGGACCAGCAAATGATTTTGTCATCCTGACATCTGAAACCCCTGAATGCACCCTTTGTCCCATTGCATCCTTTTCACAGGGCAGAAAATCACGTTACGTATCATGCTCAGAGAACTTGAGGAGGAGATATGCTTAAATGACAACTATTTTAGTGACTGGATAAAAATGTACACCATGACCAGCCAGCAAGACAGATAGTAGGGTATTTGCATCATTGTAATTCATTTGTGCTTTTCCACAAAGCTGAACTGCAATCATCTCTTACATGCTTACCTAAACTTATTTTCAGTTAACAGAAATAACTGTGGATAAAGTCAGCTTACTAATGGGTCCAAGGATAGAATTTCTTTTGCCTGTTTGACAGACTTGATTCTTTTGCACAAATCCATAGCTTGCCCAGCTATGCCTGGAGGCAGATACGCTGCTGTGGGCTTCTTCAGTTCTGTTGATGGGTGCTGTGCCGCCAACACATTAATCTGCTTCTGTAGATAAATCATGCACAAATAAAAGAGCATACATCAAATCTTAATCCTCTTTCAGTGTGGATGGACCAGTATTGCTAAAATAAAACCCCCTTCCCTCCTACACTGAATCTTCGGATACTGTCTGAGTCTGAACCAGTCACATATTTTCATTTTGATAAATATTCCTGAAGGGAGAGCCAGCGACTTGCTCATTTGTTTGATTTTAATCACTGCAGCAAGCTTTCTTAAGGGGAGGCATTGGAACAAGCCACCTCTGCTGGCATCCCACAGCAGTTGGTGCTCCCAACTGTAGAAGAATTTAAAGCACTCACGACTGGTGAGATGCAGCCTGCATGGCCTTGTGTGGAAACTTCTGCCATGTCTCTGTGCTTTACAGGGAATTTGCAGAGGCCTACCAGCTGGCTCCTCAAAAAACCGGGATGGAGCACAAGCCCACCAGTACCCTTGAAGGGCCAGCTGGCCCAGCTGGCCAACTACAGAAGATACCAAATGGTGCACTAATCTACTGAGCTGCCCAAGGAAAACTGGGTTTATGATAGATTAATCTGGGGGGAGTGGTGTTGGTAAGTACTATCCTTTTATAACAAAAACATAGCAACTCGTGCAATTGACCCTCAACAAGGAATGAGAAAAATTAATAATTTCCCTTCACTGCTGCTCTTGTTAAACCATGTTTCCAGCACTTCGCTTGAAGACCTGCCCTAGATATGAGGGTGGACCTTGCAGGGAACCCCTCCCAAATCTCCCCAGGCTGTGGATCTGCTGCACAGATATGTGGTCCATGCATCCTTGGCAGTTTGTGTTTTCCTGCAGTCCAGAGCCTACGCTGAAACAAAGATGAACTTGGTTTTAAGGCTTTCTCCATCTGGCACTCTCCACTCTGCCGCAAAGTTTTGGAAAAAGAGGCTGGACATTAAAACTGGTAAAATGTGTTGAACAACATACCTGAATGAACAAGTGTCGTTACAGAGGTCATAGTGTATACAGGCTTAGTTGTCATGCCATAACTGGAATATTTTTGATGAGGACAATAAATCTTTATACCATTAAGGTTTAATAAGCAATTAAACATTCAATGAAACCCTTTAAATGGAGTGAAATCCTGCAACCATCTGAGAAGTAAGTCAGAAAATTTTATATGCTCTTGTTTAAAGGTACCATTGTTAACAGTTTATATTGAAGTTGTTACTAGAGATACTAAATCAGGATACTACTCAAAAATTCAGAAACACAGATGTGGAAACGGCCCTACCTTATAGACCTGATGATATATAAAGTCATTATTGTCAGGGTACCAAAGATTTTAATTCAGTTTAAATGAAAAAAGAAAGATTTTTCTCTGGCTTTTCTTGTACAATTTTAGGTTGTGAAAGATATGCAGAACATCTAATGGAGTGTTGCAGTGTAGCTGTGGTAAGACAATATTGTTACACCCATACTGGATATTGAAAAAGAGCAAACATTAAAAAAAAACAAGAATCCAAAACTTCTGGAGGGTCATGTGTTTTGTGGGAGCTTGAGCCAAAGCCCATTTTTGTCCTTCTGTTGCATGCAATGGACTTCAGTATCAGCCTTCACTGAGCATTATGAAAATGTCTGAAATCCTGCAGTAGTGTAAATACATTGTTATAGTTCTCTTTCCTTCTCTTGCCTGTAAAATCTGCATTTGATCTGTATTTTTTCCCTGCTTTCTGAAGGCTGGGAAGAATTTTTTCCCTGTTTTCAAATTACTTTTTGAATGTCAACTCTAAAAATTCTAAGAATTTCATCTTCTGAGTGTTTGCAGTAAGTGACCTAGTTCATTGGAGAAATAGGTTAAAATTAGCCTTCATAAAAAATCTGTTTTCATCTCATAGAATATCTTTTAGCCCGTGTCTTTTTGTATTTCATAAAGTGTCTGTCTCTTCATGCTTAAAAATCTGGCATTGTTTTGCTTAGCTTTGATGAAGACACGGTCATTCAGACCATGACAGCCTTAATTACATCCAGAGATATGGCAACAAGGCAGGCTTTTTTCTGCCTGATATACTTAGTATCTTATAGTATGTCATTGATCCAGAGTTTGAAATATTATGTATTCTTTTGTTTGTAAAAAAGATTGACTGATGGAGAATAAAGGTTGGGTTTTTTTGTTTTTGCCTTTTAGCATATCTGTATATTAGCATTCTGAGATAAGCAGAGCTGTGTGATGTGTTCACACTTTATAGTTAAAAATTACACATGCACTGTAAGAAGTCTCAGCTCACAATTCCTGGCTTCCCCATGTGACTTTTTATGACATGCAACTTGGTAAGTTTATGCTGATCATATTCTTAGTTAGTTTTACTGACTATATTCCACCATTGTTATGTCTGAGACTTGCTATCTGCAGGGCTCGTAATAATGACACACTGCATTCTTTATTCCTATTTTTAGGAAGGCTTCAACTGCATAGGGAAAGGATTTGTGTGCTTATGCAAACACATGATTGCCTGAGAGCTTTCTGAGCCATGTCAGAAACCATAATAATAATTACTGGTTTTTACTAGTTCAAATTTCAGCACAGGTATAACTCTGTCTATGTCATCCAACGACAAGCAGGAAATGGAAAACATGTTACTGCTGTTTACAGATTTGCTGTAACAAAAATAATTGCTTTGATTGTCCCAATCCAAATATGCAAAATTTCACGGACTTATATAATATTTCTGCAGAAGACATCCCTTCTCACGAAACACTGTTTTTCATCTCTCTCTTTAATCAGTGCTTAAGCCTCAGCCCAAGATTATATCTTGTTTTGCATGGGCATGTACATGTGTGATGGCTCACAAGCTGCTTTTTTTCCCCAAGTAGCCACCACAAGTTATAGAATATGTGTTTGTGGAGGACATGGGGTTTGACTCTGGTCACTTTCTCACTGCAAGTGGGCAAGAACAGGGCAGAGCCTTAATTCTGCCTGGAAACAGCTGAACTGACAGGCAGGGAAACAGGTCTGTACTTAATAATGATCAGTCCAGATTAATTTCCCATGGAGGAGGCAAAATGCAGTTTAGTCTTCTCTGTCATAGAGAAATTATACGCAGAGGCTTAAAACTTATTGTATGCTCAAAAAAGAAGTAGAAGAAATCCTAAAAAATTATTAGCTTTTTTTCCCTATATATTTCTTCAATGCTTGCTTTTGCAATACAAAGACCTTGCCCACTCACCTCACCCTAAGAGTAATTTTCTTACTATCATTATTACTTAATTTACAGTGCAGTGACACCCAGAGGCCTCAGCAATATTTAAGGGCTATTTTCCTATATATTATAAAACAAACAAGAAAGGAATAAGGACTTTGCTTAAAGGAGCACACAGTTTTCAGGGTCTAAATTTAGTTTTCCTTATCACATGAACAACTGGGGGCACATGCGTTATCCATAATGAAAAAAAGAAAGCTGAAGATCTATTCTGGACTCAGGTGAGAGCGCTGTGAAAGGTTATAGCAAGGGATTTTGAGAATCCTATTTCCTCTGTGGTTTAATGAGTTGCTTCCTATATACATATAATATAAAGCAAGTGTATAGATATATACAATGACAATCTCCAGCTTTCTGTCATTATCCCAATAATTCACTCAAACTAACTACATATGCATGCATTTTAGCCCTGTTCAGGATGTCTTATTTGCCCATGTGCTGGCTGGGGATGCTGGAAGAACTGGGTCCTTCACTTCACCTGCAGTGTCATCATCCCACAGCATACAAAACACATGCCTGTTGGTGGAAACAGTCGGTTTTGCAGTGGGTCAGTTGTGCTAACAGCATGCCAGGTATGAAACATTGCTTTATTTTATGCTTGGCATATTTTAAGATTTTGAATTTCATTAGTTTCTGTAACAACAAAGAAACATTCCAGGACATGACCATGCTGCAACAGGGTTGGATTTTTTGTTAGACATAATTTTACTGAAGAAATTATGATGCACTGAGGAGAAATGGACTTTCCTGCAGATGTTCCTTAGAGGTTAGCTTTGGATCTAGGCTTGTTGTTAGAAACAGAAGTTTAGGAACAAGAAGGAGCTTCATAACCACCTTTGTTGTTGTTAGGCAAGCCATCACCCTGACCAGGTTTTTTTCCTTTTAATTTGAGGTAGGGTTGGGGAGGTTGAGATGTTTTACATTATGTGAAGTGCTTCTGGCATTAAGCTATTAGGGAAACTGGGATTGGTTTACCCACTAGGTCATCGTAAATGAATGCAGATGCAAAGACTATGTCAATTGTGTCAATGGTGAGGACTGTGCCACACAGACTGTGAAAAATTAGAGGAGGGCAGGAAATAATTTATTTTTCTAACAACCTATTTCCCATTTACAAGTTGTACCTGTTGAAGCTGAAAATGCTCCCCTTGTTTTGTCCTTTCCCTGCTGGCTGTCTCTCTTCTTTATTTGACAGATATTCAACACTTGAGGCCTTAAGTTCAGATGAGTATTATTAACAGCAACCATTATGGTCCCCTGGGGATTAATTTTACTTTGTGTGTGTGTTTTCACAATAGTTTCAAGATGCTGGAATGCAGATATATTTCTAGTAAAAAAATAGTTTAGACAGGTTGATTCATTTAGCTACCCAGCAGGATCTGATTGCTTTTCTAAAGTTAATTCCCAGTGAGTTTTTTTCCCAACAGAAGAATACTACAGTAGCTATTGCTATGAATGAAAGTAATTGTTTTCTTACAAAGAAATGAGTGAAAATTTAACTTTTTCCCATATTCTTTCTGTAGTACAATTTTTTTTCAAGTCACTCAAAGTGAGATATATTAATCAAATAGACATTTCCAAGATATTGTTCATGCTGTGCTCTGTTTTTCAAGAACTAAAGCCTCTGCATTTTCTGAGGAAATTAAAAGATTGTTTGCCTTATTCAGAGGCAGAGTGTTTTTTTTTCAATCAAGTTTCTTGGGTTTGGGGGGGTGGGTTTCTTTTCTTGCTTGATTGCAGCTGACAAAGCAAAAAGACCTCTTTGTCCCTCTCTTCAAGCTGTGTGTGAACTCCAGTGGAATTCTGAACAGGTTAAACAACACATTATATGTGTTGCAGATGTGCTAATAACAAGCTCTTCTGTTGTTATGGACTTTCCGAGCAGCAACTATGAAACAGAGATGACAAGTGTATGCTCTTACTGGTGGTGGCATTTAAACAGTGTTTGATGCTCTCAAAATAAAAAATGTTCTATTTTCATACTCTCACCGAGGACTGAAGTGCAGATTAAAGCTTATTCTGTATTTATGGGTTGCACCTAGGCAAAACCTAATATAAATCATATTCTAATGGTGGCTTTGATGACAGATTCCACAGCAAATTTAATAATTTGTCACATATTGGTTGAAAAGTAGTTGAGAGGCTTAATGTAAAGAATCAAAAGTAACTTGAGCAGAAGAATTTAATGTAGTTCAGCCCAATCATGACTGCAGTGCCTACACAGGATCTCAGTGGAGGGTTGAAAAGCCTGCAGGGAGGCAGGAGGTATAGCCTCACTTGCAGCATGTTCCTCGGCACCTAAGCATGGCCAAATCATGCCCCCGAGACCTACCATATTGTCCCTCAGTAGCAAGAGGCTCAGCCGGGATATGTGGGATTCTCCTTTCATTTTCTGTCCTGACATGGGTTGAGGGCAGTTTCAGGGTCTAAGCACAGTCCAGTGCAAGAGATAGTGATCTTTAGAATGACAGTTGCATGAAAGCCCACTGTAGGCAATTACAAAGACAGTTTTTAGTCCCCTTTTAATGCAGTGATTTCGTCTTAGATGGTATGTAACTTGTCAGGACAGAGTAAACAGTCTGCAAAAAGGTCTGGAGCAGTTGGCCTCTGACAATCTATGCTAAAAGCCTGACTGAGAGAGACTGCAGATCCTATCCTCCCAGATTCCTCCCCTGGTTAAGTGTTAATTTAACACCTTATTATAAAGACTTATGTAGTTTTAAACTATGGCTCAGAATTCTCTTTAAGCAACAAAATATCCCCCCATATTATTGGCTTCACTAAACAACCGACTCCATTATGTACGGCCATGCAATTGTACCGGTTTTAAAATTAAACATTGACTGCAGTTTAATCGATTTCACGTTTTGTACTTAAGTTTTAACGGAACGTGAAAAAGTGGTTCAAGGAACAGTCTGAATGGCATTGACTTGGAATAACACTCATTATTTGCAGAGGGTGGTAAGCTCAGGAGTAGGGTATGTGTTTTAAAGGCAGTATGAGACTTCTCCTTGATACGTTACCTGACATGAACCACCACTACTGCTATAGCCTGCCATGACTGAACCTTTTTGACAGTTAGCTAGGGTGCAGTGTGTTCCCTTTAATTTATTCTAATCACTTGGGTTAAAGAGGTCATTCTCAAGTATATGTTCCTTCCAATGACACCTTGACAGCCATTTTGGTAGCGTTGCTGCTTACAGTGATCTCTGCCTTGAGTTTTATTCAAAAACTCTGAAAGAATTGTCATGAGGGAAAGATGAAATCTTCTTATTAGGCTAATATAAAATCTTGGTCACTTAAGACTCTCTTTCTTATTTCTAAATATCAAACAAATATTAAGGATTTGGATTTTTATTATTTCAATCTTATTTAGCTGTAGTACTATAAATGTTTATAGAAATAAATATTCTTTCACTTTTTAAAGGCTTGCAGTGTGTGGGAACAGCTGACCTGGCTTTTTATAGTTATGAAGCAGGCATCAGGTTAATTCTTACATCTCATAAATTCTCATCAGATTCTATGTAGAATGCTACTAAGGAGAGAAATATATATATTTTAATAGTCTTATCACTTTAAATTTGAAGAAAAGTAGATGTAGTCTTGATATAAATATTAATGTAATACCTTCAGGCAAAGACAGTGCACCTTAGAAACCTTAATTAGCATCTCAGAAGGATTTCTTCCAATAAATTGTCTGGTACTGCTGTGTAAATGGCTTCATATAGTGAATTTGCCCTCAGTTTCACTGGGAAATAAAATAGCTGAACAGGAAAACAGGAACTAGACTTCATAGTGGGTTTAGAAGCAAATCTCATTTTAAGGCTAGTGAAAGAATAATCTGGTGTATAACAAGGGAGTATATCACCCACCAACAAACCTGAAAGTGTTTTGTATGAGAGAAAATGAATTGAAATTTAGGACTGTGATAGTTTGTGTGTAAAAAAGAAGAGCATATCTATTTTTTTCCTATATTTTAGCTAAAATTTTTTAGTCATTGAAACTAAATCATAGCCTGCTTTTTTCAGAATCTCAAACTGACCAATAGATTTACTTGTTTTACTGCAGTTTTCAGTTTCTTATGGATTAGAATGAGACTCTTACCTTGGGAATTTCACTCCAGGAGAGCCTTTTAGAAGGCTGTAGTGACATCTAATCTTTAGAGAAGGCTGTTAAAAAAAAAAAAAAACCAAGAAAAAATGTTCTGAGATTACATTATTCTGGATTTAACAGAGCAGGTCTCTTATAGGACAGAAAGAAACCCTAATATTTGGAAATCATTGGTAAAAATATTAACCTGAAAATACTGGTTAGGAAATACATCTCTTACCACCATATATATATGCAATATTTTATTACATGCTTGGTTTCTCTTTAGCAGACTTAGTCACTAGTAGTTTGTTTTCAGAGTTATTGGAAGGAGTGCTGTGGCCAGCCAAGCAGAGGAGGTCATGTTGGAACTGAAAGTTTCTTCTGTTCCTGAATTATGTGATTCTATGTGAAGCTAAAAGTATCAGATAAAAGTACATATTTTCATCATATATGAAGAGGTACAGAGGTTAAAAGTGCTTGGACTTAAATGATGAGGTTATTTAGTGGGTAAATAGTGATACTGAGACAAACTGGGCAGGCCCTTAAGGGAATCCCATGAGTTCAGTGTACACACTGTAATAACTGCCTGTTGCCCTATAAACAGAGGTATCTAAAGAAACCACCATGAAGTCTGTTGTTATGATTAGTTTTTACTAAAGTAAAAACTAAGAACACATATTAGTTGCATAAGTATTGAGATCCTGTGTCAATTAATATATTTTAAGCAATATTTGTCATCATCTGAAAAACTTGCAATTATGATGTAAGCAAGTGTGGCTGCAAACTAACTCACGAAGTTAAGAAAAATGATAAAACAATTTTACATGGATTTATAGTGCATGAACCAGGTCCAAACTAGATAGAAAGATGTTTATTTAAAAAAATCATAGGAATAATTTATAATTTACTTTAGATAATATAATGCAAAAATTTAATTGCAAATTTTTAGTTGGGAAGTTAGCTAAGAGTGTAGAGCCCAGAAACAGAGAAAAGATACTCTGAAAGTGGTGGCCTAGAAACCATTTAGCAAAAACCTTATCAATTAGACTGGAAAAGAAACTTCCTAGATTTTAATAAACAGTCCAGTGCAGATATAAACTTAAGATTGAATCACATGCACATCTGTTTCTGGATTGGATACATTTCTGAAGTGGACCTTCACAGTGTGGTAATGCTACCACACATCCTCTGGTGGGTTCCTCATACAGGCTACAAGTGATTATTAAATTCACTTATCAGTTGCTAATATCCAGCAAATGTTTTTGTACATTTGTTCTAAATAATAATATATACTTTCTATAATTTGCACCTGCATTATATCTCTCACAGCAATTCTGGTGAAAATATGAATTTTACATTTATTTCTGGAACCTGGAGAGTTTTTAACAGAAGTCCCAATGGTTTTTAACAGGAGTCCCAGGAGTGACGAAAATTTCCTTGTAGTGGAATTGTCAGTCTGAAGACCTCCAAAATCATGGCAGGCCCCAAAGAAACAAATGCTGGAGAGTTTAGAAATTTTTTTACATTAAATTTTGAAATATTTTAGGGAATATTTTCTTTCTTTTTTTTTTTTTTTCGTCAACCATGATAAGGGGAAGTGTTTTTTTTTTTTTAATGAGATGTTAGTGTCCATCACTCTCTCTTTGGAAATGGACTGACAGCATTAAATATTTAAGGAGTTTTTAAATAGGTTGAGAGACTTGGGAAAACCATGTTGTCAGTATATTTCAGTGTGATGCTAGGAAATATGTGAAAATTTAAGTTTCATAGACCTGACTCTGCTTACCACTTTGAGTGTTGAGATGGATTGGTCAGCTTGTGGAGCAGTCACATCTCTCTAAGTACCTCCACCTTTTTTTCTTTCTCTTTCTTGAAGTGTTTGCAAAAACAAAATATAGGTCTTTAAATAAGGAATGCATATATAATCATAGAATCATGGAATGGTTTGGGTTGGAAGGGACCTTTAAAAATCATCTTGTCCAATCTCTTTGCAATGGGCACGGACATCTTTTACTAGATTGTGTTGTTCAAAACCCCAACCAACCTGGCCTTGAACACTTCCAATGATGGGTATCTGCAACTTCTCTGGCGACTTCTTCCAGTGTCTCACCACCCTCATCATAAAAAATTTCTTCCTTACATCCATTCTAAAGCTACCCTTTTTCAGTTTAAAACTGTTGCCTCTTCTCCTTTCACTACAGGCCTTGGTAAAAAGCCACTCTCCACCTTGCTTAAAGCTTCCTTTATACATTGGAAGGCTGCAATAAGGTGTCCCCGGAGCCTTATCTTTCCCAGGCTGAACAACCCCAACGCTGTCAGCTAAAGCTCTCCTCTAGGAGAGACATTCCAGCCCTCTGAGTGTTTTTGCAGCCATCATGTGGAACTGCTTGAAAAGGTTCGTGTCTTTCTTGTACTGGGGACGCCAGAGCTGAATGCAGTACTTCAGCTGGAGTCTCACCACAGCAGAGTAGATGGGGGAGAATCACCTCCCTTGATCTGCTGGCCATGACGCTTTTGATGTAACCCAGGGTGCGATTGGCTTTCTCTGCTGTGAGTGCACACTGCCATCTCACATCCAATTTTTCATCCACCAGTACCCTCAAACCCTTTTCTCAATCCCCTCATCCCTCAGCCTATCTTGATATTTGGGATTTCCCTGACCCAGGTGGAGCACCTTGCATTTGGCCTTGTTGAACCTCATGAGGTTCACATGGGCTCACTCCTCAAGCCTGTCAAGGTTTCTCTGGTTGGCATGCCTTCCCTCAAGTGAATCAACTGCACCATTCATCTTGGTGTCGTCTGCAAACTTGCTGAGAATGCACTCAATCCCACAGTCTATGTACTTGATGAAAATATTAAATAGTACTTGTTCCAGTACAGACCCTTGAGGGGCATCACTCATTATTGGTTTCTAGTTGGACATTGAGCCATTGACTGTAACTCTTTGGACTCAGCCATTCAGCCAATTCCTTATTCAACTAGTAGTCCATCCATGTCTCTCCAATTTAGCAGCAAGAATGTTGTGGGGGACCATGTCAAAGACCTTAGAGAAGTCTAGATAAATGACATTTATAGTTCTTTCCTTGTCTACTGAGACAATCTCCATAATCTTGAATGATAAACATTACAGATCATATATCTAGATATAAATGTCTATTAAAGCTCACAAAAGGCATTTTTTGTAAGAAGAAAAGATGTAACCGAGACTGTACTGCATACTAATCCGGTAACTTTCTTGATCAGTAACTGTGACTTGTTATGTTTTCTGGAAATATTTAAGTTTTCCCTTTTTGGATAAGAAAGGAATGGAAATTAAGCTTGTGTGGGAAGATGAGGTTAGTAATGACTTTCACAGAGAAAGCATTTGCTTTCTCTTCTCTACTTTTCTCCCCAGCCTTCTTTCTCCCTTAAGACATGACAGAAGTTCT
The DNA here is from genome assembly GCF_949628215.1 of Phalacrocorax aristotelis. Taxonomy (NCBI): domain Eukaryota; kingdom Metazoa; phylum Chordata; class Aves; order Suliformes; family Phalacrocoracidae; genus Phalacrocorax; species Phalacrocorax aristotelis. Next base: position 15,275,637 of record NC_134311.1, on the reverse strand, counting down.
GCCACGTGAGTATGTGCCACTGCAGGCTTCTTCCACATAAAATTCCACCATTTTAAAGAAAACTCTTACTGGAAGCTTTAGAAAACAGGAAATAGTCTGAGAGAATCTCAGCTGAATTAAAGGATAGCAGCAGTGAAGACATAAGAATTGTGTGTGACCAGCACAGAGTCCTACTAGCATGGACTCAATATATTGATAATATATTGATTATATTGATATTGATGATTATATATAATATAATAATATCTATAAATATGTAGATAGGAGTTTGGAATTGTAAAGAAGTCCCTATTTAGTAAATAGCTCCATACTCTTTTACGGTTTATTCATAAACTCTTCCTCCCTTCTGTGTATTCCCGAGTGTGTCTAATTCCTGCTTTTCATTGAAATCTTGTTTCTGATACAGTCATTAGGGGTAGGAATATTGAAAAGCCTACATGATGTAAATCTCAGTGACTTTGTGGACTGTCGGAGCCAAAAAAGGGGCTATGAAATTAATAAAAGATGGAATTAGCCTTAGTCCCATAAAAATGTTAATCCTGGTATCATTCTTGTGTCATCCACACTAGAGAGGTATCGCTCTCAGTAGCTGCCTTACCTTTAACGTCTCCAAACCATGATGCTTACATTTTTATATTTCTACATAAGTGTGAGATCATCCCAGCCTCCCTCTACTATTTCAGTGCAAAGGGGCTGAAAGTCTCCTTGCCTTGTTTGTAAAGACTAAGCTAAAATGCAGACCATTACTCAATTTTTTTTTTGTATTAGAAATTCTTTCCCTAACACTCATTGTGCAAATTATTCTGAAGTCTTTGGCGTGGAATGGAACAATTAGACTTGCCTGATTCATGGGCACTGGATTTCTTCTTTTAAGTAAGTTCTATTCATTTACAGGGCAGGTAGGTGGAGCATGAACGAATCTAATTTTTGTGAAAATTCTTATGTAGTTTTATTTGAAATTACACACCACCTCGGAAATGCCCTTAATGTTTGTGAGGTACAAGTCAGTACACAGAATAAAGAAGATCTTTTCTAGGGCAAAAAGGAACCGATGACATCTGGGGAAGAATAAATAATCAGAGAAATATCTCACCATCGGGCAGTAGTCCAGTTTCACACCTGTGATACGAAAGTCCTATGGGCATGTAAACACCAAATATTCCCTGCTTGCTGTTATCAGTTCCTTAGAGGTCGAGAGGGCAGGTAGTGCACTTAGGAAGGTTTTCTGTAGGAATACTCTCCAGACAACCGCTCTTTTTGGTTCTGGAATTCTTACTGGACTATCTGTTTTTTCCTTCTGCAGTTTCAAAAAAAGGCTGTAAAAGTTATTTCTGTTGTGCTTTGCCACTAAGATGACATTTCTGCAACCTTTCCTCTGGATCACGTCACCCCGAAGTCACCATTGTGCCACATCCTCATCATGAGGAGTCAATACCATGCAGCAGCCAACTTCCCCTTCTCATGGGGTCACACAGTGCCCTAGTGACATCCCCATCTCCCCTGCTGTATAATGTCAGACAAAGAATTTCCAGTGAGAGAGGGCTACTAAACACATTTTCCAGCTAGCTGATCCCCTGTTTGCTGAGAGAGGTTGAGGCAGAACAGCTTCCCCAGAAACTTTGTCCCTCTGGAGTTTTGGAGGAGTGTCTAATGAAACATCTTCTTGCTCTTATTTCCTCCTTTCTGCCAGAAGATGCTGTCAACGAGCTCTTCTTCTTATGATTGCACTTTCTCCCACTACCCAGAGATGGTTAGTAGCAAGCAATTTTTTTATTTTTTATTTTTTAATTCGGAAACACTGGCGCTTTGTGTTTCCTAACTGGGAAATGCCAAACACACATGGCAGTCCATGTGTGCGCATGTGTGAATGAGCACCTGATTTTTGCGCAACTTCTTGTATTGCAGAAGGGTCATTGCCATTCTGTCCAGCCTTGTGCATGCACTGCTGGGAGACAACCCTTTCTTTAGGTTTGTTCGTGAAGTTTAAACATATTGCTGATTTATTCCAGTTATCTGACAGAATCTGAACTACTCTGATATTAATTTCAAACTGAACACTGAATCACAAAACTGGGAGATTCAGAGAATATTGTACAGGTTAGCCTACATTTGTAAGATTTTACACCTAGCACTGACTTTTAGTGTCTTGCTTTTTAATTACCTTATTTACACCCTTTTAAAATACTTGAAGCTGAACCTTCAAAAAATTAGTTAAATGCAAAATTATATAAAACAATGTCCTTCTTCAAAATTGTGCATCTACTATGTGTGTCAAATTCTAAAAATGGTGTTTATTGCCACAGCTAAATCCTGAAAGTTTCTGGTGAAATTTTAAACAAAATATAAGACAAAAGCACACTGCTAACACTCAAATTTCCTAAGGGACAGACAAAAAAAATCAGCTGTGAATTAATATGAATTAATCCTTATGTGGATACAGTGTCACTTCATTTTACAGTAATAGAACTGCTGCCTTTATTTAGAAGATAGATGTAAGACTGCAAGTACACAATCCAGGGATTCTACCTCATTTATTTATTTTATACTTTTTGAGGGACTGCCTAAAAATATATTTGATCTAGTCTTACAAGATCAGACTTCATTCTATTCACTTTTACAACATAATTTGAAATACAGAAAATAAAAATTAAGAAAAATGGACTTAGTAGGTGGACTTATACAATAAAATAGCTGATAGTTTTAATCATATTATACATTAAGCTTACACAAACTGCTCATAATTTGTTTTTCCTTAAGTTGTATACACAGCTTGTTTTTCACTGTAGAAAATTAATATTTATTGGTTAAGTATTGTGCCATTTTGCTCCACTCATTCTTTTTTATCAAAGCAGTGCCATTAAGAGAAAGCAATGAGAAAATTGCAACTGAAAGTTCAATTTTTTAATGAGATTCCTTTTAAGTTAATTAATAAATATCACCTGCATGAGGTAATGCATAGCAAATAGTACTAACCATTTTGTTTGCATCTACTAAATTGGATAGAGCACATTTTATTTCCTTGTTGTCATGGAATCTATAAATATTGGCTGACCTACCCTGGTTTTTTTTTTCAGCACAAGTTGCTATGGATCCAAAGCTGCCCTCTGAACCTTGATTTATACATAAATAAGACCTAATGATTTATGGGTACATTGAAAATCAAAAGCACATTATGTTGATAATTAAACAGTGACAATTTTTTAATGTGTATAACAATTAATATTTAACACCATTTTTCTCATTTTTCCTTCTTTAAGGAAATAAAAAGTAATCTTTACGTTGCTTACAATAAAATTTCTGGGCACAAGGACTGAAAAAATCCTCTCTGTTTACAAGTATTGTTATGTCTTTACGATGACTTCTTGCTTTCAATAACCTGTTTTGATATGACACAGAAGTTCAAAAGCACATGCTCACAGCACACGTTACTGTGAATAGGTCTGGCAAAGTCACCTGCTTAAAGGGAAGTTACATTAGGTTGCCTTCCTTTTTTTTGTTACACCATTGTTTTACTGGTAACTTATATTCACGTTGGAAATAGATGGAGCATTTTTCTGGAGAGGTGTTTAGAAATGAAGTAAAACAAAGTGTTGACTTTACTAGTATTCTAAATTGGCATTTATAGGAATTTATAAGGGATCTTTAAGAAAGGGTTGGTTAGGGGAAGCACAATCAATAGGAAGAATCTTTACTCATTGTGTGATGCAGAATGAAGTTAATTGTGAATTCCCAAATTCATAATGAGAAAATAAGTGTATGATAGGACATATAGATCTGTATCTATTCTGGGGGAAGCTCAATAAAAACTTTATTGGTTAGCTGTGGGCTACATGGATATATGGCTTAGTCCCAGCCCTTTGAATTCCTGTAGTCTGTTTGCTTCAACTTTATAATACTTCAGAAATTAATGTCTTCTAGTTTTGTGGCAGATGCTTTGAAAATCTGATGCAAGAGTCATGTTTTCCTGAAAATTTTTGGCTGAGCAAACATAGGCAAATCTTGAAAATTGTACTTGTAGGAGTCCATAACATTTTTGCATATATATATTTTTTCAAGCCCCTAAGACCATACTTAAATCAACATGATGACTATAGTCTGCAGGACAGGTTTTTCAAATAAGTAATACAGTACTAAGGGTGGTCAATAGATTAAAGACAGTGTCTGGTTTACTATTTCACCCTGACTTCCTTGATTCCATGGTAAAGATATCTAATAATTCTTTCTCACCTACTTTGTCAGTGATGGAGAATCAAACTAACATACGGCCCACTCCAGGATGAAAGCATTACTTATAAGGTTTTGAGCATCTCCCCTCTGATCCCCTCATTTACATAATCTTCATAGATTATAGAAATTACTAGGCTGAGAGGGACCTCTGGAGATCTGCTCCTATCTTCTGTTGAAAGGGAAGCCTTAGATGAAATAATCTGGGCCCTACTGAGATTAGTTTTAAATATTTCCAGTGAAGTAGATTTCCCCACTTTTCTATGAAACCTATTGCATTACTTCACTGCTCCCATGGTGAACAGTATTTTTCTTATATCCAGACAGAATTTCACCTGAAGTGACTCATGCCTTCTGCCTCTTGCCCCGTGAACATGATTCCTTGTGAAGGGAGCATGTCCACCTTTCTCTCTAAATAATTTTTAGGCAATGAAAGGCTGTCATCAGATTCCCATTGAGTGCTGTGTACATTGAACAAACCCTCTTTTTCAAACCTTTCTTCGCATGTTGTGTTCTCCAGCCTCTTAATCATCCTGGTGGCTTTCCTCTGCTGGACCCTCCAGGTTTCCAATGTCTCCCTTGAACTGGAGGACCAGCAGTGGACCCAGTACTCCAAGTGTGGCCTTAAAAATGCCAGGTAGAGTTGGGTAACCACATTCTTTGATGGGCTGTCTGTACTCCTGTTGATGTGGTCCATCATAAGGTTGTTCTTGGATGATACCAGAGCTCACCATTGGTTCATGTTCAGCTTGCTGCCCACCAGGACCCTGACGACCTTTCTAGCAGAGCTCCTCCCCAGCAAGACAGTTCCAGCTTTTACTGCAGCTTGGAGTTTCCACCCCAGGTGAACAACTTTGTATTTCACTCAGTAAGCCTCAGGTAATTCTTGCTGACCCAGTCTTCCAGCTTATCAATGTCAATGTCAAATATCTCTCTGCAACTGGTAGGAAAAAAAAGCAGACCTAGTCTATGTATTCACCATATATAATCACTGGTGTAGCTCACCATCACATCCTGTTTTCAAGAGATAAAGATATAACACAGTATGAGATACCTAATAATGTAGCTGGATTGTTATCAGGTTTTAGGTACCCAAATCCTGCCCTGCAAGGTTCATGACCAAGTTGTTCCAGAAAAGCTGTAATCACCACCTGTTTTATGATCAGTATAGTTTCTAATCTGTTTCTAAGCTACTGAAGTACGTATAGTGGCTCACTTATATTTGGAAAGATATGTGCATATAAAATCTGCTGTACTCTGTTGCCCAATCCGAACATAATTCTCCTTCATTAGGGAGAAATAATACAACTAGCTAAAAATTGAAACCTTGTTACTCTAGCCTTACTTCTTCAAGGAGTTCCAATCTCAGGCTGAAAAAAATTGAACCTGCTTTCATACAATTATGTGTTTAGGAACTTCAGACATTTTTGTGTTCTCTAATTGTTTGATTAGGAAAGATTTAAATGTTTTTAATACTGCAGATATTTTGCTATGTGCACTTCAATCTCATCCATCAATGCCTGGCTTGTTAGAACTTTTTGGTAAGTTTGAGGTGTACTTTAGTGTACCAATAACACAGACCAGTTTTTGTCACATATGCATTTTTGTAAGAACTTGGTCTGAGAAACAACGAAATATAAACATAATATAAAATAATTAGTATAAACAATGAAAAGGTTTTAAAGTTATCTAAGAAAGAAGACCATGAAGAAATGAGCTATGTAGTTCAGCTGCAGTCTGATAATGCTAAGTCTTATACATATTTTGATGGAAGACACTGCTGTTACCAGGGAAAGCAATATGTTTATTTGACTGTTGAGATGGTGCAGCTTATTTCTTACTCTTAAGATGGAAAATCGAGGATGAGAAAGCTACAATATCTCTGTGGAGTCTGAATCATCTAAGATCATTGCCAAAGTGAGCGATATCAAGAATATGCTGAAGGCCAAGCCTACCCAATTTTCGCAACACTCTTGCCTTCTCTGCATCATTTAATGATCCCTGGCAAAGTTAAACTGTCTGTGGTTTCCTGTTGACAACTCTCACTTTCGTGATGAAAAGAGAAGGTAAAACATATGTACTGTATCTGAAATTATATAATGTCTATATTAATAAAGTACAGTCAAATTCAGAAGCCATGTATGAGTGCTCTTTACCCTGTTTTAGCCTGTTCAGCTTTTCCTTCCATCTTCAAGACAGTTTCTAGAACATGTGAAAGTCATCCAGGCACCACAGTGTCCCACCCATGCCAGGGAGGCTGTGGAATCCATTTTCCACCAGAGAAAAGAGAGATATGGCTCATCCCTTACTAGTGGGGTACAATGCAGTAAACACTTTAAAAAAGTTAAAGAAATGTGTGGAAGTTGTTAAAGAAATTGTAACACTTTTCAAATTCCCTGACACTTTATTATTCTGCTTCTTTTTGTCATATTTTACTACTTGCTTTATTATAAGAAATATATATAAATGATATGTAAAGAGTAACATTAACTTGTCCGGGGCAAGTCAAAATATTTTATATGGTTTGGATGGAGCTGGAACAATATATTCAGAAAAAATATTTCTAGTTGTTGATAGCTGGGCTTACAATTGTTACAATAATGGCATCTGTGCTTTTCTCTGCTAAGCTTAGATTGCTTGCATATGTGAAGAAACTGTCTGGGTGGCTGTGGGTTTTTTTTTTTATGGTCATCATATGAAAGCTTTTATTAGAACACAGTTGAAGAGAAAGAGGTTGAGCAAAGCGGATTTACAGGGCCTATATATCTTATGGATCTGTACAGATGTATTTCTGTGTGTTTATTAATTTCTTTTTTCTCCTTTTAGTGATGTTGTTCAGCGTTCTTGCGTAGTTTTATAGTTTGTAAGATATGTCCAAAGTTACTTTCAGACTTGCTTGAACCAAATGGTGATTCGTAGTGACTTATTTTTTCTTTACCTTTTTATGAATTGCCCTTTCTAAAATAGAATTGGTCACTGATACGGGAAATTAATAGAAACAGTGATTTCTATATTTTAAGGTACTACCAAGCCTGATGAGAAGGAACAGAGTTTCAGGACCTGAGGGAATTGCAGGGCGATGTGCCAGGGGAGGTTTAGGTTGGATATTAGGAAAGGGTTCTTCCCCCAGAGGATGGTGGAGCCCTGGAACAGGCTCCCCAGGGAGACAGTCACGGCACCAAGCCTGACGATATTCAAGAAGCACTTGGACAAGGCCCTCAGAGACATGGTGTAAGTTTGGGGTTGTCCTGAGCAGGGACAGGAGTTGAACTTGATGATCCTTATGGGTCCCTTCCAACCCAGGACACTCTATGATTTCATCTAAAAATAGAATTCTTGTAAGCAGTTGGAAAAATATGTTCTAGTATTTGAAGAAGAAGCTGATGTACACTTCCTAGTGTGCAATACAGCTTAAGTTATTTCTTTTTAAAATCTCCTTTTGTACGTATTTTCAGGAAAACTGAAGGTAAGGTCAGTCTGGAAATTTCATCTCATGTGCAAATATTGTCTGAAAAATTTCACCTTGTAAAATGCACAACAGATTTCTTGAGATCTTGGCCGTATCACATTTGTCTAAGAAATTCCTGTGTATAAAAGAAGACTGCTTATAGGAGAAGAAAAAGTATACGTGATGTTGGTGAAAGGAGAGGAATCTCCCTGCTGAACCCTTAAAACCAAAGGAAAAGTAAAAGGCCACACCAAGCAAATGCTGGCAATATTCAGACTCTTTTGAAACTGAAGCAGAGGTGTGTGTTATAGTACTTTCCATGTGAGCCTTCAGCACAGGATTCTCTCTTCGATGTGGACTCTTAGAGCATATGGCAAAACCCAGCTAACCTACTTAGACTTTGAAGAGACAGGATAGTTTTGAGAGTGACAAGTAGGGAGAAAGTAGAGAGAAAGAAAATTGTTTTACATTAGTTATAGCATGCTGGCACTCTGTAGGAGTTGTCAGAGCCAAGTAACAATTGTGCTTTTTAATTGAGATTAAGGGTGCCAAGAGGCTTGCAGATGAGCTGATGCAGCTTCAGATATGCAAACAACAAGATACTTTTAGCATGTATTGGGGTTCTCAGGGAATTGTTCATGTAAAGAAAAAGGTTCTTATTCTCATTGACTTAAATTAGACCATAGGGTTTGTTTGCAGAACAAGCTGTATATGGGAGGTGAATAAAGTGTTCTTCTCACTATTGAGAGCCATGTAGAATAGAACAGGATTACTTTGTTCTCTGTCAGGATAGGTGCACCGAGAAAAAGTAATGCTTCACATTTAAACCTCTAGGTCTTGATCCATTTTTGCAATTGAGTTGGCCTTTTGTGCTAGTATACAGGAAAATATATCACAAAACTGATACAGGGCTGCCTCCAGGTCTGGCATTAGTTAAAGGTGCTTCCAGACAACTTATAAGAAGTGTTTGGAATGGGTGATTACAGTATGTCAGTGGCAGATTGCACTTGTACATCAGAGTGTGTTGCCCCTGTCATAACTGTGTTCCAGATGTATGAAAGGAGTGCATTAATTGGGTCTCAACTGCAGCACAGATACATTTATAACTTTTCTATTAGTACAGAATTTCTATGCTGTATATTTGCACTTGCATTTATCAATGATTTTCTGCTCCTCAATGCTGTCTGCATAAAGAGTGCAGTGCTCCTCTGTTGTATTGTCTTTTGTCAGAATATTAGGAAAATATCAGGGAAGAGATTCCAATCAGTTCTTTTCCCAAGTTACATTCAGTGGATATTTCAAATCACAGAAGGGGAAGGCAGCATCTTTCCACGAAGATCCATATGCTTATTGATTCTTTTTGACCTTGGCCCATAAACATTTTGACATTCAAGCTGTATCCTGTGGTCCCAGATTCAACAATAAGAGGAAGGATTCTTTCTTTCCTTTGTTGTAGGCTGATTGCATCCACCCAATACTTCTTATATGTTCATTCCCTTTTATTCCTCAGTATGAGACAGACAGATTTCTTTGAGGCCATAATGTACAAAGATAAGCAGTGATATTTTAATATTAATTTTATGTTCAAGCTGCTGATTTGGGAGTAAGTATTGATGATAGGACATATAGTGGGATCAACATAAAACATTCTGAATGTAATAAATAAGAACAGTCTTACTTTATGTGACATTACTGGTGGCAGCTTTCCGGTGCATAAGTCATTGAACTGAACTTTCAAGCCTAAATTTACAGGCGCACTGTGTGATATGCAAAGGATGCTTCTTCTGCACACAGCTGCAGTGGTTAAAGACAGAAAACACTTCAAGACTTGAAACATTTTTGAATGTGGCTTTTGAAAACGAACTGAGACAATAAAATATGTTTGTTTAATGACAGTGACAGATGATGATGTGTATTTCCTCTGCTGGAAAAGGATTTTAAGGCAAATGGATTTGATCTCATTGACCTTGTTTTCACACTCCAGCACTTCTAGAGCTTTCTAGCATGCTACATGTTAAAAACAGAATCTAGACTATATACTTTCCTTTGTTTGTTTAAGCCATTTCTATCAAATAGTGAAAAAAATATGTAATATGTTCTGGGGAAACAAGTTTTCTATTTCCTTTTCAGAGAGAGTTTTATAGAGGAGTAATGTCATACTACCTAAATAGTATCCAGATTCGTACTGTACACAATGAGAAAAAGGTAAAATTCCCTATAAATGCCATAATTTGACTGGCTGCCTTATGGAATTTTTTAAATAGCTGCAGGCGGTTTTTGTGATTCCTGACTAGTGAACCTAATATGTGAGGAAGACTGCTGATCATGAACTGCAGACTGTGGCTCATATGGACCTGGAAGATGTAAAACCTGAAAATAAATTAAAACAAATTTTATACTTTCTACTTTTTATTTAAACAAATCAAGCAAATACTTCTGGCAACTCCTCCTACTCCTTCTACCCCTGGTCTTGTCCTGTTGTGATCTCTGAAGACATTCATAGTAATGCAATCAAAGTCCGGAGAGTAAATGTAAATGTGTGGCAGCATTTATTTACTTATTCAAATAATCTCATCATGGCATGCAGTTTTTTCAGTACTGAACAGACAAATGTTACTTCACCTGATAAAAACACAACAAGAAAATTTTACCGTTAGTTACTGCTCTGGATTTTCATGTCGTTTGAGATTCTGAGGTTGATGAACAATAATAATTGGGGAAAAAAAAAGATTAAAGACAAAAAGAAGAAAATAGAAATAATTATTTCTCAAAGTAATACTCTTCTGGAACAGGTATGATTTTAGTTTGACTGCGCTTTTCATAATAGCACAAGTGTCTAAGTATCAGACTGCTGGCTAGCCCTTCTGAAGCAGTGCCAAGTCATTACATCACCTGTGCTTTGCCTCAGGCCTCTGTTCACACAAAACTAAGACAGACATGGGGAAAGTTAAAACATCAGAAATTTTGACTTCCCTATAAAAAAGGACAAACATCAATGACGTTATTGCTTGTTCCTTAAAAAACCCCAGCTATTCCTGTGTGTATTCTGCAGACCCCTTCCATTACACAGTGTCTGACTTGGAAATGAACAACAAATTCTTTTTTTTTTTTTACTTCTTTTACTATCACAATTAACAGTTTCTCAGCTTTCAGAAAAAAAAAAAGTAATCTTTTCTTTTATTAGGATTTTATGTTTTGTGAATATCTGCCCATTAGAGAAATGGTCTTTTCTATGGCTGGCATTTGCAACTTGAAACAGATCTTATTTAAAAGGCAGAAGAATGAACATTTTGAAGGAGTGTTTCTACTCTAGTGGCTTAAAGGCAATGCTTTTTAATGTACAGTTTAAAATGTTTTATATCAAGTCGAATCTTATACAGATACATTTCATTAAACCTGCAAGACTTTTCTTCTTACCTCATTAAATTCCATTATCAAAATTACCAGTCTGTGGCTTAAAGTCTTTAAGTTATACTGCTAATAACTGAGCAGTTTCTTTCATTACCAAGTACAATTTAAGATGAAACATAGCTATTTTCTCTGCCAGCTGTAAATCTTGTAGCTGGCAATGGTCGCAAAATTACAAAAATTCCTGTCCATCTGACGAACATTGACTTTCATGATATAATCTTAGAAATAAAACCAAAACCAAATAGAAGGAGCAAACTGCCAAAAGGGTGATATTTAGAGGATTAGACAGAGGCAAGTAAACCATTCACTCTACATGAAGAATAACTATGTCTTGAACTCTGTTAAGTTTTCATTCAGACAAAAATATAAATGCAGTTTTGTCTGTACCAGACATTAAATTCACTTTCAAGTATAGGACCACTGAACAAAGACAACCTGTACAGAATATAAGAACCCATACTCTCACATACTGATTTCGGTTCCCAAAATACTAATGTGTTTATCTCTTTTTCCCCATTGAGAAAAAATGGTAAGTTTCTCTTTCTAACAAACTCCCAAAGTGGCTTGATTTTCAACAACAAAATAGTCCATATGGTATTTCAAAATGGATTTTAAAATTTGTGTGAGCGGACTTATCCAAGTGGATAGTAACCACCTGGTGTTCTCAATAAATCAATATACATCAAGCAATGAAGACAGAATTCTAAAAGCAAAAGGAGGTGTTTGCAGTTGCTAAGCTCCTTAGTCACCTCTTAGTCAAAGGCATTGAGTTAGAATAATGTCTTTTATACTTGCAATAAGCCTGGCACTTAAATACACACTATTTGTGCCAGTTTTGATATAACCATGAAAGCTCCTTCCAGTAAAACAGATTGGCCATCACAGTCAGCACGTATATCTCTGTATTGTAAATGATCTGGCCCTGTTATTGCTTTATTGATTCTTATACTGAAGTGAGGTACTTACCTTGAATGATACTGCAGTACCTACAGGTTAAGGTCTCAAAGCCAATGTCTCTGAGGATGATGGACATGTCATGTGCTCTACAGATCCTCATTTAAAGAAGATCGGCTGTTTTGGTGCTGTCGTGGTTGGAGAAGAAATTGCCCCAAAAGTTGTCATGACTAAGACATGAACTACATGTCTGCACTGCGCAGCACAGGAACTGGAGCTATTAGTTTCACCCAAAGTGGTACAAAGGTTCTAACTAAATATATTGAGGGCTGATGGTTCTAGCTATGTTCCCCAAACCTACATGATTGTATTAGCAAAGTGCTGCACCTCATCTAAGAAATTCTACCTCTTCTTAAAATTTTTTTCATTTGAAAAGGAAGTGCAAACCCCTTTCTCTGCATGTCTGAATGATGAACAAAAACATGAAAGTACCTTCAGTTACAGAATCCAGTAAATGTCTATGAGCAGTAAGTAGACCGTAGGGTTCTTTGGTGTTATTTCCAGAGATGCTCTGTTTGGTTCGTTTCTGCACAGGAAAGCATTTTACGATTTCATTGGTAGCTTTCATTTAGCCAAAATTCAGTGTATTAAAGCATTCTGTAAAGTCTTCCTGGCCTACCTTTTTGCCACTTACTTATCTGTGGTCTCATCATTCTTCCTATTCTACTTGCATTTTACAATAAGGGTAGTTCTGACTGAAAGAAAATGTCACTTTATTTGCAGAGAAATGCAGCAGAATATCATCCAAAGAGTGAGCAGAATCCACCCCCATCATCAACCTCATGATGATCAGTTAAGCAACCAGAAATGCACATGCCCCTGGTAAATTATATGTGACTGATAAGGTAAAAAATCCACCCTAAATGGATGTATGGATGTAAAAGTTTAAAGACTGGAAATTTTGTGATCTTTTTATATCCAATTTGCACTAAACAAAAAGGGCAAATTCCTTAAATAGGCTGTTTGAACTGAACAGAATACAAATGAATTATTTGCATTTGTCCACCAGGGCACAGTACAGCACTTTTCTCTTCTGTTTGGATTCCCTGTGTGCCTTGAGAATGATGGATGTTCCAAATGATTTTATTTCCCATCTTGGAACAAAATGTTCCTCTAGATCATCTGTGGGATGTTATAACCTCTCACCCATTATGTAGTAAGGAAATGTTTAACTTGTTGGTGATGAGAAGCTCTCCATTGTTTTAATTACATTCTCTGTGTTAAAGAGTTACACCATATTGCTATATTTTTGCCAAATCCCTTTCTTTTTCTTCATGGTTTTCATAATACCTTGTTGGAAATAAGAAACTTTTGCCCAGAGTTAACTAAGGGTGAAACCTGGGTAAGTTTTCTTTAAGACACAAGATACGCATACGTTCAATGCTTGATAACAAGCACTTAAGTCATCTTTTAATGTTATACATGCAGTAAATGCATGACTGGAGAGGGACCACAGAATTAACATAGGAGTCTACTTAGACTTTCTCTGAAAAGGTGGGCTGTGGAAGTAGCAAAGAATGGAACTGACAAGGAAACCTCATGTCTGGATCTATATTAGGAATCAATTTTGCCTGTTAGGTTGTTCACCCTTCATCAATATAGACCTGACATTTCATTTTCATAAATGAAGTGATTTCTACTATTTATTAAATAATTATGTTTTAAAGGAAATAGAATGTCTCTCCCTGGTATTAATGTTTTGCAAACAATATTTAGGACTTAAGTTTGACCCATTTTTTACTGAATTCTGGGGCTGCAACTGTAAATAAAACTGTAAATAAATGTAGAAACCTAAGGCATTACACAGAAATCTATTTCAATTTGGGGCTAATTTTAAAGAAGTTCTTATCTGTTGTAAGCTTTTATTTAAAAATGTTACTGTCAGGGCTGTGAAAATTTGTTCATACCTTAGCTCCTGAGAATATATTGATGTTCATATCCACTACTTTCTGAAATAGGTGCTTTTCAAAGGAAAAGATTTTTGGGAGATTAAAGAAGATTAATGTAAACAACAGAAGAAGGGATGTGCTATTCCTAGCTTTGATAGAGTCAGAGAGGTAATGAGGAAGGTACTGAATAGAGAATTCAAGATCCTTGAGTGAATAATTAGTATAGTTTTTGACAATGCATTAAGTCTCTAAGCTGTGGCTAGGTGACTCTGTATGATGGTCTTTGGAGGGTGTGCATCTGAGGTACATATCTGCTACTGCGCCAGCTAAATGGAAAACTCATAACCTGGAATGTGTCATTCCTATTCAGTACTGGTTTCCCAGTTATAAAAGTCAAAATATGTCTACAAGCATTTTGGCAACTAGTTTCATAGAGTCTCAGAGTCTGAAGTGGAACTCAAGGGGAATAGAGATCAGCTAAATAAGATGAGCTATATCCATGAAGGACCTTGTAGGTTAAAAGCAATTTTTTAACATAATTTATGACTTTATGGGAAATCAGTTTAATGATTCACAAGAAATACATGAAATGTGATAATCGTTTGTATTGGTGACTAACCTTGCCTCTGTGTTCTGAACCTTTTCTTCCCCTTCGATCCATGACAGCTTCAGGAGCATCATCCTCTATAGGTAATAATCAGTGAATGAGGAGCATAAAGGCATGAACAAGCAATGTCAGGAGGAGAAAGTGAGGATAATGGTCAGGTCTTAAGTGACAAAATATAGCTTGTCTTCCTTCTTCTAATATATTTTAAACAACATTTGGTACCTCATCATGACACCTTTCTGGTTTGCCACTAAATGCTGGGGCTGTGACAAGAAATAAAGCTCAGAAAGATCATTGTTGCAGACTAGGAACATATGCTGCTTAAAAGTAGCTTAAATTTATGTGTTATATTTTTAGAAGTCCTTTCCACTTTACACAGGAGGTTTTATGGTAGTATCTTCAAAGTTTGCAGGACCATTTCAAATTATCTTTTCAACAGTTTTTCAGATAAGTTGCTTCTTTCTCAAATTTTTGTGTTCTTTGTCTCAAATACATTTTAGTCCAAATATGTAGCTAGTCTTGCTACATTCAGAAAGGGAGAGAAGGGGAAAGGCGTTGACATAACACATGGCTGCAGGAGGAGATGTGGTGATAGGCACCTGATAAAATCTGAGTTTACTGCTGGTAATAAAGCTCCTATTTACAGATTGTTGCAGAATCAGGACAATGAGGAAAAATCAGTAGGGGATGCTTTTTGGTGCTCTGATGCTCAGTGACTCAACGGGAATAGCATGTTCTCAGTAACTCCCTGGACTGGACTTTTGCTCATTTGCCTTGCATCTGCAAGTAACTTAAGCAAATTGATAAAGGTCCCTTTTCCTTCCTTTGTATGGCCTGGATTGAATTAAAATCTAATTACAAGTGGGATCTTTGTTGGCTCTTTCTAATTCTCTCCAGATCTTCAGAAGTCATTCCTAGTCAGCTAGAGTTTTGCATTAGTGTGTGTTACTGGGTGGGCCAGTACAAAATGAGGGGATCCTGCTCTGAAAGGAGGCTCTCTAAAATTAGCATGGTGTGAGTTCTGTGCTTTGTTCTGTGGAATTTCCATGCTAATGTGCTTAGTTTACAGCTGAAAGTATGCGTTTTCTGACTGCCAGTTCTTGAACAGGGAGCAGAGCATCATATTGGATCTGGTAAACCAGTTTTAATGCAACAGAACAAAGAACAGACCTCTTTTTCTCATGGTATAGTTGGCTCTATAGGTCTAGGTAGAGCAAAAAGCAAAATTAACTCATTCGGATCAGCAGAGTAAGTATGTGCATAGGTAAGTATTGGCAGTCATAGGAAACTTTTGCCTAAGATGCAAAAGGCGTATTTCCATTTGAGACTTCTGTGATAGTCAGGCCCACCCTTTGCATTACCTGTCACATGCGTAGGACTCAACAGATCGCTGTGATCCAATATGACTTTAATTCTTTGTGGGGGGTAGGGAAGGTAGTCTAGTACTTGATATCTGTTGTCTGCCCTGTTGATTAGGAGCCAGTCAGACCTAGAACTATGAAAGAGCTGGTGAAAGTGAATAAAAATGTGAAATGTTGTGATAGTGTCATTCTTTTAATTCTAACTGAACCCAGCAGAGAAGTGTCTCTTGTGATCTGCTCTGGTGAGGTGACCCCCCTTTTACAAAGAGGGGTCAGTGCTCCAGGGTTCTCAGAAGGCTTGACGTGAAGTATGCCTGGCTACATTGCATCTCGATGATTACTCAGAACCCAGACAAATGTAAAGGCATGAAACACTCAGGCAAAAGCCAGGAAAATGATCTGTGATCTTATGCCCTACTTACCTTTGCTGTTTAGCTCTCTTTCTGTCATTTGCTGTTAAATGTCTCATACAGGTGGCAAGAACTGACAGCAATAGATCACTACAAAGAATGTGCAAGCATTAAAGATAGGTGAAAGCAGTTACATTATTTTATTTCTAACACAAATCTTCTCTGAGTGCTTATACTGAGAGGTACAACACTCCTAGGTCGTTGAGTCAGAAAACTCACTATGTAATGGATGTTATTGTAGAAAAGGTCCACATCAGATGTGAAGTGAAACACTATTGTTTGGGTCTCTATTAGGCTGAGAAGGTGTAGTAAACAGAGGAATGGACAATTTTATCTACAGAATACAATGATATGAACTAAGACCCCACTGAATTAATATTAAGACAATCGTATTCAGTTTGAAAGATTTAAATTTAGATGTCTACATATTGGTGGTTGTGTACAAGTTAAGAAAGAAAGCCTTGCAGATGCTGGTGGGCATCTGAGGCATGAGCTGAAATTGCTTATATATCTGAATTGATTAGATATCGCTGTAGACTATAATCAGAGCTAGAGAAGAGCAGGTAGGCACCTAAGTGTAGTCTTAGTCTGCAGCCATCTCATGGTGCCATTTAGGGAGTACAGAGTCTTACATCATTCAGGGAAAAGATTTTAAAGGTAAAATGGAGAGGCACACTCTAAGTAACAAGTTTTACAAGTAGACAAGTGTGAACTGAGTTATGTGTGAGTACATTCTGTGGTCTTACTATGTGCAGAGGGAATTTGTGCAGTGAAATTGCTAGTGGTGCAAAGGATGTGGTAGCTCAAGGAACATGTATAATTCTTCTGTGTGCTGATATGCACATTTCCAGGTCAGGTCACAGAAGCTCAGAACATAGAATTCAATGGACAATTTCATGATGTCTCAGTTTTAGTACAAGTATCTGATATTCATTTTTAAAAGTATGGATCATGAACATTCCTTGTGAGATGAAAAAATAGGAAAAGACTTCCAAATGCAAACTTTATTTTCTATGTAAGAGGTTGTAGTTTTGGACCTCACTTTTGAGCTATACCATTTAATCAACCAACTGCAGCAATAATGACAGCCAAAAGTAAACATTGCAAAAAACAGTGAGTGAAATCTTAAATAAGAGATCACTGATTTTTTGCAGGAGACAAAAGTACAGTTTTGAACAAGGTATGTTTGTGGAACTTGTGTGATGTGGTCAAGTAAATGTTGCTTTGCAAATGTATGCAGTGAGACATAAAGGGATTACTTTATGCTAATTTATAAACAATTTAAATGGAATGATCTTACCAGAAAGAGAAAAGAATCCTGGACACTTTTATTTATGAGAGCTTTTCTCTTTTCCCTGGAACAATGAAGAGCATGGAACATGCACAGCCTGTAACACATTACCCTTTCAAGCCATTACTATTTTTCTTCAATGTCTCCTTCTTTACCTGGCAGCCTCTTTAAATTGTTAAGGATTACTGAACAAGCTTTATCAGAGCATCCATTGTGAGTACATTTAAAATAGCGCAGGCACATACTAGTGAGTACCTTTAAGAAGTGTTGTTCACTGTCCTGCCATATATATAGGAGTCTGGCCAAATGATCTGCTGTTGCATTATCAGCCCACATTTACAGTAATTAAAAAAAATTATCCAACTAAGCTTTTTTTAGAGGTGGTTTACAGCTATCACACTATAGTGGATGTTCCTGAGCTGCTGAATTTTTCCTTTTTTTTTTTTTTTCTTTTTTGATAAGTAGCTGCCATCCTGGTTCTTCAGTCATCTCCTTGACTCCTACAAAACTGTTTCTAGAGCCCTCTTGTTATGTTCTTTCATTCCATGGTGAGTATTTTAGATGCGTCGTACAGAACTGAGGACAAATCAGCCAGGTAACATAGGTAAATATATACTCTGCAACAGTGTGCTACAGGCTTGAAAACAGAATACAGCTGTCACTGATTCTCTGTCTCTTTTTCTTCAACTAAAATATGTGGATTATAGATAAATATGTCTTTTTAAAAGAATTATGCTCAGTAAACAAACCAGAGGCTCAGAGGTGCTCTTATGTTTTAAGAAATATCAAAGATCTGGGAGTATCTGAGAAAGAAGACAGTAAGACCAGGGAATTGACAAAGGAAATTGAAGAGTGATTAAAAATTCTGAAACGGAATTTCTCCTTCTTACAGAATGAAAACTGTTGGCAAATGGAATATTTGTAGATTATAACATAATAAATACTCATTTAATTTTATATCACTATAAGAGACTACCATATGGAAAGCTTCAATAACAGCTGTTTTCCAGTCATTATTCCATGTGAAAATGTTCTCTGAACATTTATAGAGTGCCTTGCGATTGTGACACCAGTGTCCAGGGGTTAGTTTTTGTAATTCAAAAGCTTTTATTTGCCATTAAAGCAAGCATTTCACATGCATCTACAGCCCTAATTATAGTGGCAACAATGTGACTGACAAGAGAACTAATTTTTATCTTGGAGAGTGGGTATGTGAAGTCAGCTGGAAAAAGTAGAGGCAGGTGCTATCCAAACCTTACTCCTCCCACCCCATTTTTCCTCTGTATTATAGTCAAAATGAAAATGTTTGATACAATATTATGGTTTCCAAGGATTTGTTTTAGGGCTGTTTTTTATATCTGGACTTAGAATTTAATTTGGAGAAAGAAAAAGATTAGTGTCAAAATGATTGAAATGGTCCATTTTGACTTGGTGTACCAGGAAGTATAAATTTTTTGTTTCAAAGACTTTCTGTGTCTGTTTCCTCCTCCAACCCTCCATAGTCCCTCCTTTTTTCTTTTTTGCTTTTATGTAAGTACTTGTAAAAATTATATACTTCAACTCCTTTATCCAGGCTAAGCTTGAAAATGTTCTGGGAGATACCTGTTTATCCTAATCTTAAGCACCTTCAGTGATAGGGATTCCATACACTAGCTGCTTAGGCTATTCCAGAGGTTAACCATAAGCAGAAAAGTTTTCTTAATATCTAATCTAAACCTTCTAGACTTGTTACTTAGGCTGTCCGCACTGGAACTAAAACCCAATTATTGGTAGCTGTTTCTCTGAAGCTGTGAGGAGTATTGCTGTGTCCTTGTTCTGTCTTTCCCTCTTTTTAAGTGAAAGAATGTAAAATACAATTTAAAAAGTCAAAGTCAGAACAAAAGACGATGTTACATACATTCTTCAAGAACATATCAGTACATTTACTTTCTAAAGATATGACAAGGCAGCATTGATTGTCCAGAAAAACAGTTTGTGTGCCTTTTCTATCAAGAAAGAACCTGTGTACTTTTAAATAGTTGTCAGGATTCCTTGCCAAAGAGAAAGACTGGATTTAAATGCTATAAATTTCTCTGGGTCTGGTTTTCTCCTCTCAATGCATCACTCAGTGATCTCTATCTTGCAATTTGTCTCTGTTTTACCTCTGTGAGAGGAAACCTCAGGTAAATGATCCATTTGTTTTTCACTTCTTTCAAAATAGTTCAGAGTTATCTAATTCAACCACAGAATAAAAAAACCCACTATATTATTTAATTTACTATTGAAGCAGAAAATGGAAATAATGAATATGAAGCATTCAGTGGCTAGTTTACAAGGCATGCTTACGTTAGTTTTTTTTGTTTGTTTTTGGTTTTTTTTTAAGCCTCTTTTCTCAAACAGTTTCAAAGTAGTAACATAATAATGATTGTGATCAGTTGCAATGACAAGTCCTTAGGGCTACATTTGATGGATAAGTAGCTTGAGCTTAGTATTATGATTGGCACTGATTTTAGTGTTGATTTGAATGACATTTGGCAGATGAGCTCGCCATACTCTCTAAACTCGTACTTTGTGCCATATGGGAGATTTTATGTTCACATATATAGTGATTTAATGCTGCAGCTAATCATCTTTCACAAAAGGCTTTCAAGTAAAAAGAAATCATGGCATGTTTTCAAATATTTTGCAAATTGGCACTTTTTAAAGAAAAAAACAGTATCTTTAGTAGTCATATAGCATTTTTCTTGCTAAAGTTGATGGTCGATTTTATCCCTCTCTGTTTCCAGATCTTCTTTATGTTATCATACTACCAAAGTATTGAAAAGAACATTGCTACAAACTTCAAGGTTTTCTTCATAATGCTGGCAGTAAAAAACAACTGTTTGCATTTCAGTGGTAATAGTATTTACCTTGCCTACAGTGAATCAATATGTTTTAATAGACGAATAGACAGTAGTCTTCAGGTTCATATAAAGCCATCTGTGAATCCAGTTCCTGCATCAAGGCCAGAAGTTGTGGGTGATCCAAAGTAGCCTTTCAAAACAAGTGGGTGGGTTGTAACATAATATATCCATCATCTGCTCTGAGTATATTTATTAGGTTAACTTTGTCTAAATGTAGCTTGTGAGCATTTGATATACTTTAGTCTGATAAATAAAATAATCCTTTGGATCTTTTCCTGGTATAGATCACTCTAGTCTGTAGTTGAACTACCTCCAAGATAAATTAGGTAGATGAAGGCTCTTCAGGTTGAGAAGTCTGTATCATTTGAGTGGCTCCTGTTGAATCACCTTGTTGAGTCATCTGCCTTTTTCACATCTCTGGATGTTGATACCAGAACTGAACATGATTTTTCTGGAGTGAAAGGAGGCATTTGAGATACAAGGCCAGGACCTGGGTCAGGCTTATTCTCTGCCTTTTCTTGTGTATGCTTTTTAAAATTAATATGTTAAAAGTGTTTAATTAATAGGGAAGTTTCTGTGACTTCTGTGACTGCAAAATCTGGGCTACATTTTTAAACTGGAGAGTGATACTTACACCAACTCATCATTAACCATATTGAATTTTGAATTCTTATCATGAGAAGCTGAAGTTGGAGAACAAAGGGTTTAATCACATTGTAGCTATGTAGTACTGTGGTAGAGGTCTACATTTCAGTATAGGCTGCTTGACCTTTTGCAAGGTACATGTTTACTCAGGATAATTAGTCCTCTTGGCTGAGTTTTAAGGAAAGAGGGAGAAGACTTTAAACCCTTCTTCTAAATAACACATGCATGGAAAAGGGAATCTTAGTTGAGGACCTTATAGAAAGCCTTCTGAAATACTTCCATTGATTTCAGGTCAGATTAAAAGTGCAATCCTGTGTTTTATTGTGAAGCAAAAACTCTTTTGGAAAAAAAAAAAAACCCCAAACATATGTTTTTGTATCCCTTATATTGAAACAATTTCAGGTAAATTCTGGTCATAGAAATGTGGTGGTTTTCACTATGTTCTGTTGATTCCTTTGAAACAGTGTAGGACTAATATTTATCATAATGGTTTTACCCACCTACTTTATAACAGACCTTTCTGAGTTGGCTTCAAGTGAAAATAAACAAACAAACAGTTTAAATCCAAATCTCAGGACTTAAATACAACTAGTTTAAGATGGTAACTACCAGAGCTAACTGAGAACACTAAAGCACCAGCAGACCTAAAATCTCACAACTAATGTAGTGCAAGGAGGATTTTGAAGGTCATTGCTTTTTGAATGCACTAAACAACTGTAGAATCTGTCTGCTGATGAGGTTTTAGAGTTTTACTTGTCTTGGTGAAAAGATTTTAGCTTCCAGGTTTATTCAAAGTATGAAGTTGTTTTTCGTGAGAGAAGGCTGCTACATAAATGTGCTATTAAACAAGGATTGGCTATCACACAGAGCACAATACTGAGGAGAGTATATAATTACCATAATTACAGTATTTAATAAATCACAAACATTAAGTGCATACCCATCTTTTTACACTTTCTTTTGCCTCTAGTATCATGCTATCACTTTTACTGTTGTGCAGTAGTTATTATTAGTTCTTATGACTTCATCAGAAGACTGTTTGTGTTCTATTTAGCAAAGGTTCAATACCCTGGGCCTAACAGCAGAAATCCCTGTAGCTGTGTTAGCTTCGCTAGAATTACACACATTTTTCAACAGCTGTGGACTTGGGCCTCTATATTTCTATCAGGCTGATACATACCCAGCAGTTATTATGTTTTGCAAATGTGCCTTTCAAGACGCTACTGTGCGTTGTGTGGACTGTGAAGTTACATGGAGGAGCAGAATGCACAGGGGTCTCCTCACTGTTGAAGAAAGCAGGTTGTAGCTTCATTGTCTTGAAAGTATGTACTGCATTTCTATAGCCTGAGAGTCTTGCTCAGTCTATTACATAAAAATAGATTGAATGTTCTAATTTAGAAGAAATGTTACAAACAACTCATAGTCAAATCCAGGATCCATCATACATATACCTTTGGTGACTCTTCAGGCAGCACAAATGTATTATACATTTGTTAATCCAGCAGCTATTATTCATGTATGATTCCTTGGGAAACAGCAAGTGGTGGATCAGCTGCAAGTAAATTTAAGTACAGCAGCCATCTCAGTTATGTTGCACAGTACTGAAGCCTGATGCCCTAGACTGGGGCTGCCCCTGGGTGCTGCCGTGGCCTGCCCTGCTCCCTCACTCCCTCCTGCAGTGAACCACTGTCCCTCTCCTTTTCAGTGAATCAATTTTTTAAAAGGTGAAAAGACTTCCAAGAAAAGGTGAAATGCAATTCAGATGCAATTACAATTCAGAAGCGATGGAGCGTAGCCATGTTTGAGCCTCAAAACCACACAAAACTTAATTGTTGTCATAATGAGAAGCCATGTGCTAAACAGCAAGATCTATGGCATTTCCTACTTGCAACAAAAATACTAGCCCAGTTTAGGAACATCCCCTCACTACCCTCTTACGATTAATGCAAAAATCATTGCAAATAACCAGATGGTGAACAACGAGTACATTGTATACATATTATCTTCCAAATATTTTGCCCCTATGTCCTGGCTGCCAGGGAATGCCAGTTGTAGCATAAATATGTCATTGATAATTTGTCAGTTTGCCCTACTAATGACAGAAACTGTGAAAATCAAAAATAATTTAAAAAGATTTTTTAAATATCTGTCAGAAGTTCATTGGAGAGTCCTATGTGATAAGGAACAAATAAAGCACTGCTTGCAGATAAGCTAAGAAAGATCGATGTGTTTAGCTGAATCATACATCAGTAAATAGAGTCCCAATGAGCTAAATGTGCAACACAGAAACTCACTTTTGTTGAGCTTTATTTTTTCCTTTTTCCCACCCCCTTCCAATTAACCCTTTTATTAACAGAATGAAACTCAGGCTTTGAAAAAGTTGTGAGACATCACTGTTTTCTGGTATGGGAAACCCATGTAGGCTCTCTAATATTTTAATATTTTCATTAGATTAAAGGTGCTTTGTAATCTTTAAAAAATAATTCCAGTTTTTGAGGTTTGCTTTAAAGTATTAGAAGAAACCTCAAAGAATGAGAAAAGTATGAGTGTGTGTGTGTATATATATATATTAGTGTATATATATATATTAGTGTGTATATATATATGAGTATATATTCACTCATGCCTGACACTGTAGGATAAGTGCAACAATAACCTGAGGAATAGAGAGAGTTGGTTAGTTCATCTGTTTCTGTCATTTACCTTCTGATGGGTGAAATTGCCTTCTAGAAATACATTGAATATGGAAGGAGATCAAGTGAATACTTTAGAGTAGGTAGCTGGTTTGCAAAGATGAGCTGGATTGACTGTCATCTTAGCTGCAACTCTTGTCTTAGATTTTAAGGAAAATACAGTTGTATTTTCTTTCTATATTGATTTGTAATGTGCTGAGAATAAAACAAAAAACTAGGTAAAGACTTCTGCAATAGCCTGGCCTCATCAATATACATTAATCAGGCAAAAATGAATAATTTCACTCTTGTCTACAAAAACCAGCAAAATGGAGATGTTGACATCTTAGAAGTAAAATGAGCTTCTCCTGTCCAGGGCTGGCAGTATGAATTTGTTATAATTTGTTATGAGGGTCTCTCAATACCAAGAAATATTTTGCTTTGTGAATTGATCATGTATTAAATTTAGAAATAGACTGAGACTGAGAAATCATGAGGGAAAAATAGTATCTAGCAGCAGTCTGTTTTGAAATGACTTGAACTAAGTGGCAAACAGGCTGCTGACTTCTGTGGAAGGCAAATTTTCCTCTTCAATTTGTAAGTAATGTAAAAGTTATTTTTCTAATTAAAGAATGAATGATGGAGATGGAATTAATTTTTCACCGTGAAAACAAAGCTCCAGTATTCATAAGACTTTTGGACTACATAATTCTGGAAATACCTTCTTCAATTCTCTGGAGCTGAAAATTTATAGAGTTTCCATCCCTCACCTCTTGTTACACAGGCGTCATGTGTGTAGAGTAGCAGTTGCTTAAAATGTGCATTCAGGAGCATATGTCTGTGAGTAAACTTATCAAAAGAAATGAGAAGAAGAATGACTTATACATGGTAAAGGCTGAATGAAAGGATATTTCCTGAGTCACTTTTAAGTGTAATTTGCCAGAGGAAACATAAAATGAGATTTTCTGCCAGAATCGCAGGAAAAATATATTCATATGATGCGCAATGCTGTGTGTTTGTTTTGGTTTTTTCTTGACATAAAAGCCAATTCATTAAATCCTACTGATCCCAATAAAATGGAACAAGAAGGAAAAGAAGCTGAAATATACCATGCAGCTTGTTATAAATTTTCTGAGTATTTGTTCCAGGGAAATAAAGTTACTCCATTTCCAGGAATTCTTTCCAGGGAAAGGTAAGTTTACTTTGGAGGTATCCTGTGAAGAAAGGGGCTGATAAAATCCAAGGCAATGGTAATACAAACTGAAGAGCAAAAGCAAAACCCTAAAAGTAAATGCTACACCTTAATGAAAGCCACTATGGCTAATCACAATAATCGCTTTCTAGGAAGAATTAGAGTAGTTTGACTTACACAATAGTACTGGGAACTGGGAATGAAGAGCTTGCCTTTTTTTTTTCTGAGAAGGAAATCTAGAGGTATGGAGGAGGTGGGAATTTTTAGATAGAGCTATTTAATTTTGCAAAATTTATTTTCTCATTTTTCTAGTAATTTATCTGTGGCTCTCAATGTTTCTTAACCATCTCTAGTAAGGTCTGTTAAAGGGCTTAAAAAAATATGTTTTTTAACTTTCCTTTGAACAGTAATGATAATGACACATATAAGTTAAGATTTGTTCTATATAATGGAAAGGTTTTGTAGCAACTAGTTCTTTTGAGGAACAGAATCACATAGAAATAACTTTGCTGCTCTTTAAGTAAACTTGATAGAGTTCTTTCCATTTGATTTTCTTTTTAGATTTAGATTCATTACATTTTTAGTATTGTACTAATAGTCCTAGTTATATGAACATATATATATATGTGTGTATAAACATCTGGATGGAACCAATGTAGTTGGCCATATGATATTTTCTGCCATTAAACATTACATAAATTAAAAAAGCGACACCTAGTTATTTGTATGGCAAATGAATAAAACCCACAATTTTAGATAGCTGTATGAAGCATCAAATATTCATATCTATCAGGTTTAACTCTGAAGTCATCTTCTTTGAACATTTGGGGATAGACTAAAACTGAGACCCATTAAGTTATTTCATAGCTATCCAGTTACAGGCCTTGTTGAAAATCCTAGTACGGTGTCCTGTAATTTACCTCAACCCTGTATCTTCTCATTATTTAGTGGCAATTTTGCAGCTATCCCTTAGGCAGCACTATTGCTGACCAAAGTAAAACATGAAATAAATGGAAAGGAAATTAAACTTTTTTATATAAAGCTCCAGAATCATGTGCAGAGCTCAGAATCACTGTGGGGAATTTCCCAGGAGGCAAATGTCTTTCCTAGTTGATGAAAACAGTTTTGACTACTGAAAAATGAAGATAAAAAGGTTTACAAAGAAAAAAATCCCAACATTAAGCAAATAGCTCAATAAAGATATGTATTTTTACATATGCACAAATATTTTAATGCAGAGAGGTGTATTCTGCTGTAACGTTAAAACCAGTAGAGAACTTTTCTAAAGTTCTTTTAGAATAGTCTATTAAATTATTGATATTTTGATGCATTGAAAAGTCAAAGATATTTATGGTTGCTGGATTCTCTCAGAAAAAGTCTCTGGAGAATTGAGGGATATTTTGAAATACAGAAGAGTAGGCTTTCTGCTTAAAAATCAATGGCAAGTTAGACTTATTAACTTTAATAAAAATAAGAGAAAATGTTCTTTGCTTTTCTGCAGACAGAAGAATAGCATTTTTTTGCCATCAAAACTATAATTTCTTTGCTTTTTTCCTTACCCCAGAAATCAATAAACCCCCGCTTGTTCCCAACCTGTCTCATCAAAAAAACCCATTACCATCTCATATCAACATGCTGCTGATCCACACATTCATGTGCTTTTCCAGAATTTTGCTGGGATTGCTCAGGGGAGTCCTAACATAATGTTTTTCTCACTGGCAGGGGTTACCATCTGCAGCATGAAGGGAACAGTAGTGGCTAGAGGGGCAACAGGTATTGCAAATATTATACCAGACTGGGGACATCTATTACCTCTAGTCCTTTAGACTACTTTTCCTGACATTTGGAGTCCATTAGTGGATTTGTAGCATTAAAGAGAAGCATACAGGAAAGAACTGCATATTTGTATCTCCCAATGTCTGGTGCAGAGGTGGACATAAGATGTATCTTTCTTACAGCCTTAATATTATCATGAAATTTCCATTATATTTTCCCAAAGGTGCCAAGAAATAGTACTCTCTGGAAAGTTTTTAATGGGACTACCAAGAATCTTCCCTCAGCCTTTCCAAATGCCTCACATCACAGGCCATTTGATATCTTTCTGTTAAAGACAGCCAAAATCTACTGTTGTATCTATAGAAGTAGACTTTATAGTATTTTCCTTTAAAAATATGGCAGTTTATAGTTGTGTTTATTCCCTATCAGGGAAAGATAATACTGTAACTTCCTTAGAGGTACTATCTTCTTTTAAGTCCAAATTACACATCACAAACTACTCAGAAATTTCACTACTGCAGTGCAATTCCTTCCTATTTATGCAGTGTATGTCCAGGTGTGTTCATAGTGATGTAGGTCTGTTGATAAATAAAGTAAATTGAAACTGGCTCATTTAGGAGTGAAGCAGTCCTCCACCACACAAAAATTACGGAAAGCTTCCTGAGATACCATAATACCTTGGGATTTTTCCTTTTTGCATGTGTTTATTGGGGACTGTGTTGATAAGAAAATGGCTTTTTTGGTGAAGTGACAATTTGAGTTGATCTGTCAAAGCAAGAGATGTTTTTTCATCAAAGCATGTAGTGAAAAAATGGACATTGGGTTTTAGCGGAGGTTGATTTGCCTGGTAATCTGATAGCGTTGTTTTTGGATACCATCAAAAAGATTATCAGGTGCCAATCACTTCCTAAAAATAAATAAATAACCACTGCTCCCACCCTAAAGCATCTTTTCTTAGACAATGTGTCTTAATTTGACACAAGATTTTTGTCACTTTCTCATACTTGGTCCATCACAGAATCTCGGTGTATAAAATGTCAAATAAGGCTATTACTCATTTACTTCTGTTGTGGAGTATATCATTCTTGGAACCAAATATTACTTTTAAATTTAAAAATGTTTCCTTTAACATCTATGAGAACTAGAAATGCCTCATTAACTCTGCTTGCGTAAAACAGTTCAGTAATTCAGCATTTTCAGTAGTTCAACAGCTAAAATTTAGTGTAATTGAATTGCAATAAATAAAATTTTACAGTCATAACTGTTAGTATAGAAATAGACCAATACAAATTATAATATGAAATATATACACTCAAAGAATTAATGTTTTTTCACCTTACAGAATTTCTTATTTTCAAAACTGCATTTTGTTATTCCTTTAATTTGAAGTGTACGCCCATGAAAACCTAACCATGAAACCAGGAACACACTGGAAATTCTCAGAGCATGTTGATGAAGAAATAAATTTCTTAAAGCCAACAACCTCTAGAAAGCGTTGCTAGAACGTTTATGGTGATCTCAGTAGATCACGGCAAGAGCTGGGAGCAGATAACAATGTGATAAAGAGTTTATTATCCATAGCAAGTATCTCCTAATCTAGGCTGCAAATATGTTGACTAAAGCAATTCTGTCTTTCTCAAACTTACTTATTATTGCTGAAGTTCTAGGGGTTTTAATGCAACTTACTTCACTCTTCTCTGATGACAGGAATGACTATGGTCCAGCTTTATCATGCATTACAACACAACGTATCCCTGGACTATCAGAGCTATTTTACAATATTAAAGAATCTCAGCTCATAAAGTGGAAAACAAATTCTCAAGCTGCAGGTATTATAAAAACTGAATAAAAATGAAACCTTATATTCCTTATAGATCTCTCACAAGAAAATATCATCATTTACTCTAGCATAGGCAGACTTTCTTATGATTGTATATGCAGCGATCTGCTAAGAAAATACATTTTAAATGGTGTTTTTGTTACTTGGAAATTTATTTTGGAGTAAATAACTGCTTGTGCTTTTCATGCTGAGTACTCACTTTAGTCAACAGGAATAATGTAGTACTATTCTTTACCAAGGTAAAGAACAAATTGAGTCTTTTTCTAGTAACTTTTCTGATTATGGTGTTATGGAAATCTTTTTAAATTTCCCTTGCAGCTGTGCCTCACAGCATGGATTTTTTTTCAAAGAACTCTTCACCTACATAAATAATTTCTATCATATACGGTTATTTTAAAGATAACATCTTAAATGCTTACTTATAAAAGTACTTTAAAAGCAACCTCCAAAGTTGAAAAAGTGTGATTAAAAATAATTGTTACTGCAAGAGTAAGGATGAACTGTAAAGGGTGTTTAAAGAAGAACATTTATATCTAATTTGTTTTAAAATTATTTTAGTTGATTTTGATTACTTTTAAGGTAACTAGGAGTCCCAAACTTAGGCTATCTTAAAAAATAATGTGTAAAATATTTAGTGAAACATATGAGATTAGAACAGTTCATCCAATTTTTAGAAGCAAAGTTACTGTTCACAAAGGTGATTGTCTCTCATATCCTCTGATTTTTGGTTATAGAGAGAAAATGAGCAGGTTGCCTCAGCCCCTACTCAAAGCAAGGCGCTAGCCATACTGCCTGTTGCCTTCTGGCTGCAGGGACAGCCTGCATCTGGTAGAATTTAAAAAAAGTGGATAACATTGCAAAAGAGGATGAAGGAAGAGGTGCTACTCTCCTTAATGACTGCTCTTTGCACTGCTTAAGAAGTTGCCTGCAACAAGAAGAATGAAAATTTTCAAAGCAAATAAGTTTGATTAGAAAATAGACACATTCACATGAGATTTATTAATTTTTGTGTAAACAAGAAATTACAGAAAAAAAGTAGCTGTGTAATACATAAGTAAAAGTTAGCAAAGAGCTCAAAACCAGTTTTCTGATAGCGTGACTTTTTCATTATATATCCCAGACCTCTTACTCCAGAAGTAATACAGCTTCTATGTAAATATATTGTTTAAGTATACATAAGCATTGTTTAAAATAGGGGTTTTTTACCCATGTGTAATTTTACTTTTTAACATACTGATCAGTTTTTTGTATCTCTTGCATCTGTCTGGGAGAAATAATAACTTACTCTGGAGTGTGAAGAATAAAATATTTTGTAAAATTATGTTTGTTATTAACAAAAAAATACTTTTGTCTTATACCCTTGAAAATATATGGAACGTTATGCAGAAAGGGGAGGATAGCTGTATTGTATGACATTTTACACAGTATTCTAGCTACAGTAGTATTTATCCAGTGTGATTTCTCTCCAAAGGCACATTTTCGTCTGAAGGAAATTTTGTATGTTATCCACTAGAAAAAAAAAAGGTAACATACTACTGTTTTTTTCTTCCTGTAACTATACTTTTACTGCTTCTGTGGCATCTTGTAGTGTAAAAGATTGGTAATTACTTCCAATTAGAAAATGTTAACATGCTATGACTCAGAAAAATAATGGAACTTGATTATATTCTATATAACATAAAAATTCAAAACTATGTTTTACACTTCAATTTGGTTTCTAACTTGAACAACAAGTAAATGGCAAGGTTTTGAATGTTTAAAAGTATTTGTTTTTCTGAGAGTATTTTGGTATCTTTTCCTGAGACTGATTATGAAAAACAAAGCTTCTTTTATCAAAGGGAGGGTTTAGTTTTATTTTTATTACTTTAATTTACTTCTTAATATGTTTTATGGCTCACCTTTTTGTGGTAATGTATGTCAAATGGACTCTGTTAAGGTAAAGGATGAATATTAGAAAACAGCCTTGATAAATTAAAATAGAATGGCTTCTTTTTCTAATTTACCTTCTAATAGCTTTTTTTTTACATTTAAAGACCTTTTTGACTTTTATTAACTCAACCATCAAGAAGCTATAATAAAGAACTTCTACTCTTTATTACAGAATTAGTTTTTTCATATCATTGTTCTGAAATAAATGTTCAATTCAGTAACAGTCCAGTTCACAAAGAGACTTGCTTTCTGCCAGCAGTTCACTCAAACATATGCAGCTTTATAGGAGAGCAGAGGGAGACATTAGACAAATAGAATTGTGCAGTAAAGTTCATACTGGCAGTAGGGATTTTGTAGATGAAGAAGGAAAGCATGGCTTAGATAAAAACATAACGTGATTTAAAGAGTAAATTTTGCACGTAGGACAAGCACACAAAAAAATTACATTCCAAAAAGTTCAGGTTTAAAATCACTATATCATACAATGACAATCCATGACAGACCATAGGTATGTTATGAGGACCTCCTGAGTCATCTACCTAAAGCCCAAATACTACTGCCACACAAATGTCTCTTCTAGGCTAATGATTGATGCACTGTGTTTCAGCTGTAATCAGATCCAATCACTAGAAGTGCAATTATCTAAATAGCGAAACCAAAATGTTTAATTATGTAAAAAAGTTTTCTAAGATTTTTATAGTTACATATTGAAAAATCCTCAAGGTATAATATTTTAACTTTTAGGTTACACTTTTGTAAAAAGTTTGCCACTTCCCTATTTTTCTCAATAATACATATGTATAAATATGATCTTAATAATATGAATATATGGGAAGAATTAAGAACTTTGCCCACTGTTGACAGAAAGAGTGAATATGCTTATTTGCAGTAATTAATTTGCAGTGGCATTTATAGGCTAGCATTTTTCCTGATATTCACACAGCCCTACTGACAATAAATTTTATGTGCTGGAAATGTAAGTCTAGCAGACATCAAAGAAAAATCCATTATTGGTACCTAAAGGAAAATATGTGGATGCTAGTATTCCAGAAGTATTCAAAACCACATTTGTAGATGATCTGCTTTGTGATGGGGTGCAGAATTTCAAAAGGGGTAGATACCACTTGCTATTGTAAAACCAAGTTCAGCATTCACTGCATGGTGCTCAAGTGAAAAATATGGCCACTCACTGTGGTGTGAGGCTTTAAGAAATTCCAGCATGCTGTTTTCACTTTTTATATATTTATTTAAATGTATTGCATTCTTTCAAGCAACCTGAAATCTCAGAAATTTCTTCCTAGACTGTGAAAGCATACATGTATGCTGCTGTCTGAATACACAGTAAAACTCTACCCGCAGCGTGTGCCCAGTTTCCTGCCTCTATCCTATCCATGCAACCTCTGTATAGATCTGTTTTTGTTTTACAAAGTCCCACATTGTCGGAAAGCCCATGCTGCTCACAGTAGCAGCATAAAAACTGTTACCCTAGCTCAGGCGGCCTGAGAGAGTCCTCCAGGGACCTGCAGTGTGACTCCCTGGCATTAGTGTGTATTCTCTCATTATTGACCCATTCAAGCATTTTTCTGCGCTCCCTGTCCTTAGCAGATGCACATTCTTTCTTGCAAACTGTTCCTAATTCCAGGCCATGAAAAGGACTTTTGTAATGTTTACAATATAACTGAGAATGAGAGGATTTTTTGTAGGCAGACTCACAAGTCACACAAGACACAGAGTCACAGAATGGCAGGGGTTGGAAGAGACCTCTGGAGATCACCTCGTCCAACCCCCCTGCTTGCGCAGGCACACCCAGAGCAGGGGGCACAGGAATGCCTCCGGGTGGGTTTTGTTGTGATCTTTCCTTTGTTTTATTTTTAACTTACCATCACCGTATCCTTTTCATATGTGTAAGTCTCAGTCCTGGTGCAGATTGGGCAATTTCCAGGAACTTATTTCCTGCAGGAAATGTAGCATTTCATTCTTTCTTTGCTGAACATTTACTAGGGAGAGAACACCAATTGTCTTCCCTGATTTACAATATCAATACCTTAAGTAATGTATGAAGAAACTTTTTCTTACACCTCCCAGTCCTTCCTAGTGTGCAAAGGCCATTAATAATTTCGTGTTCTCCATTGCTATGTGACATTGATAATAATAAATAGATATTTCTATTCCAATTTGACAAAAATTTGTATAAACTAAAACTAATTCAGAGTAGGTCTGCATTTTAAACAAAGGCTTAGCAGGGAATAATTTGTCTTCATAAATGTTTTTGAATTGTCACTTCTCTGAAGTGCTCCCAAGGGTTAGGAGCTTTCTCTCTTGAACGTTTTAACTAATCTACAGGCTGCAAAGTCTTCTGTATTATATAAAGCTCACTTACATTCTCTGTTAATAAACTTAGCAAGAACAGTGGTTTTCAATAGCAAGGCTGGGTTAACAGCCACACCCAAGGTGAGAATTCAAAGGTCCAGCAACCTTGGATGCCAGGTCCCCATCTGTTTTGGACTAGACCCAGTGACTAGTGTTTGCTGCTTGATTTATTGAATAAAGCAAGAAGGGTAATGAAAGAAAGCATGAGGTATATTTTACTTCTCTTCAATAACCAGACTGAGGGTGTTGAAAGGGAGACAGACAGTTACATGCAGACCTTCACAGGAAAATCCCAGGAAAATGCACTGGCTTAAGAACTAGTGAGATAGTGAAGTGGACATCCAGCAGCTCTTGAAATTTTATCAGTTTTTGGGTGAAGTACAATAAGATGCTGAGCTTTCTCAGCTGAAATCATCACCAACAGTAAAGCTGCTCAGCACTTTGGAAGTTCAGTTATGTTTGGAGTATTTATCACAATGACCCAGAACCTGTGGCTCTGTGAGCAACATCTGTACTGCAAGCAGTGAATATTCATAAATACAAATTTTATTCTAAAAGTGAACATGCTTTTGTCCAATAATAAGAGCCAGTTCTTTACACATGCTGTTAAAATACATACTCAGTAATTTCATTTCCATAGAAAGAAATATTCCTGTGCAGTCCTATTATCCTTTAATGAACTTGTTTTACCTGACATATGGCTTATTTTACAGTTTAAATTTTGTCAATCACTTTTTAGTTGACAGTTTAATTCATATTCAGTAGCTTTTAACCACAAGTTTTATTCAAATATTTTTAAAAATATGAAGTAGTGTCACTTGAAAACCTTACAATAAAACATGATAATTATCCCCCTTGATTTCTGGTGAGAAAGACTGCATTGAGATGAATGAACTGGTTTGTGACTAGAAAATATTTTCTGTTCTTATAACCATGCCAGACTCCAGTCACTATGAAGAGTTTTGTGAACACAAAACAATATTTGTGTAAAACAATCTGGGAAAATGCAACAAGTAGCCCTGTACTTTTCATCAAGTATTGAAAAAATGTGGTTATTTTAATGCCCTTTGCCTGACTTTTCAAATGTTTTCTACATGACATCATCACTGGCAAAACATTTGTGAAAATGACATGCTGGGATTCTACATAAAATAGAATTCAATACATTAAAATGGGATTTAATGACGTTGTGGCCTACATTTACTGTCCTCACTTGTTATTCAGGCTCCAATCATGCACTGTATTCACTGGAGGTTATAGTGAAGGTGGAGCATAACAGCGTAAGTCCTCAGATCTCAGAGTGTGGTCGCCCTGAGGACATACTCTACTATAATGTGATGAAAAAGAAATATAAAATAATGTCAAGCAAAAGAAAATGCAGCGGCTCCTTGGGTGTTTAAGTCAAGAGATTAGACATGAAAAAGTAGCCGCTAGGAGCATGTTCATCTTGATCTTTCTCAGACCCTGGGCTGCTTCTATGTTTCTCTTGTTAAACTGCAAATAAGCAAAATCAATGGACTTCTTAATATCAAATCAGTTCTAGGATACAGTAATAAATGCTAAATAATTCCCAGCACGTACGTTGCTGTGTTGACTGGAGGGAAAACTACAGTTACAATATTTTCCACATCAGCTTGTAGACAGAGGCGAACTGATCGGTACATATAGGACTGGTTTTAGAAGCATATAGAGTTGTAAAGAGCCTTTTTTTTTTTTTACCTACAGTGGCTTCTGTAGTCTCTTATGCTTTTGGGATTAGCTCAGCTGACTGAGGAAACCAAAAAAAGCACTACGTAACTTCTCAGATTGTTCCTAAGCAATACAGTTCAGAACTAAAATGAGACAAGACCCTGGAGTACAATGAGAAGCAGCAGGAGGGAGAAAGGCAAATTGGGTACTGAAACAGTTAAATCAGAGAAGATTGTGCCTGGCTTTAAAATGTCACTCCAAGATTTAGACAATCATTAGAAGCATATGTATTGTGTTTTTAGGTTTTTCATTAGGAAGTTTTATATTGGTTTGGTTAAAATAGAACTTCCTGTACCTGCTCACTAACTTACTTTCATAAAGCACTGTAGAAAGCATGCCTCATCATGTTTGTTCCTGGAGTCAGCAATGCTCACAGAGAGTTAAACATAATGTTCTACATGACAAAAGTATGGACAAACATTTCAAATAGATGATACACTATTGGTTTCCCCATTCTGAAGCAGACAGTGTGATGAGATATATAGTAAAAGACACATATACAGGTACAATATATTGTATAGATCTAAGCAATATATGTAAGTGTTCTTCTCAGCTGCAGCACTGTTGAGGAAGGAATTTAAATGCAGCTTCATCTTACATATATATGTAAGATCTGCTCATTTGCTTTTCTTTCTGGCATTGAGTAACTTTATGTCTGCAAAGATAAGCTCCCACCAATGCTTTGTGTACTTCTGATTTTGCTCAGTACTCCTGTTCTGTATAGGTACTCCATTAATGCTACATGATGGTAAAGTCAATAATGTAGAGATTAAACTTTACAGCTTGATAGTAGGCTGGATTAATAGTCATGTGTTGCATTAAAGTGATTACTGAGTAGTAACACTGAAGATTGTTATTGAATCTGAAGGCCGTTTTTGTTAATTGTAACATAAAAAAGATAACTTAAAAACCAAACCAAACCAACAAAGGCACATATTTGTGTGATGACATAAATTTCTTGCTGTGCCCTTCACAAAGTTAGACAACATTGACTAATACAGCCGTTAGAAGTGTTGCTTTCTTCAGATGGCTAAGGTTTGTAGTTATGTCTTTTAGGGCCCCAATCCAACAAATCACTTAAGAGCATGGTAAAATTTAAGCTCATGCTTGAAAGCTTTTCTGGATCAGGGCCTGAGATAGGAATACTCACATGTCATGACTCAGAAACATTAAGAACTGTTAGGAAATTTTGTCCCCTGGTACAGAGAACAGCTATGGTCGGTTGTATGGCACAAGTTACTCCTCTTATCCTAAACAGCAGTTTCCGACTACTGTGGGAGAAAGGATATTGTGCTTGGTGGGGTAGGTGATTTGTCATTGTGTTCCATGTCCTACACTGTTCATCAAATAAAACTTGTAGGATAACTCAGGAGTCATTTCAACCAAGCATCTTAGCTGAGACTTTGGCAATACTTAATGATAGTGAGTTAAACACAAATATTAAAGGAATTAAAAACCTCACAGGTTTTTTACTTAAGTGTTTGTGAAGCTGTTGTATGTAAATTCTTGTTAGCCTGAGGAAACTTAGTTTGTTTCACTAGTAGTGTAAGATTACACCTTACTCTTTAACATTTCCATTTCACACATGTATTAACAGGAATTTCAGGAGAAAACTGTGTTTCTACTGGAGTTAAAAACAAAGTATCTCTGAATTTAATTTGATATGATTTCACCTTGAGAACTTTTATTCTCAGTGCCTCTCACCTAATTTAAAAATAGAATAAAATGAGTATCTCAAAGAGAACTAGAGTGTGACAGTAAAATCCAATACAGAAACAATATTCCAGACAACTGAAAAAACCTTATATTTCTTTCTCCCTTTCATGATTTCCCCATTCTTCAAAATCACATTTTCAAAAGCCTGAAGAGAATAGAAGAATTCAGCAACGTGAGCTGGAAATCATCAGAAAGGCAGGCTGAGAAGAGAGGAATTTCAGAGCTACACAAGCACTACAGAAAAAACTTTTGATCCTCTGCTGTGTACTGTCTGGTTTTAAACATTTAGTTTGGTTATAAATAGCTCCAAATCTACAGTCCCAAATATTTGGTCAATGGTAAAGCACTGAGTGATACTTCATTTCTTATAGACGCTTCCATGTACTTATCAGTCTAATGAAATTATCTCAGTAATGTACTTTATCATTTCTCTTTTATCACCTTCATCATATTAATTATATTTGAATACATCACCCTGGAGAAGTCTTAAAATTTGGAGATTTCATTCCTTCCTTTGCTTAGTGTTTCTTAAAGCTGTGTATATAAAGACGTTTTAATAACTCCTGATGTATCAGCTGCATTGGGGTTTACTTACTGTGATGTTTTTTCCTGAATTCCAACAAACAGCTTTCTGCTATTGTGTTATACAGAGCAGAACACTGTAAAATACACTTTCATTTATTTTAAAGGGATGCTCCTGAAAATGCTGCTAGAAATTTGTCTTAGCTTCTGTCTATTTGAACAGAATGAAAAATGTTTAAGTGCAGTAAAAGAATCTCTTTTTGTTATTAAAGCAAAGTATAATACTTATCAGAATATTCTAGTCTTGGCTAACACTCAGGGAAATTTTTGCATAAATAAAAAAGAAGGAGCACTATTTTTGGAATGTTTAAGTTGACAAACACCTAGAATGAGTTATCGCTTGTTAGTACAGTGTGCCTCAAAAGTCAATTTCCCTTTTACAGGCAAATGGAAGGTAAATCACTTTATGCCACTTTGATGAGAGCAAGGAATGTTTAAAATAATAGTGTCAACATAGCATGATACTTTCTCTTCCATCAACTCTGATGTCAGGTTGGGTACTATGTTATTGCATTATAGGTCCCTAGATGAAATGATTGGCATATGAATCATTTTTACTTTGACCCAGGAAAAATTGGAAAATGATAGGCTTGTCTAAAGGATTTAGCTTCAGAGTATTAGAAAGAGTAAAACAATCTGAATATATTCTTTAATGATGCCTCTTTATATGCAATGCAACTCAGGAACACAGTGACCTAGTACTACGCTATGAATTACGCTTAAATGTGACATTAAGGAGACACACATATTTGCCATGAAAACTGACAGTAATGTAGGTGTCCATTGTCTAAAAAATTGTATTTTAATACATCAGACATATTTGAAGTGGCAGTTACCACTGAAAGATAAATATTTAGCAAAAGTTTGTTGTGTGATACTTTTCCTGATAGTTATAAATAGTTTCCAGGGCCCTGATTTTGTGACAGGTCTTAGGAAACAGTTCCTGTACTGCGTGCTGAATGCCTCATAGTTTTTGGGTTACATCAGAGTATTATTGTAGATGACCAGCAACCCTGCCTTTCCTAGTATGTTCCCATAATAAAATCCCTGCCCTGGAATTGGCAAGTTTCTGCTTCTTTGGGCCGTGCCCTTTTGGATGTTTTCCTCTTGGGAGGGTATGAATAGTGGCAACAGATCTAATGGAATTACCTAAAAGGAGACGCAGAACAGGTCAGACCAATTTCTGATCAATGACTCACAACCAGCTGCTTCAACCTGGAAAAATATATTTTCCAGGTACACTGAGAAAAAGCATTTCCTGGATTCAGTGCACCATACTTCTAATTTCATAATGTACAAGGATTTAAAGGATCAGTTCATCACAGATTTGCTTTTCCAAGCTACCTTCTTAAATTAGCTTTACAACAGATTTACATTTCCTGTGAATATGAAGAAACAGGGTAAAACTAAGCCCCTCTGATTTCTAAACCATCATCATTTAAAGAGCTATAATTCATATTTAATGAAGAAGAAATGGTAGAAAAGGCATCCACAAGCATTTAACCAGAGACTTTATGAACATTAAGATTTTATCCTCTGCTAAAAGCCCTTCACCTTATTCTTTCATTGTATAGGCTGATGCAACATGTTTAGAGGAGGTTGGATATATTTAGAACGTTTTTATTAAAAAGTTGATATTAGAAATAAATGATCATTTAGATTTAGATGGTATGGCTGGAGAATTTCCTGAAATGTACAAAGAATATTTCTTTTAAGGAGGAAAGTAATTTATTGTAAGCAGAATAAGAAACAATACTTTATGTCACGAACCTTGATGGTAAAGAATAGAACTTAGCAGACAACATCCCCTTTTTATGTAATTACTAAATCAGGGGATGAAAGGAACACAGTGAATATGGTTGGCTTTCTGTAATGCATTGGTAAAGTATGATGAAATCTTATTCTCACAACTGATTTAGATCTGCTTGAGTACAAGCATCAGAATGTATTCTGCATTAAGAATTAAATAAAAGTTAATGAGAACTGGCAAAGTACTGTGAGTCTGATGGGGAATTATAGGACCTGAATTAGTGTGGTGAGTGGACCCTGGCTGGATTCCAGGTGCCCACCAGAGTCCCTCTATCACTCCACTCCTCAGCTGGACGGGGAGAGAAAATGTAACAAAAGGCTCGTGGTTTGAGATAAGGACAGGGAGAGATCACTCAGCAATTACCATCACAGGCAAAACAGACTCAACTTGGGGAAATTAGATTAATTTATTACCAATCAAATCAGAGTAGGGTAATGAGAAATAAAACTGAATCTTAAAACCCCTACCCCTCCCTCACTTCATAGAGGTGCTACCACCATTGCTGAATGGGTCATCTTTGGCCAGGTGAGCGTCATTCTTGGAACTGGATTTGTTGGAAATGGGGGAAGCTTCAAGCAGCTTCTCACTGAAGCCACCTCTGTAGCAACTCTCTGTCCCCCTGGTTTTGCCATGCAAACCCAATACAAATAGTTCAAGCCTTATTTTAAAATCCTCAACAGTAATCTGGTGAAGAGTGTTCTCAAATATATGTGATAGGGAGGAGCTAAACACAATTACAGTGGCAGAAAAAATAATTTAAAGGAGAGTTGCAAGAATAAAAAATAATTTGAAAAAATAAAATCATTAAAGAAAATAAATGAATAGGTCTACAGAACACAAACTGTTGGAGAAAAGATGTCTGTATTCATCTGAATGTGCCTGGTAATGGCAAGAGGTGTCTGGCCACTGAAAAGCTGGTAGAATGGAACTCCTAGGGTAGGAGGTTATTCTTATAACTCCTAGGTTATTCTTATTCCTGTGTCTGCTCTCCAGTACAGCTGTGAAAAGAGGCATTGTACCTGAGCTGGAAACTGCCACAGCTAATGAAGAAGTGCTAGTGAGAAGGATGTTTCTCTTGAAGTCTGTGGCATGGAAGATTTTACAGGCTTTATTGTGGGGAGCACCAATTTCCAACCACAATTTCTCCTGGTGTCTGTTGCAGCTCTCTGTCTCTGAGTTCTGCCTACACCATTGGAGCTGCCTGCTTTAGCAGCAATTCAGTGTTCAGATCAACCTGTGTGAAGGATGAAACTGGACTCTGTATCTTCTATATTTTTTCTCCCGTCTCCTGCCTACAATTGGACTGGTCTAAGCACCAAATAGGGTTTTTAGCTGGGAGGGTCTTGTGCTGTCAGTCTTTCCTATTGAAGTTATTGCACTTTTTATCTGTCAATTAAATATTCATTGAGGCATAGAAAAAGCATAAGAATGACCTTTGGTGTTGACAGAAAGCAGGGATGAAAAGAACCTGTGAGTAAGGCAATATACAAGTATTTAAAAATTAAGTGATCTTCGCTTGGACTGGTGATGATATTGAATTATGCAGAGGGATTAGGGTAGTTAAACGAACACAGTTTAGCTAAAGAGACATTATTAGAAAAGGTTGTAGGAGAATGGATCAGCCTGTTGATAATATACCAACAAAAGTAGTTAAAATGATATTTCTTTGAGGAGATTAAAGTTGGGAAAACATGACAAAGAGCAATACTCCTGATTTGGGAGTACACAGATTTTGCACAGATTCCTTTCAAATATACATACCTTTATGATTAGAGTCATCGGGTTTCATTGTGCGGAAGGCATACCTTACTACCTGCATGAGTGCAGGACCTAACTATGCTGCCCACCCAAAATTTGAAAGGATGACTGTCCTGGCTGTGAGCAAAGGTCATAATAGACAGTGTCTGATGGTAACTGGTAGCAGAAAAGGAAAAGCGCACAAGAATAAAACAAGTGCCATGCATTCCTAAAGTTCAGGTGATCAATGAGGTCATCAAGCAGAAGGACTAAGTTGAGTAAAAATAGTATCATGACAGCTGAGGAAGTTCCATATTCAATTCCTCTGTGCCAGTCATGAATTTATATACTTCGATTGTACCACTTCTCTGTTTTCTGAGCTGAAAAGTCCTTATTTACTTTGTCTTTGCTGTAAGCTGCTTCATATTGCTAATCATCTTTGTCACCTTATACATAGTTTTTCTATTTCTATTATTTGTTTTCTGAGTTGGAGCGACTGGTATTGTTCACAGGATTCAAGATGTGGGCGCATAATCTTATTTTCTTTATTGCTTTCTCTTCCTTTCTAAATAATTCCTAATATTCCATCTACCTCTTGACCAGTGAACTGACATTTTCAAAATATTCCCCACAATGAGTCAGAGAACACTTTCTCGGGACGTAAGCAAGTTTGAACTCCATGGCTACAGCTATTCTTCCCAATGTTTATATGAAATGAAGTATAGTTCCTATTGGACATAAAACCCCCAAACGCCTAATAAAGTGGGGTAGTTTTTCCTCTTTATTAGTTCTTTCATAAGAAAGGTTAGAGGCTGGGTAATCTTGGACACTGAAATATTTTTTCATCGAGTGTAATTTCTGGTAAACAGTTTTTCAGGCTCTTTGGGGTGAGGAGGATGGAAAGGAGGTTTCTAATGTGAGCAGTGCTACTGGCCATGTAACATCTTATGCAGGTAACCTCTCAAGTGCCAAATTAATTGGCAATCTAAGGGAATATATGTGGTGCAATAAAATACCTGTGATTTGCAACTCTTTTCCATGGTTTCACTCTGCAATCTGGAAAGAGTATGAAAGTAAAGTCCATTGAGATTATATAAACACTAGGAAAAATATGATTCAGAACTTCCCCTTTCCTGATCTTGTTTATTCACTTCTGGAGCTATAGCTATTTTTCGAAGAACTTTAAACCATTGAAAAGATAAATACTACATACTTTTCCCACAGCAAAGGAATTAATTCTCATCAAGTGGAAACCACTTTTTATTCTGTTCATTGAGTACTAGAATGCTGAAATCCCTGAAGTGGTAGTGTTAGAAGTTTTATCATTCATAACAATGAATATACCAGAGAGCTTCACAGAAGTCTGGCCTAATTTCTTAACACTGTCCTATTAAGTGTTAGCCCTGTGGCCAGTTACTCTGAAGTTATTGATTTTATTACAGATTCATGTTAGATTTATAAGATGTTACTTGTTTTTATTAAATTTCTATCCTGCTTTTAACTCTTCCTTAAATATATTATTATATGTGTCCTTGTATTTGTTTGCTATTCTAAAAAGGATAAGTTTACTAAAAACATAAAGTCCTCAGGTTTATGCGAAAATGTACTAATGTTTCGGTTTGGCAAGCAATGGTTTATGCATTTAAATATGGAAGCAATGAACTGATCGCTTCTTGGACATTTAATACATAGACTTACTGGTGTGGCAGTCTTATTTGCAGGTACACTCTGGGTAACTGAAGAAATACTAGTGTATCTTTCTTACATTTTTGAGGTGGTGTCCTCCAGTGTCAACAGTTGTTTCAACACACACATGCTGTGCCCCTTTTTGGAAAAGGAAGCACATTAATGTAAATATCTGCTCATAAAATCAGTAAAGAGAAATGTGCAAAAATGTATTCAAAAGTAAATTTCAAATTATCTGTCAAAGATGTAGATCAGATTTCCTAAGTATTATTACAAGTATGCAGATGTTCAAGAAAGGTTCAATAAAAAATGATAGAACAGCCATTTTATCACCTGTATTAGCTTTAACAAAGTCCCTTTAAAAGAATTAAAAATGGTAGAGTCCAAGATCATCTAAAAGACAATATTTGTATTGAAAATGGCACAAAACAGAAGCAATTTCTAAATATTAATTGGGGCTAGTTCATATTTTTAAGACAACAGTTTGGATCACAGCTTTTTAAAATGCAGAATTAAGATTCAGGGGGAAAAGGTACCCACCAGTGCAGAGGTAAATATCTATTCGTGGTTGTAACAGTGTCTTTCCCATGGCTATTTGAAATCTTATTGGTGTATGTAGAAATGGCTGCTTAAATATCTAACTAGTAATTAGCATAAGAAATAACTCAATCTGGGCATGTGATTATTTCAAGAATAGTGGTAGTATATGCAAGTTTCTACTTTTATTCAGACCTGACATTTTATTTTGCATTTCTTGTCCTTCATATGATTACTGCTGCAAGCAGTTTGTAGTAAACTGCCTCTTTTTTCCCTAATTCAGGAACGGCTGGACTCATTATTTCCAATCAAATCTACAGGCTTTAGAATTCAATATGTCATCTAAGGTTATTCAAATAAAACACAGTCAGCATCAAGCATGATGGCAGTTTTATGACTTTTGTGCACATTAAATGGCTTTTGCAGCAATTCTTGTCAATGACCTCTGGCAGAACTATTGGTAAGATGTTGATTGCTCACTACAGAGTTTCTGCTTCTATGTCTGGTAAAAGCCAAAACAGACCTGCTGTGAATAAATTGTTCATTTTCTGTTCCTTGCAAGGACAGAAAATCTACATATGCATGGTATAAATGGATGCTGTTTCACAACTGAAGGGAAGCTGGAAAGATATTCGATTACTTTTCTACTTCCTTCTTAATTTTCCTGATAAAATGACTCTGTAAGTGTACCGCAATGTATGTCAAATTCTGGTGATGTTTATGTTATACTATTTAAAGACTTTTCTAATACTGCCATTAAGGTGTAAGTCTCTTTCCTATTACTTTTACAGGCACTTTTACTACCTACCAAATTTCAGCAGAAGTCTCTCTGCTGTGTGAACATTTAAACAAAAACATATTGCTTTCTGTAATATTTTCTCCATCAAGCTCTTAAATGATAATGTATTTATTCTGTAAAATGTATTTTTAATTAGGTAGATCTAATCAAAGCAATGACTTGCTGAAATAATATTCTTATTTGCGTAAATGAATAGCATACATTTGCACATCACAAAAAATGCCAATCATGCCATAATTCAGACCCATAGATACCAGACAAGAAAGGTAGTCTAAAGCCCTCCG
Organism: Phalacrocorax aristotelis; assembly: GCF_949628215.1. Classification (NCBI taxonomy): domain Eukaryota; kingdom Metazoa; phylum Chordata; class Aves; order Suliformes; family Phalacrocoracidae; genus Phalacrocorax; species Phalacrocorax aristotelis. The sequence continues at coordinate 15,231,836 of NC_134311.1, read as the reverse complement.
TGCTGATTCTTATGAAAACTGGATATTCTCCTGAATTGTGATAGTTTTAATACAACCTCCTACTGTGGGAACTTCTTGGGGTTTTTCAGTTTGTTTTGTTTTCTCTCTCCCCTCTAACAAGGAATGAATCAAGAAGAAATGACAGTAAGTTGCACAGCGCTTTCTGAGGTTCAGAAATGAAAGAACTGCTTTACTTGAAGTTTGCTGAAAAAACAATCGCTAGTAGATTTCCAGGGTGAAAATGGGAAAATGCCTGTACTTTGGACAGTAAGTATAATTTATAAAACAGGAACCGAAGGTCCCTTTCCAGCACACCTTGTGCCTTTGTTAGTGGTGCAGTTCTAGGCAGCTCTCTCATGTCAGATAATTGCAGCAGGGAAATACATACATCCTTGTAGATGTAGGCATAATGGAGAATATATAGAATAAACATGAATATCCATATGTTTGCTCTTTTCCAGCTAAACCATTTGTGACACTGTGATTTTAACAACTTTCTGGCACTTTTTTGGGTGACTTTCACAAAGGTAAGTATGTGGGTTTATGAACCCCTGCATTCTTTTGCACTCTTAAGAATGTTCTTTGTGTACTGTTGTTTATGTTCAAGGATTTAAAGCTCTTAGTGCTTGTGTGTGAAGGAATATTTGTTTTCAAAGTATTAAAAATAAGATAAGAGAGGACCATTTACTGAAGGATTGCATTTTTATCTTCTGTTTAGTTGACATGAAAGCAAAGACACTTTGCAAGACACAAGGGTGGAACATCTGAGTCACTGGGTACAAATTATAATAACTCCTGAAGAACATTTAGGTGCTCATTTTAGAGAGTCCATCACATGCTGTAGTAAAAAAATGTGATGAATCATAAGAGTGAATAATATCTGGTACTCAAACAGCATATTTTATCTGAGGATCTCAAAGTACATTACCAGTATGTAATTATTTAGGTCTCACAACACCGTAGGGAGGTAGGTAAGTATTAATTTACCTTGCAAGAGATAGTTAGTTGACTTTGGAAGAGAATATGAAAGATGCTGTTAGAGTTCTGTGAATCTATTTATGACAGTTTGAATTTTCTCAGTTGGGCAGGTCTTAAGTTTCAGTCTGTGGAGTGGAGAATCCTGTGTGGGTACATGAAACCAATGAAGAAATTTTGGAGCAGATTTTAGAGATAGGTCAAAAGAAGGAGAGTCCTATTCCATGAGAGAACTTGGAGGTGGATGAAGAATCAGGTCTTCCTTTCCTCTGTTAATTTCTCCAGCATTGAGCCAAAAGTTTTAAATCATGTTCTTGAGAGTAGTATTTTTCCCTGATACTACTAAGCAGTGATATTTCTGAAGTCCGCTGACAGATACACACATAAAGTTCGGTTGGGTTTCAGGCCATTTTTATCAGTTATCACTTGGGTCCATCTAAACTTGAGGGATAATTCTGATCTTCAGTTGTTCATCAGCTAAAAACCTGCTTTGATATATTGCTATTTCATATGCCATTAAATAGATTCACTGATATATTTCACTTAAGAGTATACAATATCCATTGGCAATCCCATCTTCTGATCTTTGGTTGTCCTGCTTCACCCTGCAGTACTACTTCTTCAGCATCTCTTGGTAGAATGTGATTTAATGAATTCTTGTCATTCCTGGCCCTGGCACTTGACAAGGTTATTTTATATGGGATTACTGTGGTACATTTCCTGGGCTCTTTTTCTGGACTACTAAACAGCATTCTCAGCTACACGTTTGGCTCCTGGATATGCCCTGTTACTCTCCTAGAATTCTCTTCTGTGACCTTAGTGATCTCAACTAATCTGTAAGATGCAACCCAGTGATAAATGCTGGCTTACAGGCATAGTGTTCTCTGGAATTACCAGCTATTTTCCATAAGGCAAAATGAAACATTACTTAAACACAAGAATATGTTTTCCAATGTTCTGTTTTACACAGTAATACAAAAAAAATGTTAATAAAATTAAAAATATTAATGAACTATGTTTTTAGCTTTTTTGTAAAACTTCTATGAGGATACTTTCATTACAAAGCTATTCCATTCTCTTCTGATAGGAGACAAAAAAATATCACAATATAAGCAGAAAACATGATATCTTGGCTGTAGTAACCCTCACATGTTTTATTTCCCGTTTCTTCTATCTAGCAGCAACGAATGACCAGACAATATCCATGTTCCATTTCCTTTGTAATTTGGTTTCCAAAAAAACCAGAATATATTGGTGTTGTGCCTTGAGACATCTTTTCTTTTTGAAAGTACACTGATCAGAACCATAAATTATATGTTTTAGGAGAAGCACTGTAAAAACTGGTGTGGGAGTTGATGGAAAGTGGTTTGTTTCCAGGTGTCTCCCACATTTACTTCCTGTCATTGTAGTCAGGAATGATGAAAAATAATCAGGTTTTGTTTGGTGGATAAAAGAAAAGGTGTTGTTGTCTCATATGGTAACTTGTATGCCATTATGGTGTCAGTGACATTGGACTGTCTGATGGTATCTAGGCCAACCTGACTGAAATAGAAAAGTCTTAATTTAGGACCTTGAACTTAACAAATTTAGCTAATTTTGTTAATTTTCAAATGTGTCTGACCCAACAACATTAAAGTTTGGTGTCTTACATCTGTTCATGTGTAATCTATATGCAGAACATGTGGGATGAAAAGAAAAATTTTAATTTTGTGAAAAATTAGTTTTGAAGACATGTGTTCCTCCTTAAATGAAAATTTCTACATTTTACTTTAAAAAGGATCTCAGTTCAGACAGCTTTAATTCAGACTACCAAGGGTTACCCAAAAAACTCTGAGTTTCCATTTTCAAGTCTCTCCTCTGTTAAATTTGAAAGCTGTAATTATTATTCAAGGGCTTCTTTCTGAGACCTTCCTGTTGAAATATTCAAAGAAGCAGACATATCTTACTGAAACCTTTGTCTTTTAGGAAAAAAAAATTGTAATTTTTTAATGAGCTCTGAAAGTAGGCTTTTTTTTTCAAAAGTAAATATATTACTAAATTAATGTTATATACTAATTTCCCTTCAACTTTAAGAGGTCTGACAGAAGATCCAGTATCTATTTATTTTTAAAATATAGCCCTCTTTAAGAGACTTTTGGAACATAAAAGACACTTGAGAAGATGAAACTAGTGGAAAGCATGATGGAAAATTCTGCTTTTAACAGCTGTAGCTTTCTTGATCAGCTCCAGAGAATAAGAAGATTTTGCTAATGGCTTGAACTTGAAAACATCTGACTTTACTTTTGCAAAGTAGTCTGCTTTGATTGTATTCCATAGACCAATGGCCAGACGAAATCCCGTTACTGCAATAAATTGCAATGTCTGTAGTATACCAACCTATCCACTGAAGTGAGCTTCAAATATACTCAAAATATTAAAAAAAAATAAATTGAGAGGAGGTACCAAACCCAAGATTTTAAAAAAAGTTCTTACATGTTATTTCACCTTTAGAGCTGACATAATGGCTTAGATATAGAATAGGATATACATCCAAATTCAGAAATAAATTACAGTTAATACACAGCTAGCAAGCCTGAACATTGAGAAAAATCGTTATGAGATCTGTCTGTTTATGTTGCTTCGGCCGGTAGGTAGGAGGGACTAAAACACTCAACACGTGTTAAAGAATGTAGAGGAGTAGGTTGCAGCTTAGTAGAAGGGTTAGCAAATTCACACACATACCTCTTCCAGACTGTAATTTCAAATGCTTAGGCATGAAACTCCTGGGCCATATTTTTCTTCATGAAGCCCCATACCAAGGTAAAAACATTTTTGGTAGAGTTGTATGGCTCTGCAGTTTGCAACTCTTTTGTGTGTTGGGATGATTTTACGAACTTGGTATAACTGGAAAACTTACTTATCTTGGAAAATGAATGCTTTGCAGAAATGATTTGTTAGTTTTACATGTGGAGTGAGAAATATGCAGCCTGGGGAGTTGGATCACATCCCTGACTTCATTTAACACAGCCTTTAGCCACAAGGTCCTCCAGCATTACTATTGGTTAATGGCAAGGTGGGTAGTATTAATGTGTGGCATGCCAGATGTGTCTGAAAGATGTGTTCAGCCCCCCCCAGCAAAAAAAAGTTCCACACTTCTGCCTCAAAGCCTGAAAGTATGAAAAAATGCATGTTGAGTGTGGAGAAGTAGAAAAGGAAGGATGATTCGATTTGCTACACAATGGAGATCTTAAATGTACACTGAATATTTTGAGACTTAGGGTCAGAACTCACTCAAGTCACCTCTGAAAAAAAATGTTGTGATCTCAGTATTAATATTCATTGGGTTTGTTATGATGTAACAAAGAGTCTATAATTTGTATTTAAAAGAGGAACAAGAATTGTCATACTGAAATTAGTATTAAAGTACATTGCCAGAACAATATGAAACAGCTATTCTGCATTAACATCCCTTAAACTTTGTCACTCCACACAGAATGTCTGTGAAACAGTCTGCTCTATACCTTTAAAATGTCATTTTAGTGGATTATACATGTGATATGGATCTGCAGTGCAAGAATAAACCCTTTCCAGACTGTGCAATTCTAGGGCAAAAAGGAAGATGTCCTGGTTTCAGCTGGGATAGGGTTAAATTTCTTCATAGTAGCTAGTATGGGGCCATGTTTTGGATTTTTGCTGGAAACAATGGTGATAATGCAGAGATGTTTTAGTTGTTGCTAAGTAGCACTTACACTGGTCAAGGCCTTTTCAGCTTCCCATGCTCTGCTGGGTGCACAAGAAGCTGGGAGGGGACACAGCCAGGACAGCTGACCCAAACTGACCCAAGGGATATTCCATACCATATGACGTCATGCTCAGTATATAAAGCTGGGGGAAGAAGAAGGAAGGGGGGACATTGGGAGTGATGGTGTTTCTCTTCCCAAGTCACCGTTATGCGTGATGGAGCCCTGCTTTCCTGGAGATGCTGAACACCTGCCTGCCCATGGGAAGGAGTGAATGAATTCCTTGTTTTGCTTTGCTTCTGTGCACGGCTTTTGCTTTCCCTATTAAACTGTCTTTATCTCAACCCACAAGTTGCCTCACTTTTACTCTTCTGATTCTCTTCTCCGTCCCTCCACGGGAGAGTGAGTGAGCGGCTGCGTGGTGCTGGGTTGCTGACTGGGGCTAAACCACGACAGAATTTAAGTGGTTCATTTCTAGCATAATCTGTTATTTGTTTTGTTGGAAGACACCAACTTAAAAGTCAAACTTTTCATAAGAACATAAAAATACAGGAAAAAAATAGTGGCTGATCAGCTGTGGGCCAAATTTCATAAGGTCTAGGAGGAGATATACCTCAAAGAAACTACTTTTTATATTTAAAGAAAATGAAAGTCAAGGTTTGCAGTAAGATTAATCCATTAAAACATTTATGAACAATGGATGAAACGTGCTGAATCTCTCCTCCAGGTAGTCATAGCAGAGAGTTTTACCTGGCCCTTCTACTTCTTGGAAAGTAGCATATCCAGCTACTCATGTTTTCTATCTAATAAATCCTTTATGATTAATAGAATTTAGTTGCCCTTCAGAAGAAATCTTGAGTAAATGAACCCCAAAATTCAATACTCTGCAAGGTCACTTTTGCAGTGCCACAGTTCAGGTAAAATCTCTCGTTAGATCAAGGAAAACATCAACTGTTTTTAGCTGTGTAAATTATACATACTAAATAATAATAAAATCACATGCACATTTTAACTTTTTATTGAGGATTGTTTCCTTAAAACAAATTTGAATATTTGTGGGACTAAAACTAATTATAACAATTTTGACTTGCGACTTCTCTAGTAGTGATTCATTGTTCTGAAAACTCTATACACTAGGAAGAAGAACAAGAAAAAGATATGTTAACACATTTGCCATTGCTGTTTATACAGAATATTATTATTGTCTCAGTAGTTAGAACAGATCATCAAACCTGACTGTAGAGATGGTATTAAATAATTTCAAGGAAAATATTTATTATGTGGTATACTTTCTAGGCAATTACATTTAAAGGACTGTGATTCTGAAGAAAAATAATGTTTGTGGGTTTTTTTTCAGTCATTTAGAAACAAGCAAGTGCACTCTGAACTGTGTTAGCAAGTGTTTATCTCTGTAAAATACCACTCCTTTACTTTTCTAAGCAAAAACACTTAGTTACTCTTCTGATAGATGACATGTTGTGTATGGAGAAGACTATCCGAAGTAAGAAAATAAAGTATAAATATCCAGTTTGAATGGACTCTTAGTACCATGACAATTCATAGAACATTCTAAGATCTATGTGGTGAAGTTGACTGGCTTTGCCTTCCTCATAACTGTCCAAGTAACACACAGACTGTTCCAGCTAACCTCTAATCTTGCAGTACAGTTGCTCGTTTGCATGGAGCCTGGTACTAAAGTGGAGCTTTTATTAGCTCTTGGGTAGGAAGCTACCAGATAGTGTCCAATGACTACTTCAACGCAAAGGCTTTCTTACTTTCAGATTTTTGAAAGACAATGGCAGTTTTTCTGCACTTTTATGATAACTGTTTAAAATTATATTTTCACACCTGGTGCTTTCTTTTATTATCGCAACCATTGTTGTCTCCCTGTAATTATTTTAACTAGGTCTTTTTTTTTTTTTTTTTTTTCTCCTCTAGATCCTAGATGCCTGCTTGTGAAACAGGAGGTGATGTCAGATACATGCTAGCTTAGATCCACACTAACTTATCTAAAGTGGTCAAAGCATTACCCATTTGGGACAGCTTCTGTTACTGTGATTTTTTTTTTCAACAAGCGATTAAATTATCTGTTACTGTATCTTTGTTGGAAACCACAAAGAAATGAGTGTCATTCTCAGTAACTTTTAATGAAAACTGAAGAATGATGATTATGGTTTTTAAGTACTTGTACTATAGCCCAGTGTACCACTTAGATAATTGCACCATGGGTGCTTTCTTCATGTTTTGATTAAGAGTTGACTCTGCAATGCTCATACTATTGAACTTGGTGCAATAAATGGATTGGTCTTGGAAAATGGCACCAGCTTGTTTTTTATTGAGCTTTGGCTATACAGTGTTTTCTGTTACCATATTTGAAAGGTTGTCCATAGGGATTCTTATACCATATAAATATAAACAGTATTATACAGGGATGAACAATATTTCCCATGAGATCTGGACTAACATAACTCTCCTGATACTGAATGTTGTTACAAGTTCAAAACACAGATTAGGAACCTTGGAAATTCATTCATTTTTTGCATGAATTAGTGCCTGGCTGTAAGTGAACAGGCAGTATTATGTAAGTATTGCAATAATGGTCAATTCATAGAATTGCATGGTTTTGACACAAAACCCAATGGCTATGATTACAATTCTCTGTAATTGTCCAAATACAGCCTCACCTGACCTTCAAAGTAAATTTTAGTGCAATGTGACAAAGTAAAAATTAAGAGGTTTGTTCACATTTCTATGTAGCAAAACTTCTGTGAGAAATTAAATCTATCAGCATACTTTATAGTTGATTAATATTTTTTTCTTACATTTCAGGGGTTATGCAAATACACTTTTCTAACTGACCCTGCTGTCCCTTTAGAACGGTGAAAAATACGCTGTATGCTGGCCAGAGACCAGCGTTAAGCAGGATCCTCATGGTGCCTGGTTGCCTCAGATTCCCATATGTCTAGCCCTGTATCCCAACCCAAACAAGGTCCCTCAGGGGGGTACCTCTGAAAAGATACAACAGCAGAGCAGATGTCTAGTAATACCACTTGTTCAGCTTCCAGAGATTAGTTCCTCAAGAACTTCCTGCACCTGATGTGTCTTTCTGAGTACATTTAAAGGATTAAGAAGAAACTCTTTCAGTGTTTATCCCCAACAGATGCTCTGGACCTCTGTTTGAAAAGGAAGATAATGATCATAGTCAAAGGTGGGGTATAGGTCAAGATGAACTGGCGGTCTAACTAGTTTTGACAATTTTGTATTGTGGCTCTGTCTTCAACAATGTCTTTGCTCCCTCTGCCTGCAACTAGATCTTTCCTCATGTTGGTAATGTAACATTAATAGTATGTTTTGAAGGATTTGTACATTTGGTGTTCTGTTTGGTTTTACGAGACAAAGAACATATATCTAGGAAAGCTAATTATATAAATGAGGGAAATTGAGGAAACTATTGAGGGAGGGAGGGAACTAGTAAGCTAAGGTAAGTAGGCAAGGGGAGGTGTTCAGCTGAATCAGCATACGCTATCTTTTAATTCGTGCAACAGATGTCAGATATCTAGCTAGGAGTACCGGCATCATTCACCACAGGTGTGATTTTGACTCCTTTTGCTTTTTAATTAATGTCCATAAATTTACCGTCCGTTACAACTGAGTATAATTACAGCATATATTAGGATGTATTTCCAGAAAGTGCAAGGGGTTTTGTGTCTTTTAAAAAATTTTATAAAAAAGCTGCTTTTTGAGATCTTTGCTGTTTTTATCTTTACCTAAATATACCTCAGATGACATAGAAGACTAGCTGAATCTGCAGCTTTTAATTTATTAGTGTTCAGTAAATGAGATTTCTACTTAATCTTTTCATTGAATTAGTAAGGATAACTAATTGATGAACCAATTTTTTCCCAGCAAGGAATTGCTAAGCATATACATTACATACAGTAGGAATCAAATATTAAGACACTAGTTTGAAATGAAAGTGCAGCACTTTGTGGTATACTGAACACAGTACAATCCGTGGTATTTAACTAACATTACAGATATCATAACATCTAGCATTGCACTAAGATTATAAAGATATATTGCTACAATACCAACTTAACAGAATGAAACCGCAAATGAAGACACAGCAATTTATTAATATTTTTTTCATATTGAACTGTGAAGCAAAATATATTTCACACCTTGTTTTTATTTTGATAAAGAAACTTTTGCTTCTGGTGTCCTCCAAACTTCTAAGAAATATTGAAACATATAATTTAATTACATAGAGCAATGTGGAAGGATCTGTCAGGCAGTATGTCTGCTTGAGGTTGTATCGATCTGAGTACTGCGGGAAATTTTTCGGCAGTCATAGATAGTGCTGGTTTTAAAGCCCTCTCCTCTGTCCTTAAGGGTCAGGTGGCTTCCCTGAAGGGAGGAAGGCACTCCTTTTTTGTATTTTAAATTTTCTTTTGTTTGGAATGAGTAGCTTGTATTGTATGTCAGCTAAGCTGGACAGCTACTGAAAGAAAAAAGGGGACAAACACAAAAGCATGTGAAACATGCCTCTCATTTTGCCTCCATTTCTGTTTTCACAGCAGTCTGAGTTTGCATATGCCTTTGCCTTGTTTTCTCTCCTGGTTCTGTGCTAGTGATGTACATAAACCAGATGTTTGGAGGTTTGCAGGCTCTGCTACTTCGACAAAAAAGATGTCAGGGCAGGGACTTCTCATGAAGTAGAAATTCACCATAAATGATTGAGTTTTTTTCTTTGCAGATGTTCCTTTCCAAAGGAAGGAAGATCCTTTCTTTTGCTGAGGGCCAACAGATTCAATTTATCTAGCTTTATCTGCATTCCTTTGTCCCTCTGCACTGGAGATGTGAGCTCTGCGGATGATACTGTGTGCTTTCCATGCATGCTCCCTGGAGTCTGGGAGGCTGAATTCCTCTTATCTGTTACTGCAGTGAACTGCCCTGCACCAGACTTAATCCTTAGACAGATTCACCCCTTATTCAGTTGCTACCAAAAAGCCCAGTCATACAAAATGTTAAATAAGATGAATTTCAATGCCTAGGAAAGAGGGTTACTGTCAGACAACTCTGGTCTCTACGCAGGATCAGGACCTTAATACGTGGACGTGGTCAGAGGGTGTTTTTAGAATCTTATTGCATTTCACCTTTAAACTAAATACAAAGGTTTAAATAAATATCAGTACTGATTGTTTACAGCTTTCTCCCCAGCATGGATTTAAACATTTATTATTCTGGCTCTTTTAAAAGATATTGGCAGCTTTTTATGACTATATTAAGCAAACCTTCAGGGCAGCAGACAAGACAGGATATTATTCTGAGATTAAGGAAGGAAAATGAGGAAGAGGAATGTGAACAAAAGGCAGACTGAAGAGGAAGAGGATCATGCTCTCTTTCCACTGCTGGAGGAAACCACAGCCCTATTGTGTGTCCTCTGAAAGTGATTATCTCCAGTCACTGGTTCTCTCAGAGTCTAATCCGCTCATTCACTGGCTTTTTCTCATCAGGGTTGGAAAGGAGACATCAAAAAGCATTAATATCCATTACAGCGAAGATCCACACCAAAGGGACCATTAGCTAATCTGCGTTAAAATATTTGCTGGATAAATTTTGTTTCCCAAACACATTTTGAGGTGATTATTTACTCTTTCTTAATACTTTCATTTTTGCAGGGGGCTTGACAGCTATTGTGGAAACGAAATGTAGCTGGCACTGCAACTCTGTGTGCTATCACTTTGATTACATGCATCCAAGGATTATGATTTTGAAACCACAGATGTCTGGGGCTTGGCTAATAACAGACAGGATTGTCAGCTGCCCTGTGTCAAGGATAACCGCCTCTCCCTGGGAAGCAGAGACTGAAGCGCCAGAGTTATGTCCTCACACCATGAGGCCTCTAATTAACTGCAGCACCCAAAGCGGGCCAGACTGAAATCGATATATTAAGCCCCTATTGATGGAAAAAAATTCGTCAAACCCACTACTAATTTAGAAACAGAAGCAATGTATGAGTATTTGAATACTATATTTTATCATTTTGCAGAAGCTGCTCAGTACTTTTCTAAGATTTTGATAAGAGTAATTTTTGTTTCTCTGTATTTCATAGAACTCTACCATGATGCCTCTCCATTTATCACACTATTATACTGAATTACTTGCTAAAGTAATCGTGCTGTGATTATGGATGAAAAAAATGTCACCAACACTAGAGCTGCTTGTGCTCTGGGTCATTTCCTGTGAAACCTTGATTTGAGGGTGAGAAGACAGCACCTGTGCTTCTGCTTATACTCGGTACTCAGACCCGTACAACGTTTTCCTTGCTGAGACTCTCAGGTGCAATTAACTGTAAAGAATACGGTTTCTCCCTGGAAAGGCAATAAAAATGTTTGACACATTAAAATCCACAATGATTGCAGAAAGTAGGCATGGACAAAGCTCACTCCTCTTTGCTGTTTTATTAACAGATCCTTTGAGAGCGTGGTTGGATACTTCCAATGAACCTGAGTGCAGATTGCAGTCTGCAACATGGTGTGGAGCCTTGGCTACACTTTTTGCTAGCTCAGCTACATTCAGCTCTAGATGAAGAGGTAGACAGAGGTGAACCAGGTAGGGAGAAGAAATACTTTGAATTTCTTTACTATTTCATTGTTCTGGCTACAGGCTTCTAGTTTGTTCTGCAGCCTTTGTATTCATTTGAATTAATCAGTGCTATGATTCCTGTGTCACTGAAGATTGCCTACATATGAGTATAAGATAACTTTACCATTTGAAACTTTTGTTTCTTGTTGCATTACACATCTTGTATCAGAGCATCAGACACACACAAAATCTGTAGCTGTGTCCTGAATGTGGTAGTCTGCTTAGGCACATAGATTACCAATATGAACACCTCAACCAGTGACTCTGGTCTGTGCACAAGGTTTCTATTTAATTTGCATTTCAGATATATTTGAGTGTAGTTTTTAAAGTTGTTCATAGGAACAGTTCTAGCTCAATGTGAGATCACCTTTCTGTCCCCCCTATGATGGTGATGTCCCGTTAGTTCACCTGTGTCACTGAGCACCCTGAGATGCTTGCCAGTGTTGAAGACAAAACGTTTCCCAGGAACTGGCCTGTGGATCAGCTTCTCTGGAAATAAGAGTGACCTGACCATTTTCAGAATTAAATGCATAATTAATTTCTTTCATTTAAGCTCTCCTTAGGCAAGATTTTCCATTCCTCTACCATCTATAGACAGGGAAACAGATATAAGTCTTAGACCACATACTGTCCTGTACACCAATGGATAAAGCATAGACACACCTGTACATCAATCAGCTTATATACCAAGATAGCAGAAAACATACTGCTAAAACGCCAGTTTGAGATACTTATGAAATTATTAGCTAAAGTGACAGATTATATAAGTAGGTGGTAACATCCAATTATGTGTGCACAAATCAAAATTAATATTCAGATTCTGTTTGTTCATTAGACTACTTATGAAAAACTGAAAATATGTAAAATTCTAGACACAAAATTAGGTGATCATTGAATATGAATGTCATAGTGGTTATTATGGAAGTCCATTTCCAGGACAAATTGTATTTCTTATTAATAGGTTATATGAAACTCATAGGACACTGCTCTGATTGCTCTTCCATCAGTAAAAGAAGGTTAGGTCAGAGGAAAAAAAAACAAAAATTTCAATTGCATTTACAGCAGCAGCTGAAGGGGAACAAAATCAATGAAAGGAGCATACTTATTAGAGACCTGCAGTTGCCATAAAACTGAAACTAAATCACACTGACAGTGTCTGAACTTCAGATAAATTGCTTTGAATTCAGAATGGGAGCCTGGAGAAATAATGGAAATGATATTGCAGTTGTTGAAGAAAGGGATAAAACTTTTTATATCCATTGCCTTTCTAGATCTTGTTGGTATTTCAGGGATCAAATACTGATTTGTTATCTGGTGGTTTTATTTTTTTGTTTTTTTTTTTTTTTGTATAGGGACTCCTATTGTTTCTCTCACAGATGAAAGAGTGCTGTCAATCACCTTGGCACTTGACTCGTTAGAGAATTATGTGTTTTTAGAGATGAGATATTTCTTCTAGGTAGCCATCCAAGGTGACCTATAGCTAAGCCTCAGTTCTTGTTAAAATAAAAACAAAACAGAAATGTAGGAGAGAGAAACAGGCACAATAAGATAACCACTTCTAACTTTTTCTCTCAATAACTCATCTAGCAATTCAGTTCATTTCCTGTGACATCTGCACTGAATGGAGTCATCTGCTGTTTCCTGTGCATTTCTTTACCGAGGGCAGTTGTGCTTTCTAAATTCACTGTAGTTGTCTGATGGTTTGGTTCAGAAACACTCAAACCTTAGCTTTAATATTAATTACCTTAACTCTATGCTTTTTGGAAAATCTTTGAAAAAAGCTGTTATAGGGTAGATTTTGTAGTATTTTTTATTCCTTGATTCCCTGTTGATGGAAATTGCTTGTATGGACATTGCTTGTGAGTTTCCACAGAGAGCCGTGGGTAATAGGCCAACTAGTATTCCTAAGACACTTACAATTACATGTACAGAGAAAGTAAGGAAGATTGGGAAATTTCCAGACTGCATTGGGAGAGAATTTGCACCAAGGCCTGTATAATAATGTATGTAACCCTTCATACCAGCATTGTGACCTCAGTGGTGTGCTTTCCAGATTATATATAGTATTGTTGCTTCATTTCAGACTGTATACTTTGTTAATTTTTTTCAGTTTTGTAGAGCATATTGTAGATGTTGATAATTTCTAGGATATAAATATTTACAGAGGCATGCATTTTTGGTTACACCAATGTGTTACAATATTTTATTGATGTAGAAATAGTTCATTCAAGGTTACATGTGGACTTCACATAACGTCTCTGTGGAAAGAAGGAACCTAAACCCTGAAATAAAATGCTAGCTACTCTACACTGAAAAGAAATGTAAAATGTTACATTGTGTACCAAGGGAATGGAAAAATAATTTATATGCAACTTGCAATATGAATGCAATGGGACCAAAACCTACCTTTCTCAAATGGGTGACTATAGCACCTCTTTTTATTATGCAGGTTATACTGGAAAACCAAACAAAAGGAGTTCAGATATTACAGTAGGCCCACTATGGTGCAAACAGCATCTCTGTGTGAGTGTGTACATGTGTGCATGCACACTAAGGATTCAGGAAAGATCATATATAAGAAGCTTGTCCATCCATTTGATTGCCTTCAAGTGTTCAGCAAGATTTGGGTATAAGATGGCATTCTTCATCCATTGCTTCAGGGAAAAGAGCTTTTAAATCTTCTTTGAGTTTATTTCAGCTTGAAATTCAGTATGACAGACCACCCACTGTAATCTAATGTTTATTTCTATTCCTAACTTAAAATAATCCTGCAGTTTAAAAGTCTTCCACAACGAAAGGTCTCTGTGGTATTAATTTTTTGGGACAAATAGAGAGAAGTGTACCAGTATGCTGTATTGGTAGATTTTCACACATTTAGCAATTTTTTCAAAATCAAAAAATAATGATAATTTCACCAGTAAATATGAACTATTTTGTCACCTGGTTCTAACAAAATTGGTAGTTCATACATGTGAAAGTGTTGACATAAAATTGGATAGGGAGGTATTACGAAGACTGTGAATTGGTTCACAGGATTAATTTATGAATACGCAATGTGTGTTATCTTAATTAATTTTTCTTAGAATGGTTGATTATATGTTTTTAATGTGTATTACATGATTTGTACCAGTCAGGTTATAGAAAGTGAAGTTAGATTGTTATAAATTTTGGTTAAGATAGATATGTATGTAAGTAGCATCCCCATACAAGTGAGGCGGTCTCTTTGCTGAAGAAGGGACTATTTACAAGAGCTGCGTAAGCTCCTTGTTAAAGTGAGATGGTGAGTTAACTGTGTGTGAATGACTGTCTGCAAATTGGTGAGTGTGTGTGTTTGGTTGCCCATACATTGAACAGTTTGCCTCTGAGTGTGTGCACAGTACTTAACAATTTACTGGAAGAAATACACAATTTGATTACTCTGAAAAATGTCCTACTCCTGTTATTTAATGGAAAACAATACGCAGACCTTCAGAACTCTCTCATTTGGAATTAAATTCAAAACTCTGTTTCTCTTATGTAACTTTAATTCTTTCAGTTGTGCCAGATCATGATCCATGTTTTGATGTATGTTTCAGATCCTTTATGTTCCAAATAAATTCAGGCCTAAATTCTGGAATCAAGTCTCCTTTGTAATTGTATATAGACATAGTTAGGTCTTTAACTGAGCTTGATTTTTTTAATATGGTTTTAAATTCTTCTGTATACTTACAAATGAATTCAAATAGTAACATCTTTCATCAACAGCCTTTCAAGAAGCTATATTGTGTTCTCTTTAAAGGCAGATTATTGAGATCATTAAAGGGATGGTTTCAAGAGGTGCATTCTGGAGGCAGATAAAAAAATGACTTGAACATGCAAATGTTTACAAAAGGAGGATATTTATGTAGTTTGAAGGATTTTGGCTGTATCTGCATTTATCATGTCTCTCAGATTCAAATGATAGCAATATCCACACTGATACCCTTTATATTTTTCTGAGCTTCTCTTGTGTTCTTCACCCCCTCCCCATACTGTTTCCATTTTTCACCTGGCAGCAGTGAAATATAAAAATAAACTATTGACATTCACAGTTATGCACCGAAGAAACAGCCATAAGGTTATTCAAGAGCAGATTTTACTAGGCTGACCTACACAGAAAGTTAGCCTTTCTTAATAGCCTGTATAGGCTGGAAGAAATGTTGAAGTACCTCTTCCATCTGGAATCTACAGCTGAGATATTTCTAGAAGTAAGCAGTCCTCAACATGTAAGTTGGAGAGGCGAGTCAAAGCAAGGCAAGGCAAGGGAAAGGCAAGGCAAGGCAGGAGAAGAAAGGCAAGGCGAGGAAAGGCAAAGTACTTGGTCTTCTGTGACTCACACATGGAATCCACCATGGCTTTATTTTCCATTTAATCATTCGCAAGGGTATAGTCCATCTACATTGCAGCTGGTCAGAAAAGAATTTCTGATTCTATTGCTGGAAAAGAAACTGATGTGCAGTGGCTCATTAAGAGTAACATTGGCATTACCAGCTTTATTCTGAAATAAAAAGTATCTCTTTGGTCTGAAGACCAACCCCATAACTCCACTGTAATATAGAATGAAGGGAGACTAGTGAAATCTCTGTAGATTACCATCAGTGGAGGCAATGTGAGGCTGTAATGAACCCTGAAATGCTCTCTGCCTTGCCATATGATGTGATTTTGGGCACTTAAAAAAAAATATCTAGGTATCCACAATGCTTCACAGACTAGAGGATGCCTCAGGCCATGCTTCATTCTTCCTAGGGATGCATTGTTCATCATGTCTTACCATTTATTGTTAAATGATTCACCCAATGGATAATAGTAAAATTCATTAAGGATATTGCTATATTGTTTCTCCTCTCAGTGATTATAATAAAGCCTGATAGTTTGAAGCACAACAAAAAGCTGCTTTGTTTTTAACTTCAACTGATGCCTGAAATGGATTACAGGGTAGGTGGAAACTTTTGGTTGAAGACCTTTTTTAGAAGTATTAAAAATAATCACTCAGTCTACTAAACATTTCACCAAAGTGTTTTTTTTAGTTAGATTCCAAGAGTGGAGACAATAATGATCTACTGTAAGGAAAACATGTGTCAGAGGATTTTACATGGCAAATATGTGAATGAAAATTAAATGTTAATCACCTTAATCGAAAATTACTTCTAAGGATAAAGCTGTAGCATAACACTGTATAGGAAAGGTTAGATGTCTTAGCATCGTACAGATCTTCTCAGTCAGATGAGACATACACTGTCCTCACAACATGTTTTTCTACTCCCTCTCCTGCAATGCAGCTACCTGGAGGAATTATCTAAATATTTAATATATGACTTTGAGTACAGTAAGTTGAATCAAATCAATACTACAGTTGTTTTTTCATATCTGGCCAACCAGTCAACCCACAACCCTTTCCCTCAAATTCCATGGGTCAAGCATTTTTTTTTGTGAAGCCACCCTTCAGGAGTACTAGAATAGTGGAGTTTTATTTCTCCAGAGCTGAAGAAATCCAGTTCAATGGAGTCCTACTCAATAATTTCATTTTTACAGGTAGGACTATGCTGCTCAAAGGTAAGACATAGGTTACTGAATTGCATGAACAATGCCTTCATGGAAAGTATATGGTCAGTTAAAACATGGAAGAAAAAGAAATTGGCATAGAAGAAAATGCTGAAAAATATAGAAGCAAACAGTTCTGATTAACACCTACTTCACAACTTAGCTGAAACCTATGCTGACAAGCACTGGTCAGCACAAAGCCAGTACAGAGAGGCATGGAAGAGAAGCATGTATTTATGAAGGTGTATAAGTATAGGTAGTACTTAAGTGGTAAAATGTTGAATTGCAGGATAAACAATCTTATTAATTTACCATGGAGTTTTAACTGCTTTCTTACTGTTCCTTATTTATCTACCCTGTATGGATTGTTCACGTGGTTGCAAGCTAGACTTCAGATGTTATCATTGTCTGTCTGGTGAAATGCAGCAACTCATTGCATGAAAAAATGAGACCATTTAAGCTGCCCACAAATTGAACCTTACAGATTAATCTCATGATATTTCTGTGCATAAAGAAGCTCTGAAATAATGCCTAGCTGGTCTCTGGGGTCTGCCTTTCAATATTGTTTACACACCTAATGACACAGACAGACATCTGGTAGGATTTTCTTTGGCTCTGAGGCATCAAAATGAAAGGATTTAGGTGTCTGAACACTGCTGCAAACTCTGCAGCCCTTTTCTCTCCTTACTTGCATATTTAGGAACAAAAGTTTTTAGTTTTAAAAGTATTTAGAGAGATATTTTGCTTCATAGGAAGGCAGAAAAATAGTGTCAGTAAGAGAGGCGGGAGAAAAAAAAAAGGTGGTCATTTTTGAATTTAAGTAGTATTTATTCAACAGCCTTCAGAGACTAATTGGTAGTCTTTCTATTGCTTTGCTGAAGTACCCGGTTTATAAAATAGGATATATAATACTTCAATCTTAGCCTCTGCGCTGAGGCCTCAACCTGCCAGAGGAAGTGGAAGCTAAAGGTAGAAATAAGACTAGTGTATAACACATATGTGTGCGGCCTGATCTTTAGTTAATGAAAACTTGTCGTTGGCACCAGATGATTGAAATAAGCTGAATGTCTTGCTCCTAAATATGTTTGTTTATGTGATTTTGGTGATTTCACTGTAGGCAGTGTATGTTGAATTTGCTGTTCAGCTGTTCAGCTACAGTAGTTTAGTGAAAAAGTCTTGAAACTTATGTGACAGAGCAACTACCCTCACTCTCATATAAAGGTATCAGTAAGAGAGACTAGTTTGAGAGACTTTCGGTTTAGAGAATTAGCTTTTTCCTCTTTTGTGTTCATACCTCAAAAGCCTCTGGGTATTTTTACTACTGAAGTTGCCACCAGGCAACCGTTGTAATGAAAGAAGTAATCATGAAGAGTATGCTTTTCTCATAGTCTGAAACACAAAAGCCTACAGTCAACATCCTCCTTTTATATGATTTAACATTTTTCTTTTGTTTATTTCAAAAGCCAATTTTACATTTCATTAGGTAGAACAATATACCATCAGTCTATAAGGCAATTACAAGCTCCAGCAACAGCATATAACAGAATCTAAACATGCAATGCAGAAAGTAACAAAAAGTAATATACCTATCTGTTGAATGATTTTTTTTTATCCATGCATGGAATAGAATAAAATAGAATAGAGTGTTTCAGTTGGAAGGTACCTATAATGATCATCTAGTCCAACTCCCTGACCAATTTTGGGCTGACCAAGTTAAAGCATGTTGTTCAGGGCATTGTACAAACATCTCCTAAACACCAACAGGCAGGGAGTATCAACTACCTCTCTAGGAAGCCTGTTCCAGTGTTTGACTACCCTCTTGGTAAAGAAATGTTTCCTAATGTCAAGTCTGAACCTCTTCTAATGCAGCTTTGAACCGCTTCCACATGTCTTATCGCTGGATCTCAGAGAAAAGAGCTCAGCACCTCCCTCTCCCTTTCCCCTCTTCAGGAAGCTGTAGAAAGCAATGACGTGTGCTGGTTTTGGCTGGGATAGAGTTAATTTTCTTAAGAGCAGCTAGTATGGGGCTATGTTTTGGATTTGTGCTAAAGTGCTCATAATGTGGAGATGTTTTAGTTGTTGCTAAGTAGTGGTTACACTAGTGAAGAACTTTTTAATCTTCCCATGCTCTGCCAGGTGCACAAGAAGCTGAGAGCAGGCACAGCCAGGACAGCTGACCCCAACTGACCAAAGGAATATTCCAGACCATATGACATCATGCACAGCATATAAGCCAGAGTGAAGAAAGAAAGGGGGGTGTTCAGAGTGAGGGTGTTTATCTTTCCAAGTAACATTACATGTGATGGAACCCTGCTTTCCTGGAGATGCTGAACACCTGCCTGCCAAAGCAAAATAGTAAATGAATTACTTGTTTTGCTTTGCTTGTGTGTGTGGCTTTTGCTTTACTTACTAAACTGTCTTTATCTCAACCCATGAGTTTTCTCACTTTTACTCTTCTGATTCTCTCCCCCATCCCACGAGGGTGGAGTGAGTGAGTGGCTGTGTGGGGTGAGTTGCTGGCTAGGGTTAAACCATGACTTGGCAAACATGACAACCTCCTTTTCTCCACATTAGACAAATCCATAGCTCCTCATAGCCATGCCTTCCAGCCCTTTCACCAGCTTTTTTTTGCCTTCCTCCAGATGCATTCAAGGACCTTCACAACCTCCTTAAATTGTGGGGCAGAGAACTTCCCACAGTACTCAAGGTGAGGCTGCACCATTGCTGAATACAGCAGGAAAATCACCTCTATTGGTCAGCTTGTTACACTGTGTTTGATGCACCCCAGGGTGGCGTCTGTCCTCTTGGCTCCCAGGGAACACTGCTGGCTCATACTGAATGTGCTGCACATCCAGATCTCTTTCTGCAGGGCTGCTTGTCAGCCACTCTTCTCCGAGTTTTCATTGTGCCTGGTGTTACTTCATCCTAGGTGAAGAATCCAGCATTTGGACTTGTTAAGTTTCATCCCATTAATCGTTGCTCAATGCTCCGATCTACCTAGAACCCTATGCAAGGGATCTTGTCCCTCAAGAGAGCCAAGAGCACCTCCCAGTTTGGTCTTATCAGCAAACTTGCTAATAGTGCATTCAACTCCTGCATCCAGATCATTGATAAATATATTGAACAGCACTGGCCCTAGAATTGAGCCCTGAGGAACACCACTGGGGACCAGTCACCAGCTGGATGTAGCCCCATTCATTACAACACTTTGAGCTCTGCCCAGCGCACCATGTACCTGCCCATGCCACAGCTGGACAACTAGTCCAGAAAGATGATGTGAGGGACAGCATCAAAGGCCTTGCTAAAATCCAGAAAAACTACATCCACCACCTTCCCTTCATCCACTGGGTGGGTGTCCTTATCATAGAACGATATAAAATTAGTTAAATGAGGCTTTTCTTTAGTGAACCCTTGACTGTGCCTGATGATTGTATTATTTTTAAAATGCCTTCCAGCAGTACCCAGTATAATCTTCTCTGTAATTTTTCCAGGAGCTGAGGTTAGGCTGACAGATGTGTAGTTCCATGGGTCTTCCCTCACACCCTTCTTGTAAATTGGAATAACATTGGCTAGCTTCCAGTCAGCAGGGACCTCCCCAGACTCCCAAGACACTTGGTAGATGATCGAGAAACGTCCTGCCATAACATCCACTAGCTCCTTCAGAACTCTGAGCTGAACCCCATCAGGCCTCATGGACTTGTGAACATTCAGCTGACACAGCTGGTCCACAAGTGGAAAGTCACTGTTACTGCACTTGTGGTCCTTTGACTCAGGGGACTGGGCAGCCCAAGGTCTATCAGTATTATTAAAGACTGAGGCAAAAAAATGCACTGAATGCCTTTGCTTTTTCTTCATCCCTATTAGTCAGATGTCTTCAAGAAGTATCAGTCCAGTGTTTTGTTTAGATCTCCTCTTGCTATTAATGTGCTTAAAAACCCCTTTCTTTTTGTCTGAATCAACGCTGGCTGGTTTCAACTCTGATTGAGCGTTTGGCCTTTTGCATCTTCTCCCAGCATAAATGAACCACAGCTTTGTACTCTTCCTGTGAAGCCTGGCCTTGCTTCCAGATATCATGAGATTTGTTTTTCCTCTTGAGCTCCATGAGTTCCTTGCTCAGCCAAGCTGATCTTCTGCCCTGCTTGCTTCACTTATGGCACAGTGGAATTGCCTGCTCCTGTGCTTCTAAAAGGTGATTCTTAAAGACTGACCAGAACTTGTGGACTCCTAAGCCTTCAAAAACAGTTTCCCAGGGTACTCTGCTAAGCAGCTTCCTGAATAGTTTAAAGTTTGCTCTCCTGAAGGCCAGGACAGCAACTCTGCTGTCCCATTTTTTTCATTACACTGAAAATTTTAAACTCAACCATTTAATTATCACTGTGACCAAGACAGCTATCTACCATCACATCCCCCACAAGCCCTTCTCTGTCCACAAACAGCAAGTCTAGGAGGGCATCTTTCCTAGCTGGCTCTCTGAGGTCTTGTGACAAGAAGTTAACTCCTACAAACTTCAAGAACCTCCAAGACCTGCTTCTCACAGCCGTACGGTATTCCTAGTTGATGTCTGGGAAATTGAAATCTCCCACAAAGACAAGGGCAACCAGTCCAGAAATTTCTCTTAACTGCCTATAAAATAACCCATCAGTACTATCATCCTGGCTGGGCGATCAGTAGTAGACACCCACTACAACATATCCTTTGTTTTGCATCCCCTATCTTTACCCTAATCCTTACCACATCATCACTAACTGTAAGGGCGGTGCAATCAAACCTCTCCCTCATGTATAGTGCGACACCTCCAACTTGCCTGCCCTGCCTAACCCTCCTAAACAGCCTGTAGTCCTCCATCCCTGCATTCCAGTCAACAGACTTATTCCACGAAGTCTCACTAATACCAATGATATTGTAGCTCTGGGAACTGACTGATGCTTCCAGTTCATCCTGTTTGGTCTCATACTGTGTGTATTGGTGTACATGCATTTCGGATAGGCTCCTGAGCACTCTGTGCTCCCAAGAGCAGTGTAAATGTTTGCACTAGGATTGCCACCCTCTGGTCATGCCATGCCAACCCTTTGCTTATCTACTGCAGTCCTGTTGGTATCCACTTCCACCATCAATTCTAGTTTAAAGATCTTTCATTCAGCCCTGCTGGCTTACGGCCAAGATGCATTTTCCCCATGAGGACAGGTGGATCCTATCAGGCCTCATCATACCTTGTATCTGGAAGGCTCTTCCATGGTTTAAAACCCCAAAGTTTTGGTGGAGGCACCAGTCCTGGAGCCAGGTATTGATGCCCTTGTGTTGCCTGTTTCTTTTGAAGTCTCCACCCTTTACTAGGCACGCTGAGGAAAATACTACTGATGCTCCCAAATTTTCTAGTATTCTTCCCACAGCTCTGAAGTCTCTTTTGATTGACCCCAGACTTTTCATTGCATGGATACATAATGACATTATAATATAAAGGAACAAAGCCAAAACCAGTATGTTAAGAAATACTCTTATTTTTTAGAGAATCCCACAATGAACACTTTGGGCCATGGTTGCTTGTTTAATCATAATAGTCTAAACTCTATCACTTTCCTGTTAAGTTCAGTTGTTGGAATTGCAATTGGAAGTTAAATTCTGAATACTCTTTGAGTGAAGATGTTTGATCTTATCTAGTTATGTATGTTGTTTCTAGTCTCCTGTCTTTCATCTATCACTCATTTATCACATCACGCTCAAATGAACAGGAGCCATTTCAATGCAAAACCAGAGCTTAGCCTATTTTGGGGATGTATTTTGTGTTTTAGAACATAATGAGGCTAAATACAACATATGCATAATCTCAGTCTTTCATTCATATTGTGGAATGTGATACAAAAGGAGTTCCAACACTGATGGTACAATTATGCGTAGCAAGCAGGAAAAAGAGCACATTTCATATATTTTCTTCCTTTTGCCAAAATACTCTGAAGATCGCACACAAAATACAATATAGTTGAGTGATGGTTAATACTTAATATTGACAGGTTATTTGTTAATATTAAAAGGACATTTTTCCACCAAGAAAATTGGAGGCAAAAAATATCTTTGAAGTTTGCTTAATTAAGAAAAATTCCTGAAAGCTTACTAACTTAGAAGCTGGGATTCTCCAGAATCCATAAAAAACCAGTAGTATTTGTTTTTCCCCCATTTGCTTTACTAACTCTGAAAAGCACAGCTGAAGGAACTGTTCATAATTCTTAATGGCTAGTGAAAGTGATAGGACATTTCTTTTGCTATTGGAAATAGGATGGTTTTTTAAATTTGCACTTGAATTACAAAGAGTTGTGAAGAACATGCACTCTGCCAAAGTAGGAAATTCTTCTAGTATGTGTAATACTGCCATTGGGATACCTCAGTTTCTTAACTTTTGTCAGCTAAAAATTTTCAGGGTACTTCCCCTCCTCCTCCCCAATTTCCTGGCCTACACATAATTGCAGTAAAAGAAATGAAATATAATTTTTCAGTATGGTCTCATAGTTTCATACTAAAACATTTGGAATATTTTCCAGATTAACCACATTTCATGAAAGGAATGCTTTAGCAATTCTTTCTGTCATAATTCTCTGCTCAGAGCTAACCTTACTTTCTTGAGCCTTTCTAAATTCTTACAGTACTCCTTTTACCAAACACATGGCTACTACATTTACATATTCCTTTGATGAACTGGGTTAAAACGAGTAAAATTAAAACCGAGATCTCTTGAGTGGGGCTGATTTTTCTTTTGAAATAATCCCCAAAACATGTGATTGCCTTTAGCCAGCCCAATAAGTTCTTCAAATAACTCTAAAATGAGATTATTAATCACAGAAAGGTACTGTTTACTGCAATTAAAACATGCAGCATAATTTTTAAGTGTGTGAGTAATTATGTGAGAAATCTCACTGAAATTAAACACATGCGTAATGTACTTTTCTGGACTTAGGCTTTTATAAAGCTGATTAAAAAGAATTTTTTAATCTTTTGTACAAAATTGTGCTCTTTTTCCCTTTAGAAGTAGAGACTTTGAGGCAGATTCTCAAAGAAATTTAGTAGACCTAATATACCTGGATATTTTTAGGTACTTCACAAGATGTTATCTCCTAGTATTAATGCACTTTGGAACTCTCCATCCTCCACAGAAAAATATGTTTATTATTTAACAGCTCAAATGTGTATTATTCTTTTCTGACAATGAAGAATTCCACATAGTAGTAATGCTCCAATGCAGGATGGATCTATGTGTTTAGGGATACTATTCCAATTGTTCTTATTTCCTTAAAATATACTTGCCTGAAGCACTACCTAAATGAAAAAAAGAAAATGAAAAGAAGAAAAAACATTCCACTAAAGAACAGAGAAAAATTGTAAATTCCTTTAGCTAATTAACACATTTAGTCATTCTCAGAGTTAAACTGAGGGAATAAAAGCTACAAGGATGAAAATCACAGCAAAGGAAAGTGTTTCAGCCCTGTCTGTCACAGCCTTGACTGTCCTGTCCCATCTGGCTGGTTTGCTGAAGCTCCAGGAGGTGCTCTTTTAAATGGCAAACACTTATCTCTGCTCTCCAGACCAGTAATAAACTCATCGGGCTTGATGTAGGCAGGAGTGAAAGGCAAGCCAGGCAAGCCATAGTGGATAGGATCCTTATGCTTGGCTTTGCTTGGAGGTGAGGTCTCTGTGCTGCTGACAGAACTTTGGACACTATCTGGGTTAATGATGCTCATAGTCCTGTTAGAGGCTATTCTCACTCCTGCTTGTCCAGCCAAAGACAGAAGAAAGCTGGCTTAGAATCCTCTCTCCTCTCCTCTCCTCTCCTCTCCTCTCCTCTCC
The DNA here is from genome assembly GCF_949628215.1 of Phalacrocorax aristotelis. Lineage (NCBI taxonomy): Eukaryota > Metazoa > Chordata > Aves > Suliformes > Phalacrocoracidae > Phalacrocorax > Phalacrocorax aristotelis. The sequence continues at coordinate 15,207,102 of NC_134311.1, read as the reverse complement.
TCTCCTCTCCTCTCCTCTCCTCTCCTCTCCTCTCCTCTCCTCTCCTCTCCTCTCCTCTCCTCTCCTCTCCTCTCCTCTCCTCTCCTCTCCTCTCCTCTCCTCTCCTCTCCTCTCCTCTCCTCTCCCCTCCCCTCCCCTCCTCTCCCCCCCCCTCCTCCTCCCCTCCTCCTCCCCTCCTCCTCCCCTCCCCTCCCCTCCCCTCTCTCATCTTTGAGTTTTCCTGAGCACTTCTCTCTGCAGAGGGTTAAGTATTACATTAACTGAAATGAGGCAAATAATTTTATAAAGTTATAGGCAGTAGAGCACATCCATAGCTCAGAATCAGTCTTTGTATCCTCCTGTGTTTCTGTTTAAATATGTTAGGGGCTGGCAACGAAAACTGGCTCTGGCACCTTCCCTGACTGTTGTAAAAGGCCAGAAACCCATAATGAACCAATGCACACACAACAGCTTTTGCCATCTGCAGAGCTCCCAGACCTTTGGTGATTTTATGGAGATTGGCCAAAGACTGGGGAAGCTAGAAACCCAGTTAAAAACATGCAACTATGCACAGACTGGAAGGAAAGTATAAGTAATGATGATGAGAAAGCAGTCAGTGAAAGACATAGAACAGCCAAGAAATTTCAACAAATATAAACAGAGATACCTAACAATTCTGTGGATAAAAAATGAGGCAGGGAGAAATAACAGTGGTCTTGTGGAAAAGAGGCAAGATTGTCTGTAATACAAATTGTAAGGCAGAAAAGCTTCAAAACCAGAATGAAGTTACCCTGCTATAAAACTTTTAAACCTTCCTCCTATGAGTTGCTTCTTCCTCTCTCCCAGTACTTTGTCAAGACAGATGAATCATGGTGCACTTACTCCAGCTAAAATAAACCTTGAATTTTAGAGCTTCGGTACTTTCACATTTTTTTTCCTCCTGAATTGTCAGATAGGAAGATTTATTCTTACTGAGATTAATGTGCAACCAAACTCAAGTATTCATAGCTGAATATTTGTCATATTGAAAAAATTGTAAATAACTGGCAAGGCAAATGTATCTTTGTAGCCTTTCAGGCTAATGGTTTTGGTTCTGCTCTTTATTTTAAATGAGTGGGATATAGCTGCATGGTAGCAAAATTACATGAGCATCTAAATGGCCGTACAGTATCAAACTATGAATTTTTTCTCTGATGCAAGCACAAGATAATAGGAGGTGAAAGGTGGCTGTTGTTAGTGCCTGAATAAATAAAAACAATGTACTGGGGAAAAAAAGAAAAGAAAAATAACAGTGGTAACTCAAGAACTGGAAATAAAGTAAAATTGTTATTTTCCATTTTGACTGAAAAGGGAGGAAAAAAAAGGAGTAAACAATGGAAAAGATCAGCCACACAATAAAAAATATGTTTGGCTTGGCTCTCATCTACACTGTTCCTGAATGAAAAAAGGCCCTAAAGCAAGAGTAAAAATACGGTTTAATTGTGCTGGTTTTGGTTGAGAAGGGGTTAATTCTCCTCACCATGGCGGGGCAGCTACCTTTCCAGCTTCCCGCGCTCTGCCGCGTGGCGGGGGGGGCTGGGAGGGGCAGGGCCACGGTGGGGGCGGCTGACCCCGACTGGCCAATGGCAGGTTCATTCCGTACCATGTGACACCGTGACCAGTATATGGAGGGGGGGCAGCTGCGGTTCGGGGGCGGTGTTGGGTCGGAGGGCGGCGAGCGGCTGCAGTGCGTGTGGTTTGTTTTGGTGGTTCGTTCCCCTACATTCCCCACCCCCGGGGCTTTGCGCCTCTCGTTGTTCCCCTTTACATTGCATTTCTGTTGTTGTTTCTTTTAATTTTAATTATTAAACTGTTCTTATCCCAACCCACGGCCATTACCCTTCTGATTCTCTCCCCCATCTACAAGTGGGGGAGTGAGCGAGCGACTGTGTGGGGCTGAGCTGCCGGCTAAACCACAACATTAATACAGACCCTTTGAGAATCCCCTTACAGTGTTAATGCAAAGTGCACGAGCCTACATGAAAACCAAGACTAATAAGAAAATTATTTTGGAGTCTGGGGTCAAGTCTTCAAACAGGCTTGTATGGAGTCTTTCACCACAGTTTCACTCCTGATTGCTTGTAGGATATCACCACAGCTCACCTTAGAAAAATGAAAGAATGTTAATGGGCTACCAGCCCTGGGAGTCTGAGAGAACAGAATAGAATAGAAATTTAATTTGAAAGGGGCCTTCAATGATCATGAAGTCCAGCTGCCTAAGCAATTCAGGGCTGACCGAAAGTTAAAGGCCAACGTGAACCTCAGCACTAGTGGAGAGCATGGCGCTGAGTTAGAGATGTCCTGGATGATGTGGAAGTAGGATTGTATGGGTTCTTCTGACAGGTCTATGTCTGCTGCCAGCATGGGTGCTGCAAGGATACAGGTACCCAGCAATGTACCGCTAGAATATGGAAAACGTCTCAGTTGTGCTTTTCCCAGTGTGGTTATAGATTAATTACTGTTTGCCACGGTCAGGGGTTACACTGAGTTAAACCGAGGGACAGCATATTGCTCCGCTGCTACAACAATGCAGCAAGTGCAGCTGAGTCACTGTATCCCTGCTCCTCTACGCAGGAAATCAACCATGAAACAAGGTGTTGCATTGTTCCAGCTAGTCAGGTGTGCTAGTGGATGCAGAAGAACCTGCTTTTCTCCCTGTGCAAGAAGTGGAGGTTTATATCCGTGTGACAGAGAAGACAGTTCTAAACTCAGAAGTTTTTTCCAAAATAAAAAGAGATTGACAAGGAAAGGACCTGCTTTTTAGGGTGCCAGGGCTTTAGCACATCCTTCTATGCATATATTCACAAGGCAGATCTACCTCACTTGTGCTATACTACGCAGGAGGAAATGATCTAGAACTAATTCTACTATGAAAGTTATCAGAGCAGATATTTTTCCTTGTGATATCTAATATCCCAGCAAACTTGTTAATCATGCAGGCAGCATGAGCTATTTCTGAATTGAAAAGGAATACAAGGTAACTATGTTATTACCACAGACTTTTTTTTTACCAGCTGCATGTGTTATTTAAAGCTAGGTTGTGTGTAAAAAGCTGGGTGTGAAAGGGTATGACAAACAAAACTCGATTATATGTCAGACCTTTAAATAAAATAAATTCTGCTCAGCTGAAATGTGCACATGTGAATTAGTCATTTGGTATTTAACTAACATAGTAATCTATTTAAAGGCTCCAGACATTTGAGATTTTATTTATCCATTTATTTCCTACTGCCCATCTGGTGTGCATGCCAGAAGTGGTAATGTTCTACAAGCCAAATGAGAAAAGTATAAAAAAAAAAGCCAGACTCACTTTATAAGGTTTGGTCTATAAGGCCTCCCCTCCAGAACCCCTTACATGGAATTCAAGTTCATTGCTTAATTTTAAAATATGATAATAATAATGAAAAAAACACCACAACCCTATTATTTAGAAAATATTCAAAGATTCTGGAGGGTATTCCAGTAAAGTGAACATTGAGCTCTTGTCTGCTTATCATATCATCTTGACCTAGTAATGTTTATACAAATAACTGTAACTAATTTTGAGACTAATCTCTTCATACTAGGTGTCCATGGCTCCTATTCCAGGCAATGGAATTATAGATAACATTTTGCAAGATTCTGCTTGTTCCTCTAAAATTAATTATGAAAACCTCAAAACCAGCAAAGAGGATGTGAATTCAATGACTCCTAATTAAAAAAAAAAAAAAAGAACAAAATATATTGAGAGGAGTAAATAGTAGCTTGATAGCTGGAGCACTTGTCCAACAGTGGTGTTGGAGACTGCCTATATTTCACAGTCCTCAGAGAAGGTTTTGGAAGGTATGCTGCCAGCCAAATGTCAAGGGAACCAAATGCCTCTTGTTCAAGCAGAAAATGCTTAACCAGTCTGTGATAAATGGAAGTTCCAAGGAGAATGGGTCAAAACCACTATATTTCACATCTTAGCCTTCAGATTATGGGTTACACTTTGAGAAAGGCACAAAAGATTGACATATCAAGAAAAGAAATGAGCAGTTTTTATTTCATGCCTACACTACTCAATGTTGTCCTGTACTGAGTACTCCAGTACTGAGATGTAGGATGAAGACTGGAGGAACATCAACATATTGTTGTTTTCCTAAAAAGGTTATTGTTGCTTCATTTATGGAGACAAAACAGAATTGTGTGTCCTGTGTGCAAGCTGTGCTTTCCAGTTACAGCAAGCGAGGCATCTGAGTCACAGAAAAGAATGAAGTTTAGTTTGCATAGCTGTCCTATGTATTTTTTGTGGTCTGACATAGGAAGTTCTGAGTTCAGCAAGACATATTTAAACTTCCCTGTGCAGGCAATCTAGCTTTGTGCATACCACTTGGCTGTGCTTAGATCCCCTTGGGTGCAGCATATGGCAAGTACATTTTACATACATGTACATACACATACGTATGTACATAATATTGCACTGTACATTACACAAGTACAGCATTTTTTACTTGAGGTCATGGATTCTGCTCCAGCAGTCAAGTACCTAACTGCATTTCTGTTCCTTACTGTGTTATCTGAGTGCCAAGTTTTCAAAAGAATATATTAAAAAGCTGTTTTAAATGAAAAGAAACTGTGGGGCAGATTCTCTGACAATGTTTGGTAGTCTGTGAAAATAGAGGAATTTAACCAAAAATCAGCTAAAGAGTAGCTTCTGTTAATCAGACTCAATTGTAGTCCTTGTAGTTTTAGAACAGCCTAGGAAATATTGCCAAGAAGAAACAGGCACCTCTACTTTATACCAGAACTACAAAGGTGGAGTAAAGCTTTTTCACAACTATTTTGCTTCTTTATTCATCAGAAACTTTGCTTATCTGAAGTGCTTGAAAGATCTGGAATTGTTCGATAAATAATGAATATAAAAGCAAATTATCAACTATGATGTTATCCATGTTTGTTTTCTCATTGCACACATTTTCCCACTACATCAAAAAGCTAACACTGTCTCTTCTTTATACACATAAATTAAACAAACAAGTTAGAGTCTTTGGAATACATTATAAAAATTGTTATAGGCCTTAATTGTTGCTCTTTAGAAATGTTTTAATTGCTATAGGTAACTAATCTCACCTTCAGAATTCTCTTTGACTAATGTCATACAGGATGGCTGTATCATAATTTTATGTAATGCAGTCCATCTTGTTAAGACTAGTATTAATGACTTTACAGTAGGAAAATAGAAGCGAACTGTGCACAAGGCAAAGGTACAAGACAGTCTGTGGAATATAAGGAGCCTTGGACAACTTGCATGCTTTGGTACAAACCTTGTGACTTTAAGTAATGAGAAGGAGGAAAAATCCTACTCCTCCACAGCCCTGCTAGCCAGTCGAGGAAGGCATGGGGAGCCAGTAACCACTGTACCATTTCAAATGGAACTGTGAGTAGGGCCCTCCTACTGCTCCTCATCACCACTGAAGAGTATACTTTAGAGTCCTAGTACCAACCAAATACTCTGAAATAATCTCATTAGATGCTTGCTCAAGTACTGATCTTTATTTGGATTCCTATATTTTTGCCTCAGTGGCAAAATATGTTCAGATAAGGCTAAACAAGGAAGTAAAGAAAAAGATCTCTTTGTTCATTGTTGCAAGAATTTATGGATTTGTGCTTAGAAAAATCTCAAATTATCCTTTCAAAGAGTGAAACAGTGATTAAATTCACCAGGGCAAAGTCATGCTGTGAGGGTGCCTTTTTCATTATGTCATTTTCATCTATAATAGCCCTGGGACTTTGTTTCTTCAACTGTCTCACACTGTCTGGTATTTAACATCCTATCGTCTGTGCAGCAGTTATACAGTTTTATGCAGGAAACACCCACTTAGTACTGTTAAATCATGAGGCCAGCCAGCTTTTATAATCAGCTTCTTTGAAAACCTTTTGTATAAAGGACACTGTATGAAAGGCACCAATAAAACATTAATGACCCGTGCTTCCGATCTCAAACAGCAGGAACACACACATTCAAGCAGCTCAGTTTCCATCTGTAGCAACACGAGCACTTCTGTACGTTACGTTGTATAAAGTATTTTATTTTCAGCAACACAAAATGTAACACAAAGTTCGGTGGGAATCCTGGAATATTAAATATAGCTCCTTTTTATTAAATCTCTGTCGTAGTTACTTGTGTAGCAACATCACAAAGTAATCAGAGTTTAAGTGGTTCCTCTTCATGGAGGGTAGGAAAAAAAAAAGACAAATTATTGGCTTTGGTTGCATTGTTGTTCATTGTAAATCATATTATGGCTAAAATTTGACAAGTTGCATGATAATCATTACTGTTCTGGTGCCCAGCCATCCTTGATATGGGCAATAAATGTAAAGCTTCTTCTCCTCCAACAAACCTTTAAGGATTTTAAAAAAACTTTTATGCTAATTAAATACCTCCAGAACATATGACGATCACAAGTCTGAGTTGATGGTGAGTGGTGGTTGTGCCCACCAGGATAGTTTCAACAAAAAACTCAGTTGGATTTAGTGGGCAAGTGTGGCTGGCTGAAAAAAATGTTTAAAAAATTATTGGTGGTGCTGGATGAGAGTGAGGTTCAGTTTAACCCCCAAAAGACATGTCTGCTCATGCTGTGTTTGAGCTGTTATGGGGAAGATGACTTATTTATGTATGTTAAAATGTCCAGAAATTCTACAAATAAATTAGTACTTTGATTTTGCAAGTGAGCATCCTGGCTGACCCTTTGTTTTGCTCCCTCCATGCCACTTCCACTGTTACGCTGGACACAGAGAAGATGAACAATGTGACACCCTATTGTTGGATGAGTTTCTCTGAAGCTGTTGAACTGATAGGAGCATGCTGGATTCACTTGGAGATTTTCTTTAAAATTAATTAAGAATAAATTAGCTGTTTCTTTTTTTTTTTCTTTCTCATTTCTTTTTGTAAGTGAGTGTCCATGTACTTATCATTAGGTCATTAATTTTCTTTTTGTTAATCTCAGCCAGCTACAGCTGCCCATTAAAAGCAGGAGAGAAGAAAATAATTCCACTGGCTTTTATACCTCTAAGTAGATCTTTCCGGATCTAAGTGCCTTAAACACGTGGAAATCAAAACTGCTGCATACAGTGAAATTCACTCACAGTGAACTATTTAAAGAGCAGTGCAGGTGTGATTGACAAGATGTTCCCTGCTGCAACAACAAGGACGCAATACTGTGGTTTCACACTTCCTTGCATTTTGATTAGTTGGCAACAGTCTAGTCCGTGTAGAAAATGCTGGGCTTTCCTACTTCTTATATCTGGAAGCCAGTTCAAAGATAAGATCTGGAGAGTTGCCATCATTCACCTCGGCCCACAAACTGTTTAGATATGGCCAAACAAAGAAGTAAGTGCTTTAATGACTCTCTTTAAATGGCATGAATGAGCATGATTATTGCTTTTGAATTTATATGCAATCATACAGTGCATTGCTTATGTATGTTACACATAGACACTCGTGGCATCTGGGATATCATATCTACCTTGCTATAATAACTCTAATAGTGAACAGTAAAAGAAGGAATATAAGAAAGTAAGCAAGCATGGAAAATAGTTCCCTCATGATATTTAGTTGCAGCCAGAAATTTAAGGATTTTGTAAGCTGGATGTTATATTCAAATCATTGTTTTGGAAAAGCTACAGATGGATCTGTCCTTAATGAATTTGGCTTATGCCTTTCTGAAGATGTTTTATGCTTTCGGGTTCTGTACAGTGACTACCTCTATTTATTTCAGTGTTGTGTAAAGACATCCTGCACTGAGGCACCAGAAGAAGTAAATTTCCTTCCTCTCACAGCAAGGAAATAATTAGACCGTGAACCTGAGTAAAAGTCTAGTTCCTTGTCTGTATCTCAGCTATTGATCCTTGCTCTGAACAGCAAAAACATATGTAGCCCTATACTTACAATACTTTAGTCTTCTAAGTATTAGAGCATTTAAAATGCCATAACACCAGAAAACATCCAAGGTAATAGAAACTTTATAAAGTGGATTTCTAGTACCAAATTAATCCCTTGTGTCGTTCTACTGAAATCAGTGGAGTAATATCAGGAAAGAATTTGGGCCATTATTTTTAAAATACTACCTAGCACAAATTAATTGTACACCAAAGGCTTTTAAACCATGTTAGATAAGCTACACAGTCAAGCCTAATCTTATTTTAGTGGCACGGTAACATTAGAACTACATTACAGAGAATTTAATTCTGCTCCTATGTGCCTTATTTAGGTGCCCATTATCTTAATTTTCTGCCCCACAGAAGTGTAGTCGAAGCTAAAACACACACGCTTGCATCTGCCACTTCAATTTATTTGTGATTTTGTAGTGTAATCTTGATCTTGGTCAGAAAGGAAACACAATCAATGAGAAACAGGCAGGTTTTATCTTCAATACACCTCTGCCTTCTCAGCCATCCCCCTTCCCCCCAGACTGTGTACTGAAACAGAGACAGAGGGAATAGTTAACCAAAAAAAGAAAAATTAAAAAAGCCCAAGTTTGTAGCAAAATTAGAAATCAGCTAACAAAAGGTTACAGCTCAATATATTTATAAATCTGGAAATGAAAGGAAAATAGTAAGAGCAAAAAGAGAATTGGTCTTTTTTGAGATAAAATGATGATGGGATCACTAATGAAGGAGGAAAGTGGAACTTGGTGATAGAGG